>NC_133414.1:96130625-96440000 GCF_049350105.2 Macaca mulatta | reverse complement strand
TGGCTCTCTGTTTATCTGTTACTGGTGTATAAGAATGCTTGTGATTTTTGCACATTGATTTTGTATCCTGAGACTTTGCTGAAGTTGCTTATCAGCTTAAGGAGATTTTGGGCTGAGATGATGGGGTTTTCTAAACATACAATCATGTCATGTGCAGTGACAATTTGACTTCTTCTTTTCCTAACTGAATACACTTTATTTCTTTCTCTTGCCTGATTGCCCTAGCCAGAACTTCCAACACTATGTTGAATAGGAGTGGTGAGAGAGGGCATCCCTGTCTTGTGCCAGTTTTCAAAGGGAATGCTTCCAGTTTTTGCCCATTCAGTATCATATTGGCTCTGGGTTTGTCATAAATAGTTCTTATAATTTTGAGATACATTCCATCAATACCAAATTTATTGAGATTTTTTTAGCATGAAGGGCTGTTGAATTTTGTCAAAGGCCATAGGCTCTTCTCTACAGATATAACTATATGCTCAAAAAAGTTCAAAAGCGGCTGACAGTTGTGAGAAGGGGGTCTTTCAAGGTTTAGGCATGAAGAGGGAAGTAGCAGGCTTTGCAGGAAAAGTTTGTGGTCCACCTGGATCAATTTTTCCTTCCTATCTTATGATAAAAGCCTCAAACTGCTGGGAGAAGCACAACAAACATTTTTGTTGGTTTTTATTGTTTTATTTATTTTTGATAGGTAACTGGGAAAACTCACTGGAGCTGGAATTATGGCACATTAAAACAAAGTATTCCGCGACTTAACAAGGGTCAAAAATACATGCTGGACCCACACTGATAGTGAAGGCCAGACAGGTTCACTAAGAAGAGTCCATGCCTAAGACCCAAGTAAATACACAGTGCTTACTTAAGACAAAATCCGAACGACAGAAAACACCCACACCTCCCGTAACCAGGCTTGTAAGTGTCAAGTAATTTATAAGTAATGGCTGTTTTTTGCTGGGAGCAGGCATGGAGAGAAATCTTAGAGTCTTGGTGCTGTTCTTCTTTATGTCAGTCTCAACTTTCTCCATCCATCATCCGTACTGCTGCTAGCATCATAAGTTTACCAATGTAAATTTAATCATTTTTTTCCTTTAAAACTGTTAAAGTTGATTATATGAATTGGGTCATTCTTGTTATGCCCAATTAAATCAGAGTCGAGGGGCTGGGGGAAAAAAATCACATAGCACCAGCTTCAATAATTGAATTTTTTGCAAGCCCAACTGCTGTAACAGCCTGCTAGTAACTGCTGAAGCAACCTGAAATAGCAGTGACTCTAAGTCTAGGGCCTGCCAGCTCCCAAAAGCTTATCTAGAGAGTCAATAAACTTTCTTTCAAAACAGTATATAACATATCTTTATGATAAAACTCGCAACTTTCTTTTTTTTTTTTTTTTTTTTTTGAGACCGAGTCTGGCTCTGTGGCCCAGGCTGGAGTGCAGTGGCGCGATCTCAGCTCACTGCAAGCTCCAGCTCCCGGGTTCACGCCATTCTCCTGCCTCAGCCTCCCGAGTAGCTGGGACTACAGGCGCCTGCCACCATGCCCGGCTAATTTTTTGTATTTTTAGTAGAGATGGGGTTTCACCTTGTTAGCCAGGATGGTCTCGATCTCCTGACCTCATGATCCGCCCGTCTTGGCCTCCCAAAGTGCTGGGATTACAGGCTTGAGCCACCGCGCCCAGCCTGCAACTTTCTTTTTATTCTTGAAACGTATTGAAGACATCCCAGGCCTGTGTGTATGCCCTGAACTGCAATTCTGTGATTCCAAATTAAATGTTTAATTTAGAGATTAGTCTCTAGATTTTACTCTGACATTGACAAAACCAACCAAATGTTCATAAGATCACACCCAAATTTGTGTAGGTCTGTTTTTACACTGAACTTCAAGCTTCTTCAGAAAACAAGATGATGTTTTATATATTCTGAACATGTTTTTATATTTAATGTTTTCAGAAAGTATCGTGTCAACATACACATTTAACATAATGTGTGTGTCTGTGTTTTTCCCTCTGAAAGCTAATGTTAAATTTATGGAACAGTTTAAAAACAATGATAGGTCTTGGATTCAGCAGTATCATAGAATCAAGATAAATATGTTTATTTCTATAAAGCTTAATACAGTGTCTAGCATAGCAAGGCACTATCCAAACTATTTACTGACTCAAGTGAAATGTATCGCATTCAACCGAACGGAGCTGGGCTTTTGTAGGAGGAATGGTAAGGTAAAAACACAGAGAAAATCTAAAGGACTGCTAGATTTTGAGGGAGCTCAGAAGTGGCAATAGCTGCAGAATAAGGGAATAAGGTCGGCAGATGGTAGGAAGTGGGAAAATGACTGAAACAGAAAAATATTAAAGGCAGCCAAGTAAAGGTCTAAAATCAAACACTATTTTAAAATGATTATAATTTCATAGTTCTTCAAATTCTAATTACTGAGCAGAGTGGGGGTCTCAGAGCTAAGAATTATTTTGCCACAGGTCTACTATTTCAACAATTACAGATTGCTGACACCAGCCAGACTGTTGTCATGAATATTATTGCATACTGAATTGTAAACACTTTACCACTGTGAAAAATTGCTGGAAAGAACATTTCATTAACAGTGCACATTACTAAAAAATGAACTCAGCAATATTAGAAGTTGAGGACTTCTTTTAATAATCAAGATAATTTTTATGTGCATAAAAGATTATCAACAAAGACACAGAAAACAAACAAAAATGCATCTGAAATGCCCTCTAAAACAAGCAAAAGTTGATCAATATCCTGTTTGTATGCTAAAAGAATTACATTTATTTATTTATTTATTTATTTTCTGAGGAGGAGTCTCGCTCTGCCAACCGGGCTGTATTGCAGTGGCATGATCTCAGCTCACTGCAACCTCCACCTCCAGGGTTCAAGCAATTCTGCCTCAACTTCCTGAGTAGCTAGGATTACAGGTGCCCGCCACCACACCCGGCTAATTTTTTTTGTTTTTAGTAGAGACGGGGTTTCACCATGTTGGCCAGGCTGGTCTTGAACTCCTGACCTCATGATCTGCCCGCCTCGCCCTCTGGAAGTGCTGTGATTACAGACGTTAGCCACAGCACCCAGCCAAGAATTACATTATTAAATAAAAGCCTCAAGCAGTTCCTTTTCTAATATAATTTTCTGTTCACAATTTACACTTGAAAATTGTTACATGTTTAACCTATCAACTTTGCATTGCTCTTCATGTGGTATTTCCACATTTAAATACGTGATACTATTACTTTCAAATAATTCATTTCGTATTTTAGTAAACACAATGCTTTTATCACGGTTTCTGCTTTTGAATGTCAATAAAATCACAGCTTAGAAAAGCTGAAGAGTAATGTAACATCTAAATAGTAATGCGAAGTATGAGACAAGTGTTTAAAAACAGGTACATACATATTTAATCAAATAAAATCATAAGTTCCCTGTGTGAGCAAAAAAGCAAGGAACAAATGGGCAAATACAAGCAACCTGTAGTCTGAGACAAATCCTATACTTTTTATTTATCAAGAATTAATCAAGCTGCTTCCTTTTTAATTAACTATTTTTGTTACTTGAAAATTCTATTTGTGTCAAAAGTCAGAATTCCATGAACTGTTAACAGATGGGCTACAGTGAAAAGGGTTAGTTTAAAACACTAGTTTGGAATTCTCTGGATTAAGCAAAATTAAGTGTTGCAAAAATTCCCCATGTTTTCAATGTGCTCAGAGTTTGGTGGGTGTCTCAAAGAAGTATGTTGTAGGTAGGGCTTTGTACTTTATTTAACAAAAGAATTGGTCTTATTTTCAAGTAGTATTTTATTAAAAACTAAAATGTTATTTTAGAAATACCAAGCTACAAGAGTTCTGATTTTTAACCATTCTGTGTATCTGTTGCTGGAAATACTTAAAAGAAACTATATGTTGAACATTTAAGGAGAGCTGAAATGGGTGACATGATGAGAGTAGTTATCGATAATAAATGAGGTTACCCTTCCAGCACCATCATTGACCTGTATAGTCATGGAATTAGAAAAGAGCTTATAATAAAAAAGGCACATCAAGAAAAGCTTCCACGTGTAAGAAATTCTCAAAAACTAGAGGTCTAGTTAAAGTCTTATGTTAAAGACAAACAAGGATTTGGGACAGGAAGAATATATATCACAGTGGAAAATAAAGAAATACTGAGGTGTAAGTCTAACAAAATATGCAAGATTTGTATGCTAACACCTGTACAATACTAATGAACATAATCAAAGATGACTTAAGTAAATGAAGAGACATACCCTATTCATGAACTGTATTCATGGATGACAATTCTCCCCAAATTAATATACGGGTTTAATCTTTATTGCAATCCCATCATAATGTCCAATTGGTGCAATACCATTTGCTGAAAAAAAAATTCTTCTTTTTTTTTCCATTTAATTATGTGTTTCCCATTGTCAAAAATAAGTTAGGTATATTTGTGTGAGTCTGTTTTGGGGTTACCTCTTTTGTTCCATTGATGTATATATCTATTCTTCTGCTAATAGCACACAGTATTGACTACTCTATCTTTTTAGTTGCACAATAAAATGAATCTCAACCTCAATTTCACATTATACCCAGACTAACACAAAATAGTTGATGAAGTTAAACTTAAAACTATAAAACAAAAAAAAATAGAGAAAATCTTTGAGATCTGTCATTTAGCATATAGGTCTTAGACTTGAAGATCAAAGCATAATTTATAGAAGAAACAGTTATATACTGGACTTCATCAAAATTAAAATGTTTTGCTTCTCATAAGACCCCATTGACATCATTAAAAAACAGGCTACAGAGTGAGAGACAAGGTTTGCAAAACTTGTAGCCCATAAAATATATAAAGAGTTTTTTTTTAACTCAATAACGAAACAATTGGAAAAACAGGAAAAAGATTTGAAGAGACATTTCACCAGAGAGGATATACAAATTGCAAATAAACACATGAAAAGATTGTCAACATTATGCAAATGGAAAATAAACACACGAAAAAGTTATCAACATTATCAGCCATTAGAGAAACACAAACTTAAACCACAATGAAATATCTCTATACACTTATCAGAATGTCTAAAACAATATAGAGTGACAACACCAAATGCTCACAAGGAGGTAGAGAAACAAATCATTCATACATGCTGGTGGGAATGTAGAATAATACGGCCACTCCTGAAAAGTTCAAGTTTCCTACAAAATTAAGCACACACTACCATATGATCCATCATATGCACTTTTGAGTATTTTTTACAGATAAAACATGTTCACACAAACATTTTAATGCAGATATTTATAGCAACTTTAACAGCAAAAGTTAGAGTCAATCCAGATGTCTTTAAGGGGAGAATGATTAAACAAACTGTAATATATCTATACCAAAAACTACTGCTCAGCAGTAAAGAGAAATAGGTTATTGACACACACCACAACTTGAAGAAATATGCAGATAATTATTCTGAGTAGAAAAAGGTTAATCTCAAAAGGTGTATAATGTATGATTCTACTTATAAAAAAAATTGGAAAAATTCATACTAGAAGGAAACAAGTGAAAGATAACCAGGTCATCTACCAATGCAATATAAATTTTCTCGAAAGTAAAAGTATGATTTGTCTTCACTAATAGTCACAAAGTAATACGAGTTAAAAAGCAAAATTAGATGCATTTTTCTTCAGGTTTTTGTAAACAATTTACATAATGGTTCTGTAAGTGTATGTGGAATGCGAGTCTCTCATATCACTGGAGAAAGGACACTCTTCCAAGGAAAATTTGGTAATGTGTATTAATCTTTAAATGTACATGCGTTGGGAGGGCTGGGTGCAGTGTCTCATGCCTGTAATCCTAGCATTTTGGGAAGTCAACATGGGCTGATCACTTGAAGTCGGGAGTCTGAGACCAACCTGGCCAACATGGCAAAACCCTGTCTCTATTAAAAATACAAAAGCTAGCCGGGGATGGTGGCAGCACCTGTAATCCCAGCTACTTGGGAGGCTAAGGCAGAAAAATTGCTTGAACCCGGGAGGTGGAGTTTGCAGTGAGCTGAGAACGCATTACTGCACTCCAGCCTGAGGGACAGAGGAAACTCTGTCTCCAAAAATGAGTAAATAAATAATCAAATAAATAAATGTATAAGCTTTGGGAAATAAAAATTCAACCTCAAAAAAATAGTGTAGAAAAACAAAAGAGTTTGAAAAGGCCTAGATAAAAATGTTATGTCCGTATTTTTTAATTCTGAAGTATTATAGGGGATCGATAAAATTATGATAAGATAATGGCTAATACTTGTTGAGTGTATGCTTTATTTTTTTCTCATACTTATTATATGAGGTAAATGTCATCATCATGTGTATTTTATGAAGGAGGAGTCAACGGTTACAGACGATTAACAATTTGCCCAAAGCTATAATAGCCAAAGGCAGGACTCAAAGCTTAATTACTACCTCCTGCTACCTTAACATAAAACAAGGCAAACAAACCAACAACATTAAATTTTAAAATGTGCAATCAAATGTTATATGTAGCATGAGCCTACCATAAATATAACATTCTTTCTAGTTACCTGTAATTCCACCTGTCTACCTACATAGTCTTCTTTCTGTCCATCTGGAAACACTTCAAAATGTTAAACACCTCCACTTCCCCCTAGATGTTGGTATTTGGAGAATTGTCACTTCCTTTTTATTTATTTATAGTCTGAGTCTTTTAAAAGATTAAATTTAAAAAGTCTTTTCCCATTTGTATAAAAGAAATAGAATAATTAGGATATTTTATAGAAAATAAATTGTTCAGAGAATGGAAAATAAATGTTCTATAAACAAACACTGATCATAAGTGATTATTAAAAAGGAAAAATAGACATATATAAAATTTTCATGTCCCATTTATAAGGGAGCAGAACAATGAGAACACATGGACACAGGGAGGGGAACAACACACACTGGGGCCTGTTGGGGAGTGGGGTTGGGGTAGGTAAAGCATTAGGAAAACTAGCTAATGCATGTGTGGCTGAATACCTATGTGATGGGTTGATAGGTGCAGAAAGCACTATGGCACAGGTTGACCTATGTAACAAACTTGTACATCCTTGGTATGTACCCCAGAACTAGAAATTAAAATTACAATCAAAAAGGCTCTTTCCTTTATAAATTAAAAAAAAAATTGCTACAACTAACGTCAAATGAGATATTATGTAATGGAAATCATGTGAAGAATGAATAATAGCTGGATACCTCATAAAATTGAAATTGTTTGTTTTTCTCCTTTACCTAAATCATTTACCCAAGAAGGTTTTGTGTTGCATTTATAAGAGTAATATAGGAATGAAAGTTTTGTTTTTTTCTCTTGGTCAGTGTTTCCTGAGAATATATTCGCTTAAAAGTTTAAGTGAAGGGCCAGGCACGTTGGCACACACCTGTAGTGCCAGCACTTTGGGAGGCCAAAGCAGTTCGATCGCCTGAGGTCAGGAGTTTGAGACCAGCCTGAGTAACATGTTGAAACCCCATCTCTACTAAATACAAAAAATTAGCCAGGTGTGGTGGTGCGTGCCTGTAATCCCAGCTACTTGGGAGGCTAAGGCAGGAGAATCAGTTGAACTCAGGAGGTGGAGGTTGCAGTGAGCCGAGATCACTCCAGCCTGGGCAACAAGTGCAAAACGCTGTCTCAAAAAGAAAAAAAAAAAAAAAAGTTTCAGTGAATATCTGAGTTAAAATAGTATTTATATTTATAATATGTATCTATTTAAAAAATGAACTAACTCTGCTCTCTCAGACATCCAAGCTTATTTTCCTATTTTCCCAGATTTCATAACCTATGCCTACCTTTACATTTTTATATCCAGAATTAAAATATGTAAATTATTCTTCATGAACATCAGAGCATATCTAAGAAGTAGGTTTTAACCAGAATTCAATGTTTCTATGCCTGATTTCCAGGCTGGGGGAAATAAAAAGACAAGTCTCCAAAAAAAAAAAAAAAAAAAAAAAAAAAAGCAAACTAAACTATACGGAAAAAAACTAGAAAATGTGTTGTTTATTCATTCCTCCATATATTCTCAATTGGATTTTTAAAATCAAAACAATTAAATCACCAGAAAGCTCTATAACTAGACTAATTAGCTTAGCCTGACCCCTTTTCCTTCAACTGGGTAACATTTTCTAGTTAGGAACACAGATCTGATAGATATTTCATGTGTAATCACATACACACACACACACACACACACACACATACATTCTTCATAAAAATCTGGGGACATTACATCATTACCTGACTTCAAATTATATTACAAGGCTATAGTAACCAATACAGCATGGTACTCATATAAAAATAGACACATAGATCAATGGAACTGAATAGAACCCAGAAATAAAGCTACTTATTTGCAGCCAACTGATCTTTGACCAAGCTGACAAGAACATACATTGGAGAAAAGACACTCTTTTCACTAAATGGCACTGGAAAGTTTAGATTGCCATACATATAAAAATGAAACCAAACCTCTATCTTTAATGATATATAAAAATCAACTCAAGATGGTTAAAAGAATTAAACATTTGAAAAACTATTAAAAAACTGAAAGAGACTGGGCACAGTGGCTCATCCCTGTAATCCCAGCACTTTGGGAGGACGGGGCGGGTAGATCACCTGAGGTCAGGAGTTTGAGACCAGCCTGGCCAACATAGTGAAACCCTGTCTGTACCAAAAACAGAAAAGTTATCCAGGAGTTTTGGCATGCACCTGTTCTCCCAGCTACTAGGGAGGCTGAGGCAGGAGAATTGCTTGACCCCAGGAGGTGGAGTTTGCAGTGAGCTGAGATTGCACCACTGCACTCCAGCCTGGGCAACAGAGCAAGACTCCGACTAAAATAACAATTTTTTAAAATGCTGAAAGAAGACCTAGGAAAAACTTTTCTGGACATTGATCTATGTAAATAATTTATGACTAACACCTCAAAAGCACAGGCAACAAAAATAGAAATAAACAAATGGGACTTAAGATAAAAACTTCTGCACAGCAAAAGAAATAAGCAACAAAATGAATAGACAACCTGTAAAATGAGAGAGAATATTTACAAATTATTCATCCTACAGAATATAAAAGGAACTCAAACAACCCAACAACACCAGCAAAACAAATAATTGCATTAAAAAGTGGACAAAGGACATGAATAGACACTTTTCAAAAGAAGAAATACAAACGGCCAACAGATACGTGAAAAAAATTTTCAGCATCACTAATCATCAGAGAAATGTAAATTAAAACCACAATGAGGTATCATATTACCCCAGTCAGAATAGCTATTATTAAAAGGACAAAAAATAGCAGATGTTTAAAGGAATAGGGAGAAAGGGGTACTCTTATACACTCTTGGTGGGAATGTAAATTAGTAAAACCTCTATGGAAAATGGAACGGAGATTTCTTAAAGATCTTAGAACTACCATTCAATCCAGCAATTCTACTATGAGGTATCTACACAAAGGGAAAGATATATCAAAAAGATACCTTCACTCATCTGTTTTTCACAGCATTATTCACAATAACAAAGATAGAGAATCAAACTAAGTGTTTGTCAACAGATGAATGGATAAGGAAAATATGGCATATTTACACAATGGACATTATTCAGTCATAAAAAAAAGAATGAAATCGGCCGGGTGCGGTGGCTCACACCTGTAATCCCAGCACTTTGGGAGGTCCAAGCTGGTGGATCACGAGGTCAGGAGATCGAGACCATCCTGATTAACACAGTGAAACCCCATCTGTACTAAAAATACAAAAATTAGCTGGGCATGGTGGTGGGTGCCTCTAGTCCCAGCTACTTGGGTGGCTGAGGCAGGAGAATTGCGTGAAATCATGAGGCGGAGCTTGCAGTGAGCTGAGATTGTGCCACTGCCCTCCAGCCTTGGTGACAGAGTGAGACTCTGTCTCAAAAAAAAAAAAAAAAGGAATGAAATCATGTCTTTTGCAGCAACATAAATGGAACAGAATGCCATTATCTTAAGTGAAACAAGACACAAAAGTCAAGTCTCATGTTTTCACTCAAAGTAAGTGCTAAAGAAAAATGACAGCGGAGACTTGGAAGGATGAGGATTGTGAGGGAGGTAGATAATGTTAAATTAGTTTATGGGTACAATGCACATTATTCAGGTGATAGATACCCCGAAATCCTTGACTAGGCTACCATACAACCAGTGCATGTAACAAAATTGCACATGTGCTCTATAAATTTGTACAAATTAAAGAAATGCTTAAGGTGTTTGTGAGAATAAAATAATGCACAAGAAGCACTTAGATGAAAGTACTCAGTGAATATAACTAACTATCATTACTACCATATTTCTACCATTGATTCTAAAATTTAGATAAGTCTTAGTGCAATAAGGAAGCATTAAACCTTATATTATTCATCAAGATTCTTTAGAGAATCCATGTGCGTATATGTGTGTGTGTATACATACATGCATGGCTGTGTGTGCATGCACATAAAAAGAGCAATAAATTTATTTCAAGAAATTACTTATTCTTCACGGTACTTCAGTCTTTTCTCTTAAATACTTCAACCGATTGGGTAAAGTCCACCCACATTATGGAGGGTAATTAGCTTTACTCAAAGTCTATTGATTTAAATATTAGTCACATCTAAAAATGTATATCTTCACAGCAACATCTACACTGGCGTATGGCCAAGGACTGGCTAATGCAGCCCAGCCTAGTTGACACATAAAATCAACCATCACACATAATTTGTGTGTGTGTGTGTGTGTGTGTGTGTGTGTGTGTGTGGTGTGTGTGTGTGTTTAGTGGTTTCAGTATAGAAGAAATATGGTATTATTGAATCTGGATGCAACAATCTCCCCTTTTTGAAAAGTTCAGTTTCCTGGGGCTATATTAAAGTGATATTGAAATGAAAAATGAAGATATTCTCTGACAACACTGGGTAAATTTTTTAAATGTATTTTTTTTCGAGACAGACTAACAAAAACCCTAACAATTATTATGTAGTTTGTGGATTTTCTAATGAAGAAAAGAGCAGAGATCACGTCCTTGATAACTTGAGTGACAGTCAGTGTAAGCAGAGATGATTCAATAGAGGTACAGCTCAGAGGGTTCTGGCTGCTTCCACGAATCAGAATCTGCCAGAATTTCAGAAATACTGGGAAGCTTAATACAGAAGAAAATGATTCCCAAAGCTGCCACATAACTGGGGAAAAGAATAAACCATCATTGATTTTGGAAGGAGATGAATGGCTGTTTCAGAACAAGGTAACCAAGATTTCTTTGAAATGCATTAATTTAAAATGGAAAAAAATAAAACATTTGTCTTATTTTAAAGACTTTTTTCCCCAAGAATATTGAGAATGAGAAAATGCCATTCCGCAGTATTTTAGATCTACTGAGACCAAGATTTTATCAAAAGTAATTTATTTGAGAGGTGATTCCAGGAAGCACTAGTGGAGGAGTGAATAATTTCAAAAGAACCTGTGAAGAATTAACTGATAGGCACGTTACTACAATGGCCAGCCAGGGCTGTCTTGCTGTTGAATCTTTGGGAAATAGCATAGAATAGGTCTTAGAATGACAACAATTTATGTTTGTCAGTGATTGAGGATTGCTTCTGATGGCACCAAACCCTGCCCTCCCAAATAGGCATTCTGGTTTGTGCATGTGCTGCATGCGCCTCAAAACTGAGAAAGCTTTCAGACCATCATTTCCGGAACTGCTCATTTATGGTTACTGACGTGCATGAAAGTAACTAGAATTACAGTAGCAAATTCTTTGCATACCAGACACACTGTGCCATAGTCTCCTTTTTTAGGAGTACTCTAATTATGATAATTAGAGTCATCCTTGTTTTCTTACCAGTCTGTCAGCATGAGGAATCTACCAAAATAAAGTAGCAGTGTATCCTTAGGTTTAATAAAACCTTTACTATGTTCCCTCATAGAAGCATCCCACCCCCAACTTATCACCCTATGGGGACTAAAACTTCTCAGTCTGCAGAGGCTAAAGATGTTAGAACAGAAAAAAATAAAACTTTTCCAAATAAATCCCTGGCAATGATTGGGAGAGGTGCTTCTTAGATTCTCCTCCTTTATTTCCAGACCCATTTTGTTTGTAGCTATTTGGGACAATTAGCTATATAACGGCCATTGGTTCAAAGTATGTACCACAACTTGAAGGCATCATCCCAGATTTGCATGCGGGTCTTCCCCTAACTGGTACTTAAATTATACCTTAAAAATACCATTCCAGTTAGGCCATTAGCTTCTGAGGGTTGCAGTCTTTGATAGGACCAGTAAACCTTATGGAGAAATGCTCAGCACTTTATCTTCCTGATTGTAAATTGTGCTTGGTCTAAGCATTTGAATGAGGAATCCCATGTTGGTAAATCATTCTGTGAGTTCTTGGCTTAAAGTACTGGCCAAGACATAGTGAGCATGAAAGAAACACTCATAATTAAAGTGTATATTCAATTTCAGCCTATTGCTTTGTGCCATTGAATATTCACTTGATGACTTTTTCTGGCCAATAGTACATGGCAGAGGAAACATTGTGCTAACCACGGCTGCAGCTTGTTATTTGCCATTTGGCCAGGAAGGCGAGTGAGGCTACCTAAGACCAATCAGTATCAGCTAGACTGTCACCTTATCCCAGATGCATAAGTACATCTGAGATCAGCCAAACTTAATCCAGATCAGCAGAAGCATCCTATTGACTACAGAGCAATAATAAATGGGTGTTGTTTCATGTCACTAAATTTTGGGATAGCGTTTTGAATAGGGCAAATGGCAAATAATATAAGTGAGGACCTCGAGCCTGGTATCCTAAAATAATTGTTGCTTATCTCAAGTTTAAATGTAATGGGATGTATGCACTACATATCTGGTACCTCTAGTTCTGAGATAAGGTAATTTTGACAAAGTTATTCCCACACATCAGATAAATAATGGACATTTGTAACTAGAATGTGTTGTGTGATATAAAGAAGACCTGGGTCTCCATGTGTTACCTGAATCATGGGGAAAGAATAAGGACTAAGTGATCTTTGGATTACTTCTATTTATGGTTTTTTTTTTTTTTTTTTTATCTTATACATCTGCTTTACTTGTTTCAATTTGAAGTCACCCTTTCTTCCCACACACCAAAATTAAACTACTGTCCATGATTGAAAATTATAAAGACCGGACAGAAATGATTTTTATATACAACATTTATTTTTAATTTATTTTTAATTTTTAAATGTTTGTGGGTGCATAGTGGGTGTCTACATTTATAGGATACACAAGATGTTTTGATACACACACGCAATCTGAAATAAGCACATCATGAAGAATGGGGCATTCATTCCCTCAAGCATTTATCCTTTGAGTTATAAACAATCCAAGTACACTGTTCAAGTTATTTTAAAATATACAATTAAGTTATTATTGACTATTGTCACCCTGCTGTGCTATCAAATAGTAGGTCTTATTCATTCTTTCTATTTTTTATGCCCATTAACCATCCCCATGTCCCTCCCAGTCCCCTACTACACTTCCCAGCCTCTGGTAACCATCCTTTTACTCTCTGTCCATGAGTTCAATTGTCTTGGTTTTTAGATCTCACAAATAAGTGAGAACATGTGATGTTTGTCTTTCTGTGCCTGGCTTATTTCACTTAACATAATGATCTCCAGTTCCATCAATGTTATTGCAAATAACCGTATCTCTCATTCTTTTTGCAATTGGATACTATTCCACTGTGTAAATGTACCACATTTTCTTTATCCATTCATCTGTTGATGGACACTTAGGTTGCTTCCAAATCTTAGCTATTGTAATCAGTGCTGCAACAAACATATGGGTGCAGCTATCTCTTCAATATACTGATTTACTTTCTTTTGGGTGTATACTCCTCAGTGGGATTGCTGCAAAATATAATAGCTCAATTTTTTAGGTTTTTGAGCAACCTCCAAACTGTTCTCCATAGTGGTTATACTAATTCACATTCCCACCAACAGTGTACAAGAGTTCCCATTTCTCCACATCCTCACCAGCATTTGTTATTGCCTGTCTTTTGAATAAAAGCCATTTTAACAGGGGTGAGATATCTCACTGTAGTTTTGATTTGCATTTCTCTGATGATCAGTGATGTTGAGCACCTTTTCATATGTCCATTGGCCATTTGCATGTCTTTTTTTAAGCAGGGTCTTCAAATCTTTTGCTCATTTTTTAATCAAATAGTTATTTTTTTCTTACAGAGTTATTTGAGCTTCTTGTATATTCTGCTTTTAATCCTTTGTCAGATGCGTAGTCTGCAAATATTTTCCCTCATTTTGTGGCTTGTCTCTTCACTTTGTTGATTGTATCCTTTGCTGTGCAGAAGCCTTTTTACCTTACGTGATCCTATTTGTACATTTTTTATTTTGATTGCCTGTGCTGGTGGGGTGTTGCTCAATAAATTCTTGCCCAGACCAAAGTCCTGGAGATTTTCCAAAGACAATCTGTTTTCTTGTAGCAGTTTCTAGTTTGAGGTGTTAGATTTAACTCTTTAATCCGTTTCGATTTGATTTTTTAATATGGTGACAGAGAGGAGTCTAGTCTCATTATTCTACATATGGATATCCATTTGCTCCAGCACCATTTGACATAAATAATTTCTTAACAGTCTTGTGCAAATTCAGCCATTTAATATTTTTGTCAAAAATCACAACATTGGCCATTGCAATTGAATGATATATAAATATTAATTAACTCATGAAAATTGCTATTTATCTACTTCTGCATGCCAAGTAACTACACTAAGTAACATATTTCACATTATTTAACAACTCCGACATTTTAAAGTATTAAATCCATTCTATTTACAAAGATAATAGACTCCACCAGGATGAAGTGGCCTGTCCAAGGCTGGGCACCGGGGTTCATGCCTATAATCCCAACACTTTGGGAGGCTGAGGCAGGATGATCACTTGAGTCGAGGAGTTTGAGACCAGCCTGGGCAAAATGTGAGACTCTGTCTCTACGAAAAATAAAAAAAAATATCTAAGTGTATTGGCATGCAGCTGTAGTTCCAGCTTCTCAGGAGACTGAGGCAGGAAGATTGCTTGAGATCGGGATGTCAAGGCTGCAGTGAGCCATGATTGTGCCACTTCATACCGCACTCCAGCCTTGGCTGGATAGAGTGAGACCCTGTCTCAAAAAAAGAAAAAAAAAAGTGTCTTTTCCAAGATCTTAGAATTAGTGGTAGAGTAGAATTAAAATGGAACAATGGAACGTCCTTTGACTCCAATAACCCTCCCCTTGCCTGAGGGGTTCCACTGAAATTTAATACGGGAGATGCAAATACAAATGCTTAGATGTGCCTTTTTCATGATATTTTTCGAGAAACTGAATATTCAATATTTTTTGGAGAACATTAACTGGGCAGCTAACAGGAAAAAAATATGACTTTCCTAACAATTTCCTTGACTTGTTTTCTTGAGGGAAAGTGCATTTTTTTCATATACTCTATTGAATTCATTTATCTCCTTTGCTGCTGACAGAACCAAAGTGTTCATTCTCAGAATTTTTTTCTTGAATTTTTTTCCCTGGAAAAAATTGTTTGTCTTTACTTGCAACCTTTCATCTTATCCAAGACTTATCCAATCCTTTACTGTCTGTATTTTCTTTTGGCATCTATACAATGGGTATAAAAATATTGTCAGCTGGACGAGGTGGCTGGCCAGGCACGGTGGCTCGCACCTGTAATCCCAACACTTTGGGAGGCCGAGGTGAGTGGATCACCTGAGGTCAGGAGTTCAACAGAACTAGAATAAATGAGATGCGTTAAAGAAGAAACCATTTTTCATGTGCTATGTATTTTATTTTCTTGCATATACATAAATGAAGCAAAATACATATAAAGATGCAGGTGATTGCTGTTGATGTAGCCAATGAATCACTGAATCATTACCATTATTTAAACTATAATAATGCAGAACTAATTCTGACAAACAAAGGGTAGTTTTATTTACTTGCTAAAACGATTTTAACCATGGCATCAGTGTACACATAGTTTACCATTTACACAGCCAGGCTTCTTTGAAATTATAGGGAGCATTATAATTATTTTTGGAATGTAGTGTCAGTGAAGAATTTAAATCATATAAAACTTTGTGCATAAAGTAAAATTTATCAAGATGTTACATCAGATTACTTTAAAATAACATAATTTGCTAGGCATAAAAGTCAGCCATTCTAATGGACTGGTTAAATCCCAATGATTTTGTAGAGGCCAACTTCATTGTAGTCACAACTTACTAAACACAAGCACCAAGAGTAAGGTAAATTGATCTTAAATCTCATGTTTAAAACAGCAGATTATTCTTAATACAAGTATTGTTAGTAATAATTATGAATTATTGCTTAACTCTGGAACTTACATAAATTTGGTGTATAAGGAATGGATTCATCCAACTCTCAAATGATCTGCTAATGGCAGCATTAGGCAGTTGATTAATTTTTTAAATGAATATATTTAAATATAAACTAATGTTTCTTGTGACCACTAGCTAATACTTACGCCTTCAAAGAGTAGAAAAGCTGTTCTGAGTCATTTAATCCCTAAATCTCTGATGTAACTAATTTAGGAAGAGGGAAATGATCTAACTCTAAATTACCAATGCTCTTTGACAAGCATCATAGGAAACAGAAACATGAAAAATGTTCAATAACATCTTCCTTTACTTCAAAATCTAGGCCTTTCTGAGACAAGCTTTAAAAGAGTTATGATATTTACTAGGGGTCCGATCAAAGACCAACTCACACAGTTGAGTGTTGCATTTTCTCTGAACTTTCTCAAAATGAAGCTTCTCTCATAAGTCTGTTTAGTCAGCCAGAGAAGACTGCAAAGCTTAAATGTACATTAAAGTGAAAATGTTAATAGTTTGAGAGTGGAATATTCCAAATTCTTTATAAAATTAAAAGTTGTTTCAAAAAGGCTGATTAGTTATTTAGAAACTAAGGCAAAGCATTCAGGTAAAAGATTTATAAGAATCTTGAGATTGGTCCAGAGTAGGGTCACATCTCACTGTCCTGGCATCTCAGGCTGTAAGCTATTACTGAGTTTAAAAATGCAAGCCACACTGTTAAAATTCAGGTAAACTAGAATGACTATGATGAGTAGAGCAGATATCTCAGAAGTTGGTAGGGGCAGAAGCCAAGCAAAGTAAAACATTAAGAGAATATTACAATTAGATTATTTGGTCATAGCTATCTCAGCCAAGGTCCAGGGTCCACAAGAGTGTGTGGAAGCTGAGCTTGGTGCAGAAAGATGACATTATTCATTCATAGTTTATAATTATGACAGAGATGACTATATTAATGTTAACAGCAACAACTTTTAAAAAAAGTGTTCAATGTTTATGAAGCATTGTGATAATGCCTTTAGTTCAGGTAGAGAATATTGTGATAAGTGCTTATCTTTAGTTCAAATCAATAGTTGTTATTGTTCCCACTGAAAGATGGGAAAGATTAGAGCTACAGAGGCCAATTTGCCTAAGGTCACTGGTAAAAATGGTTAAATCCTGGGTTTGTACAGAAATCTGGAAAGCTACAGTCTTATTTTGCCTATCTTTATTTCTGTCATAGACACACTAAAAATATTCAAAGAAGTCTATTTTTGATAAAATTCAGGGAGTGAAAAAGAACAACAGATATTTCAAATTAAAAATTATGAGTTTATTTTCATGTTATGTCACTGGCTAGTAATATGACATTGTACAAGAAACTGACTCTCTGGGACACATTTTCATCATATGTCAAAGGATGCAATAATATATTAAAATTTTGACAATATGCATATAAATATGTAATATCAGAATGATCATCAGCATCATTTATTCCTCTTCTTTTATTACCTTCCTCCTTCTTTTATAACATTATAATGTTTATCAAGCATTATAGTTTTAAGTTAAATACTATTATTCTTTTAAACTTCTTATAAATACTAGGTTCTCTCTGATCATGCACAAAAAAGGGTCTCGATATTTGCATTATCACTACTGGTATGTGGCCCAGTTTTCCCATAATGTGACTTTCCTAAAAGCAAACAATGACATCAACAACCTAATACCCAAATTAAAGATTGATTACTTGTAACTTGTTACAATGAGATTAACATATAGATCAAATATATTAAATAAAAGGCTGTCAAGATCTTACATTTTTCTTTTTTCCAGTGTTCTGCAATTTCTAATGGTCTGATTTGTAGCACCCAGGCAGAGTGAAGAAAGGACTGTTTGTTCTGATGTGAAGGGTCATATAAACTAGTGATTTCATTTCCAGTTTTTGTCATTAGGGAAAATCTTGGCCATATCTGCAGACACGAAAGCTTGATAGTCAAAACATCAGCTTACTTTTCTTTTTTGGTCATTCTACACTGTAAGACAATTGCTGTCAAATAAGAAAGAGCAGAAAATGTTTGCAAGTCACCTGCCAAGGCAGCTTTGATATGCAACACCAGTAGCATGATAGGAAATTGGGAGATAGCATTAAAGATTATCTACAAGATAGAAAAGGTTTAGAGGAACTCTGATGTCTGTTCCTTATTATTTCTTCAGCCTTCTCTTAGTATCTATTTTCCATGTCAGTCAATATTTGAAAAGCCCTCGCAGAGTAACACAAATAAACTTTGCATTCTCTTAAATTCATAAATCCTACCAAATAATTTGCATTATAATATTTTTTACTTCAATTATCCATATGTATTGTGTTAGGCAAGAAAATGGTCCACCAAATATGCCTGAATCTTAATCCTCAGAAGTTGTGAATCTCTTACTTTACATGAGTAAAGAGATTTTGCTAATATGATTAAGTTCAGAAGCTTGAGTTGTGGAGATTAATGGGGATTATCCAGTTGTGCCCAATGTAATCACAATGTTTTTGCAAGGGAAAAAAAACAAGAAATGAGAGAGTCATCCAGGGAAGAAATGAGAAAATAAAACAGAGGTTGGAGTGATTCAGGACCATAAACGAAGGAATGAGAGCAGCCTCTAGAATTGGAAAAGACAAGAAAATAAATTTTTCTCTAGTGCCACCAGATGGAATGGAACCCATTTTATTTAGTCTTCTTAGCCACAGAGTTGAGTGATAGTAAATGTGTGCTGTTTTAAACTACTAAGTGTATGGTAATTTTCTATCGCAGTAATAAGGAACCTGTTAGCTGGAATAAAATACTACTGTACCAAATACCTAAAAATATGGAATTGGCTACAGCATTGACAATGGGCAGAGGCTGGAAGAATTTTGAGGAGCAGAATAGGAATGGTCTATATGATTTATGTGTAAATCTATGTAAATATATGAATTAATGTGTGCATATATGTATATATCCCCATTTAGGTCACAAGATATTCCAGATTTTGTTTTCTCTTTTTTATTTACTGAAATTACCTGTGTGAACACATATGTTACCAACAACTGCAGTGCTGAATGTGTGCTTGACAGATTTATAAGAGTTTTACACATATATATGTTATATATACATAGACAGTCCCAACTTACAGTGGTTTGACTTATATAATTTTTTGGCTTTATGATGGATTTATCAGGATGTAACACTATCATAAGTCTAGGAGCATCTGGATTTACTTTTTACCTTTGGTGGATTTAGCAGGATGTAATCCCATTGTAAATTGAAGAGCATCTCTAAATGTGTGTGTATACATATGCATGTATTACATTTATTCTTCATTCTATGATATAATGACAACTATATTCCTATTTCTCATGAGAAAACTGGAGACTTAAAGAAAGTAATGTCTTCTAAATGGCATAACCAGTAAGAACTGCTGCCAGAATGTGAGCGCCAATTTTGTTGTTACAGAGCCCACAATGTTAACTGCCATGCTATACTGCTGTTAATCAATCTGCTTAATAAATACATCTCAATTTTAGTTGATTATTACTGAGTAATATGTGACCTATGAAAATTTTAAACCTCTACTTTTAGATTACCTAGTTCAAGAATACATAAGTATATCACATCAACTTGCACTGATTTTTATTTCAAGCTTATTGAACATCTGAGTGATATATTCATGGGTTTCTTCTTGAGTCCCTTTCTGTATACACACACAAACACATAAACTTAAACATTTTATTTACAAATTCTAGAAAATCATTTTTTAAATAGAAACAGTTCATGTATGTAAAGGTTGTCCCTGTCCTTCACATCATGACTCTGAAAATAAGGAATCACAGAAAAGTGATTATGAGCAATCAAACTAATTGTCACAGTTTTAAATTTCTACCATTGATTTTTGAGTGTGAGCCTGAGGGTCAATATTATGCAATTACTAGCTATGTGGCTGAGACACAAAAACCATACTTTAAGGCAAATATGTGAAGGGAAGTGGCAGAATTTGTAAGCGAGTCCAACTGCCGCCCACATCTGTAGCTTAGAACATTTTTCTTAAGTTATGTGCAGATACTATGCTATATAAATAATGTATTCTATTGAAGGTCATAATCCATTATCAGATAAAACAAATTAACAGGATTATTAACATTCATTCATATTAAGACATATAGGGGAGGCAGAATTTTACCTTTATGCTTTAGTTTAATTTTTCCCCGCTAGACCTGATAATTAAATTGACATAGGCAAATCAACAAGAGAAAGATATACAAATGTATTTTATGTAAGCTTTACCTGGCACAAGAGACTTCATAAGGAAATGAAGAGCTCAAAGGTACAGAGCTGAAAACTTATACACTGAATTGGACAAAGAATAGTGAGTTGTGAAAAAGAAACTAAATCATATGATGAGGCCTAATGATAAGAGTTATTTCAACGACGTCTACACAGAATTCTCTTGGTCTCAACTTCTTCATATTAAGAAGGTTGCTTTCCTTCTGATATAGGGAGGGCATCTTTTATAAAGGGAGTTTCATCTCCTGCTTTTAAGAAATAGCAATAAGGTCAGAGGGAACTTGTACCTGCTGTTTCTCAAGTGTCTTTAACTCAAAATTGTCAATATCCCAGAATGGGGCATTTTTTAATTCTTCAGATATGGATTAAGATATATTTCCTGAAAAAAACAAGGATCAACTATGATGTAATTTCCATTGAAAATAGTTTAGAAAATATTAATATTTTTAAAAGTTAATTTCATTAGTGGAATAAATTATTATCCAGGAAAAGACTTTTAGTAAGTGGAGTATATGTTTAGATAGTCATTAATAGAAAATACAATTGGAAATGCATTACTACTCCTTTTTTACACTAACCCTTAAAATTAATGGATTAGAAAAATCCCTGAAAACAAAATTTAGAGGCAGAGAAAAACCTGACAAATCTAAAATAAACATGTGCACAATAGATCCAATTGTACAGTGAAATTAGATTTACTTTTTTGGAAGAATTATGAGGATATCTATGAATGTTGCAAGAAATCTGGTGTCCAGAGTGTGTTTCCTTTTGTTAAGTTAAAAACTCCCCTTGACAGCGGCTGACTGAAAATGATTCCAGGAGGGGGATAACAGCAATCAGTTAACTTAGTATGGAAATCCTCCTACAGACAGCCACTTTTATTGTTCATATTATACTATGTCACCCACTCCAGTGTCTAAACGTGAAAGGAAAAATTATTTCAGGGACAGACCATTTCCCTGAATTCAAACCAAATGCAGTAGAACCAGACATAATTTCCCACAGGGATATTCTCTCAGTCAGGTGATGGTGTTGAAATTTATCTCTGAGGATGACTGGCTATTTCAAATGCTGATATCTTCCCTCTCTGAGCGATAACATTTTTTGATGTCTAACAACATATATTTAGACTGTACTTTTTTCTTGAGGTGTTATTTGTTCCAGTTTCAGTGCTATTTTGCAAAATTAGCCAAGAAATTTGTGCGCGCGCGTGTGTGTGTGTGTGTGTGTGTGTGTGTGTGTTTTACTCGCAAGACAAGACTACCTCTGGTTCGTGATGCTTTCTATTATTTCAAGCCTGAGAGGAAGTGTGATATAATCGAAGAAATGCAGAAAAAGAAGTTAGGAAGTTAGAAGATCTGGAATCCGGGCCAGGCTCAATGTATGACATACTGTTCTCCATCCCCCTCTTTATACACACCTCTCTTTATCAACTGGGGACTTTGGTTTTACATCTGTAAAATAAAAGCTTTGGACCTGAAGGTCCATTTTAGATGAAACATCTGAGTTCCATTAACAAACAGGCACTGTGAGTAGAGAATATAATATATGTCCTTCATATTTTCTCAAGTCCTTTCTGGAATATGCACAAATTACCTGCTGTGTATATTTGTGAATGTAATATACACTATCGATCTGCAGTACTGGCAACTACACTTGCAGATACATGGAAACTAATGGTACTTACAAACTAACAGTTAACCTGTCCCTCTTTACTATATCTCCTACAAAATGAGCCACACTCTCTTAATTTTCTGTGCCGTGACTTCAAGCAGAAGCAAATTTTAAAAAAGAAAACTGCCCATAGATATAAATATATCTTTCTTGATCTTAGGGTACTGACTGATCTTAGCAGCTCATCAATAAGAATAGTAAGCTCTAACAAAGTTGTGTCTCACTTTTCTATATCTCCAAAAATTTATATCAACCTATTTGCTTGAAAGGGCTCTGCACATGTATGTTGCTCAATAAATTTTAATTTCCTGTTGATTGTTTTATAATTTTAGTAATGATAATTCTTTGATATTAGTGATGATAAAAAAGTAATGCTTGATACTTGGAGGATTCTAACATCCTCCAGCAGAGAACTATTTGGAAATGCTGTATATGAGTTTAATCCTAAAGTATAAAGAAATCAAAATTGATCTTGTCATTTGTTAACTCTGTCAGTTTCTCCACTCTTGTATTACGCTGTGTATAACACAGTTAATAAAGCAGAAGGTTGGAAATCACAGCAATATCTATACTAACTATAAAACAGAACTCCCAACTTTCTGCCTGTGTCGAAGCACCAACTTTCTATTCTTTCAGCCTGTTAACAGTTAAACCAAACAATTCTACACAAGTGGAACAAGTAAAACAACTGCCTATCAGGATAACAGAGTGCAGGATATGAAAATACATAAACTATTTTTTAATAGGGTGGGGAACATCACACACTGGGGCCTGTTGGGCAGTGGGGGGGGGGGAGGCTGGAGGAGGGTTAGCATTAGGAGAAATACCTAATGTAAATGAAGAGTTGATAGGTGCAGCAAACCAACATTGCATACGTATACCTATGTATCATACCTTCATGTTGTACACACGTACCCTAGAACTTAAAGTATAATATAAAAAAGAGAAATACAACAATAAAGAAGACATTTTTTCTTCTTTGAGTTTCTTATTACTAAGATGACAAGCGAATCCACAAATATTCCATAATATTCTTAACTCTCCTCAAATAAAATTAGCATGCTGTGTGATAATAAATCTCATTATGTGATGATAAAAGTGACCTTTAAATAATCAGGCTAAAGCAAAGTTTTAAACGTTTCTCAGTTGATAAAAAAATCTTAAAAGGAATACACATTTTCGATAGCACCTATTATTTTCTAAGTTAATTACAGATTTGCACATTTGGCATTAATGGCATTTCATACCATAACATCAACCTACTTTGTTTTCCCTTATGATCTCCCAAATCATCCCTATTTATGCCACTAATGAGTTCAAATTGTACTTTTGTATTTTTTAAATACACTCTTTGCATTCCAAACTCAGTGCCTTTGCTTACGCTGTATACTGTGCTTGAAACATCACTACTTATGAATAAAAATTATATTGGTCTTTAAAGGTTCAAACCCATGCCTGCTACCTTCATGAAACTTTCTAATCTCACCACCACTCCCTTTTCACAATTGTAATGGCGCTTTGCTTGAATCTATGTGCCAAGATATATTTTTGCAAAGTTAAAACATTTGTAAGGTATAAACCACTATATAAATACCAGTTGTTTTCCTTTTTTTCTCATTTCTTAAAATCTCATATATTTGATAAGTGTTTTCTGTAAGTTAACAATTCTGTCTAATGACAGAGACAGAAACATTAAACCAGAATTTACAAGAGAGTAAATTAAGGGGCCCGTCATCATCACATGATGAGATTTATTATTATAAAGCATGCTAATTTAATTTTCTTTCTTTATGAAAGAAAAAACAGAAAATAAGAAGCAGCAATAAAAAAGTCAAAGCAAGAATCAAGAAATCAATCTTGGATGATTACGTGGGGATTTGAAGAATAAATAGAAATGAAACAGGTGTGTGCTAGTGAAAGTGCATTCCAGCAAATGTAACAATATATGAAAATGCACAGACTCATGAAAAAGCATGAAGCCTTCCAAAATCAGCAAGTATTTAGGCTCACCTAGAGTTGTAAGTGAATGAGAATATATGAGTCTAGAAAAACAGTCAATCAAAACCCTGCCTTATAAATATCTTTGAACCTAATTTGAAAAGCATGGCTTGTCTCAGACCGGTGTATCAGAAAACCCATCCTGGCAACCATATGAGGCATAAATTAGAGGTATCAGTTTGGAGAGAAGACATTTATTTAGGTCACTGAGGAATTGTAATCAATAAATACTAATATATGTAGGTCATGGGAATGAAAAGTGGGGCAGCTGTGCTTCATATTAAGGAAGTGGAATTTTTGAATTTTGTTAGTGGCTTGATAGGAGGTATTGAGAGTTAGAGGAAAAAAATAGGATGAGTCTCAAATTTCTGGTTTTATAACCCAAGTTTTCTCTTTTTGAGAGTGGTTTCATGAGGATAAGCATGTTTGATGGGGAAAATTGCTATTTCTGGCTTGTGATATGGTGAATATAGGAGGCCTGTGGGACTCTCAGGTGAGTACACAATTGGACACACATATCTGAGGCCAGGGTGAATTCCAACAGGTGGGCCAAAGGCATCTGAAATCCAGCCTGTACCCCTAGCACTGAGGCCTTCACCAGGGCACAGAGCTGCCTCTATCCAGAGGAAGGGATGTCATGTACTACAGCATCCCTCCAGAGAAGAGGCCTTTCTAACATCCTAAAAGTCTAATTTATGATAGAGGTGGGCATGCGCATCAGAGTGCTTGTGGATGGAGATAAATACAGAAGCCATACAGGTAGTCATTTTTAATGGAATATTTTTTGAAACTGTGAGTGAAGACACAGGTAAGCCATATAGCCCTTGTGTTCAAATTCTTTCTCCTGTTTTTTTCCTCAGGCAAAACAAGTTACCTCTCTAAGGCTCAGGCTGCTCAATTAAAACTAAAGGCATAAAACACCAAGGCTGGAGTACTGTTATGAGGATTGAGAACAACATGTACACCATGCTTTCATTACAGATCCTGGTACCTAGTGAGAAACTCATGCATATAAATACTATTATTATTATTTACCACTATCATCATCTTATATGTATTTGATAACCATACACAGTTTTTGATTTTCCACCCCATTCAGGTCAGTTATACATGGATGGTATAGGTTGGCTAAGGAGCTGTACCGTCTAAGCCCGAGCTTCTTTAGTCAGGCCTGCAAATTGTTCTCTTTCCCAATCTCATGAATTCTTTTCCTACATGTGGTGGGTAGAACAATGGACCCTCTAAAGATGCTTACATCCAAATCCCTGAAATATGTGAATATGTGACTTTATATGGCAAAAGTTACTTTGCTGATGTGATGAAGCCCAAGATAGGGAGATTAACCTAAATTGTCTGAGTGGGCCCAGTTTAATTGCCAGGGTCTTTATTAGAGTGAGGAAGGAGAATTGGGGTCAAAGAGGACTGTGACAATGGGAACAGAGAGTGGAGTGATGTGGGGCCATGAGGCAAGGAATGCCGGTGGCCTCTGGAAGCTGGAAAGGGGAAGAAAACAGATTCTGCCATAGAACCAGAGTAAATGCCCACCCTTTCTTTTCCATTTTTCCCATAGAACGGAGCACCCGTCTAAGATTGGGTGAGTCAGCTTAGACACAGGGGTCTCTATTCAGGGAGCCCTGAAAAAAAGTCTCTGCCAGTTTTATGGCTCCTGAGCAAAGGGGAAAGGGCTATGAGTTAATGAACACTGGGTGCTGAGTCAGAATGGAAAGAAATATCTTCATGATTTCCTCCTTTGCACTCCCTTCCCCATAAGGATGTCTTGACAGAGATGCCGAAAGAAGAACTTGATGAAGGTTTCAAATAAAGATGTCTAAGAATAAAGACACTGGAGCTAGGAATGCAAATAGAGGAGGATGTGATGGGTCAGAGGACCCTGAGTCCTTGACTACAACTCCCTTCAGACACCGCAGTGCATTGAATGTGCACCAAGTCTGATCTGGGGAGAGCAGCTGAACCCTTGAGAACCCTTGAGGCCTGCCAAGTAAAGCTTTTGTAAATACCTATGGCCATGCCTGATAAATTATACGTAGGTTATTAACCAGGGTCCAGATTCCTTAGAATTGAAATTAAACATATATAGGGATGATATAATTCCATAAGTCAATTTCTGAGCAAATGAGATCCTCAAACTAATTTCTTCATTTCTTATATAAGAAAGTTATATCCTTGAATTTACTTTCGTAGACAAGAATATACTCTTTCAATATCCTTATGGGTTTTTAACTTAATCAGGAAATTGACTATTTTGTTCTGTACCAGGAAACTGTAGGACAGTTTCAACTATTGGATATCAAAAAGTCATGAGTAAGGATATTTTACTTATTTTAATAAGTAAGAGATATTTAATAAGACATGGAGACAAAATTATTTTTCCAGGACACTTGTGTTTAAGATAATTACATTTTACATATATATATATATATATATATATGAAACCTCAGTATTTACTGTGAATCAAAGTTTAGCTGCAATGTGTAGTAGTCCTAAACTTAATGCATTATAGTTGATTCGATTGATTTGAGAAAGCATTTAATCACTCAGAACCTTAACTTTAAGTATTCTAAGATGAAAATAGCAGTTTTTATTTGTTGTTTGCAGCAAAAATTTCATAAACAACTGTAAATTGCTCTGGTATAGACAGGTTAAGATTATATATATATTATAATCTTTATGTATATATTCAACACTTCTAAGTATCTTATTATGCATTAACACACAAAGAAAAAGGATGACTTAGCTAATCTGCGAGTCAGAAAATCTGAAATCCATGGCTTTATTGCATGTATCTTTCATGGCATATTCGATGTAATTTTTGCCACAGTGTGCCCTGATGACTTGAGAAGCATCTTCTCAAGACTACATAAAAGATCAGAATGAGGATTAAGTAGCACAAAAGTGTGATTACAGCACACAGTGTTGATTCTCCATCAGCTCTGCATTTTAAGAGCAAACACTACATATATGCATTTTTCTAACTGGATTTAAAAAATATACATACATATTTATTTTTAGTGAATCAGTTTATTTTTCGTCAAATTTTGAAAAAAAAAATTCTATGCATTTATGGTCAGATTTATAATAGCTATTGAATCACCTTTATGTGTCTAATTGTTATCTTCCAAAATAGAAATCAAAGCTATGCAGGAATGCATCACCTTATTTAGTCATTATATAAAACACAATGTCATGCTGTTTTACATAGCATTTTTTGAAAATGTGGTAGGTAGATCCTTTAAAAAGCAAGTGAATTCTTAGACTACTGACTAAGACAGCCTTATGTCCCCTTCAGCTTGACTAAATGTTAGTTTTATTCCTGACTATAGGCCCCTAAGTTCTATTTTCTTAGAGCATTGACTTTAGAAAACTTTCCATTGCAGACTTTCTTTATCCCTTTGAGATATAAAGCCTTTTGTTAGTTTTATACCAGGAATGTGTTTCTCCAGGATCCAAGATCCTTCCTTTTGACATGTATTAATCAAGAAAAGTAGTGCTCCTAGCTGGAATTTTCTGAGGATAGAAACCTAGCTCCCACAAATGCCAATTAGCAAGCACAGATGGCCTAATCACATTGTCCAACCTCCTTCCTAATGTGTTCCATTATTTTTCTACTCACTCATCCTACTGGTTAAACATTCATGCCTTTTATTTGAGTGGAGTCCTGCCTCCACTCTACCACATTTTTTTTCAGGTGTCCAATGCAATTTTTCTTTCACATCATCATTCTAGGATCTCTCTAGATTATAGAAGAATGAGATTCAGTAAGTTCAAGAGCATAGACTAGATTATTATGCAAAGCTCGCCACCATTCTGTAACATAACAAGCTAATAAACTAACATGATCAATTAATCAATAGCCACACTATGAAAGCTCAATATGCTTTCCCACGGATGGCTCAAATCCTCAACTTTAGCTAGATTATTTTAAGCAACTCTACTACTGCCAAAACACTGCTGCTATCTTTCTTTTGCTTCCTGTACAAATGTACATGTAACCCAGGGTTTTGTGTTTTGTTGTTGTTGTTTTTTGTTTGTTTTGTTTTTTTGTTTGTTTGTTTTTGTCTTTTTTTTTTTTTTTTTTTTTTGAGACGGAGTCTGGCACTGCTGCCCACACTGGAGTGCAGTGGTGCGATCTCGGCTCACTGCAACCTCAGCCTCTCGGGTTCATGCGGTTCTCCTGCCTCACCCTCCCGAGTAGCTAGGACTACAGGCACCCGCCAGCCACCACGCCCGGCTAATTTTTTGTATTTTGGGTAGAGCCGACATTTCACTGTGTTAGCCCACGATGGTCTTGATCTCCTGACCTCGTGATCCGCCTGCCTCGCCCTCCCAAAGTGCTGGGATTACAGGCATGAGCCACCGCGCCCAGCCTAACTCAGGGTTTTTAAGAAACAGAACAGCTGTAATAAATATAGAAAGATTTCGAATGAATAAAAAATTATGCAAGCCAGCTGGGCGCGGTGGCTCATGCCGGTAATCCCAGCACTTTGGGAGGCTGAGGTTGGCAGATCACTAGGTCAAGATATCGAGACCATCCTGGCCAACATGGTGAAACCCTGTCTCTACTAAAAATTCAAAAATTAGCTGAGCATGGTGGCACGCACCTGTAGTCCCAGCTACCCAGGAAGCTGAGGCAGGAGAATCGCTTGAACCCGGGAGGCGGAGGTTGCGGTGAGCTGAGATTGTGCCACTGCACTCCAGTCAGAGCAAGACTCCCTCTCAAAACAAACAAACAAACAAACAAACAAACAAAAACACGTCTATATATCTTATTGAAAGCAAGTACACTGATATTAAACATTAGGCTGTCAGGCTCTTAATAAGGGGGCAAAATAATAATTTCAGTCTATTTTAGGCTAAAAACATATGAAAAGAAAGCACATTATATTGGTAAGCTGTGTACTTAAAACATACTTACAAATAAGAACCAATTTATTATATTCAGTAAATAGATCTGAATAATTATTTCACTTATTGAAGCTTTTTAACCTAGAATCCTAAGGGACATTTTCCACAGAGGCAAAGAGTGAATAATGCACTTCAATCAATCTCTTAATTCATCTTTCCAAAAGATGGAATCATGATATATCGTGAATAAATAAAAGGGTGGCTTTTCTTTCTTCCAATCCCTAAATATTGATATAAAAATATATATGCCTTGGAAGATCATTCCAAACAATCTCAATTATTTTGAACAACCTAAAAGACTTTGAATGTTTCCTATAGATTTAAGAGAAAAAAAAAAACTGCAGTGTAAAATTCCTCAGAAGGAAAAAGTCCATGAGGAGGTAGCCTGGTACAGTGAAAAACAAGCAAAAACAGTATAGCTTAAGAAATAGCGATCCAGCTCTAACATGTAAATGCTGAGTGTCCTTTTAAAAAGTTACCTACCTTGTGTGAGCCACACTTTTTCTGTTCTGTAAAGGAAACACAGTAACATCTCATGAGATTGTTGAAACACTAAATGGGATAACAAATGTGTAACACCTAGCATGTTGCTTACATGGAAACTGAGGCTCAAGAGTCCTGCTATATTTGAGGTCACACAGTTTTTCCCTACAATTTCTCTTCATTAGTCAATTTCTGCTGTCTACACACATAGAAAATGCCTTCCAGTATTTGATGACACCTTAAGTGTACAAATACAAGTATTCTCTTCTTCAAGCCGAACCTTTTCAATTTATTCCAAATTCTAGCTGTTTCAGGGTGTCCAGATCATAAACCATCTTGGTTGCACTTTCTCATTTTATTTATTGCCTTCAAAGTACAGGAGCCAGAAAAGGAAGTCCCCTTCAGCCATAATCTGATCAGTTGATAAGGATCTGATCCTCCCTTGTTTAGAAGAATATACTTCTGCTAGAGCTGTCTGTGATTACATTATTGATTTGGAGGACTTTGTCATTCAAGAGGACTCGAACTGAACTGGCAGGCAACCAGAATCCTCTAGACTTTTTGAAACAGGATGCTTCCTTTCATTTATTTGTTTTTTTATATGATCACATACATATATGACACAATCTTATTTTTAAACTCATTTCTACAGAGGAAATAGTTTTATCACTTCCAAGCTCATAAAACTTTTGATGAAAACATTAGAGAAGCAAAGTCAAAAGAAGAAACTGTTTAAGATCTTATATAATGCTTATATTCAAGTATTGAATGATGTGTAAGATGAAACATATAAGGATATAGTCTTCTACCAAGCTGAAGTACTTCAGATACATGCTTCACTCTAGGCACTACTGCAATCTATATCTACAGAATAAAATAAACAAATACCTTTGAACCTCTATTAAAATTTATTTATATCGTATATATTCTTAAAATGTATATATGATTGAAATATATATTTAATATATAATTAAAATATATGATATCTATGATTGAAATAGGAACAAACATTTAAATGTAAAATTGATAATGTGAGATTTGCCTTTAGAAAAACTCAAGAACTCTTTTCTAAGCAATTGATTTAGAAATATTTTTTAGAATAATTTTTTAGTCACAAAATTCAGATAAAATTGCCACTAATTTGTGCAGTCACTGGGTTCTTATTGTTAGGTTTTCAGACTCCTTTTCTCATTTTTTCTATTATTTAATATTTATGTAATAATACTACTATTGCTATTACCATGCAATGTAACATGAATGCTATCACATATAAGTGCAAAATGCTAAGGGGCTGCTATTACCAATTGAAAAAAAATCGAAGCTACATAATTGAGACATACAAATGAACTGAGCTTTTTGTTTATTTGTATTTAGGAGTATTTTTATTTAAATAAGTATTCCTCATTCTCAAAGACATGATGTGGAATCAGACTTATTTTATATCCAGGATCTTAGAAAATACAAAGCAATGTACTGGTTTTGCTAGCACTTTTACTCTGCAGTTGGAATGATTAGGTTCAAAACTTAACTGAAGCTTCACCAGCCATGTGATCTGAGGCAAGTGATTAAATTTCTCTGTGCATCGATGTTCTATTTGGTGTAACATGAACTAGAGTAATAACTCTACTGCATGATTGTTCTGAAGAGTAATAGCTGTATATTACTCTGTAGAGTGCTTACAATAAAAAAAAATCTATTCTTACTGGATTAAGAAAATGTGGCACATATACACCATGGAATACTATGCAGCCATAAAAAAGGATGAGTTTGTGTCCTTTGTAGGGACATGGATGCAGCTGGAAACCATCATTCTCAGCAAACTATCGCAAGAACAGAAAACTAAACACCGCATGTTCTCACTCATAGGTGGGAACTGAACAATGAGATCACTTGGACTCGAGAAGGGGAACATCACACACCGGGGCCTATCACGGGGAGGGGGGAGGGGGGAGTGATTGCATTGGGAGTTATACTTGATGTAAATGACGAGTTGATGGGTGCTGACGAGTTGATGGGTGCAGCACACCAACATGGCACAAGTATACATATGTAACCTGCACGTTATGCACATGTACCCTAGAACTTAAAGTATAATAATAATAAAAAAAATCTATTCTTGTTACTATGAAGAAAATAAATCTGCGTGTATAAGGATATCCTTCTTATGCCCACAACTGACCATTCTATAGCAGCAATTTATAAAGATCAAATTGGTCTCTGGCAGTTGTTCTTGGGTATGTGAAAACAAAGAGTCATCAATGACAGAACAGGTCCATGGTGATTTCCGCCCTGTAAGAGCCCCGAAGTCAAGAAGCTGTGGCACTGTTTATGCCATAGAATCTCTAACCAGAGGCTGAAATCATCTGCAATCACTTGAACTCCACAACAATAGTGATTCATTTTGGAACCGGACTACAATGTGTATCATTCATAAGTAAAACAGGTATAGGCAAGACAGACAGGTTTATATCTACTACTTCTACCTCAAGTAGGAAAACTCCCTCAGAGATCCACAAAAGTGGATCACCATTCTAAAGTATCATGAACCTGTATATCTTGCCATTTGTATGACACTATTTATACATATATTCAACATACCATTTCATTAGATCATGATGATAAATAAGTCTGCAAATTTGACCATGGGAGAATTATCCCATCTTGTGGAAAGAGAAATTGAGGTTCACAAATAACTCACCTGGGAAAAGACAGTAGGTAAGTGGCAGAAACACATTTTGACTTCTTCCTAAATGAATTCTGAAGTTAGTAGAATATTTATTACACATGAAGGGAGGAAGTAATTTCACTTACTAAATGCCATCGGTGCAGTGGGACATGGACACTATTGAACCTTGATGAGGTGAATGTTGAAATGCTGATTGTGTCAAAAAATTAGAAGAATAGAAACATAACTGAAATAGAAACTCTGTGTACTAATAATCAGACTGCAAATCATAATGCTCTAACTTCATAGATGTACACTAATGTTGGCCATTTTCAAACATCATTTCCATATATGTTGACTTACTAATTTTTCCAAAAACCAAAGGTAGCTTTGAGAAGCCACATCTGAAAATGTGTGCACTATTAAGCTGATTGACCTTTTGGGATTTTAAGTAATACATAGTTGATTTTGTAATTGTATTAAATGTTTTGTTAAGGAGATTGGAAGGCGTGCTTATTATGTAGAAATAGGACTTTATTGATTTATTTAATTTTTTGTTGTTGTTTGTTTGTTTTGAGATGGAGTTTTGCTCTTGTTGCCCCAGGCTGGAGTGCAGTGGCGAGATCTCAGCTCACTGCAACCTGTGCCTCCTGGTTTCAAGCAATTCTCCTGCCTCAACCTGCCTAGTAGCTGGAATTACAGGCAGCTGCCACCAAACGCAGCTATTTTTTGTATTTTTAGTAGAGACGGGGTTTCACCATGTTGGGCAGGCTGGTCTTGAACTCCTGACCTTAGGTAATCCACCCGCCTCAGCCTCCCAAAGTCCTTGATTTAATTTTTTAAAAATCACTTTGATTCCAAAACAATGGTGATTCATTTGGGAACCAAAAGACAATCTGTGCCACTAACGCATTTTTTAGAAGTGTGTATAGACCATGCAAACAAGTTTATACCTATCTACCACTCCAGAGAAAACTCAAGTGTTATTGCTGATAGAATGAGTGGATATGGGAGTTAGAAATGGATACTCTAAAGTAGTACTAACACAGGATGTTCCTGAGACAGTAAAGTGGAACAAGCAGCAAGACAAACTAAGTGAAATTTAACCCAGTTCATATTTTCTTCAAGGCTAGGGATGCGGGGCATGTGTGTGTGTGTGTATGAACTTATTTTGAATTTAGGCTTCTGTTCCATTTTTTTGTGGTTTTTTGATACTACATTGAGTCAATGAACCATATGGCTATTCCTTTCTCATCTAGAAGAAATGTATTCTTCTCACTAGAGTTAAAAGAATAAAGGAAAAGAGGCCCGGCGCGGTGGCTCACGCCTGTAATCCTAGCACTTTAGGAGGCCGAGGCGGGCAGATCATGAGGTCAGGAGATCGAGACCATCCTGGAGAACACAGTGAAACCCCGTCTCTACTAAAAGTACAAAAAAAATTAGCCGGGCGTGGTGGCGGGCACCTGTAGTCCCAGCTTCTAGGGAGGCTGAGACAGGAGAATGGCGTGAACCCGGGAGGTGGCGGAGCTTTCAGTGAGTGGAGATCGCGCCACTGCACTCCAGCCTGGGCGACAGAGCGAGTCTCGGTCTCAAAAAATAAATAAATAAATAAATAAAATTTAAAGATAAATAAATAAATAAATAAATAGATAAAGGAAAAGAAAACAGATCCACATCCTAGTGTGTGCTGTTGCACAGCTGTGGTTTATGCCGGTGGTCTATCTTGGCTACAGTTAGCATTTTAAGTGGATGTATTCTGCTCTGAGCAACAAAAGGCAATTATACTCTTTTACTCTTACTATACTCTTTTACTCTATACTCTTATACTCTTTTACTCAGAAAATCACTCACTTATTACACTATAATTAACCCGGAGATATTGGTGGAAAGGTGCGACTTGAGCAATCAACAGCTGCTTTCTATATATACATTATATTATATTCTCTCTATATATAATTTCTCCAGTATTTATATATATATATGATATGAGAGATAGATATATAATATATATGAGAAATTGTATTTTCCTTATTGTTAATTTTACCCTGCTGGACATTTTGAAGTTTTAGACATTCATTTGAAAGTGAAGTGAATCTCTTTGGTTTAAGCAACCTTTAAAAAATTAACCATACATTATTATAATCACCATCTTTAATCTAGATTAGTATTTCCTAAATTGTGAGAAAAACAGACCCTAAAATATAGTTCTATAGTCAAATAAATAAACATTAAATGTAAATGGGAAGGGAATGACCTTGGGGATGGGAATTGATATTTTAAAAACTATTATGGGTTAATGCCTACTTCAAACCTCTCCGGTGGTGGAAGGAGGCAGTGGGGATTTTGTATGTGGCATATTTGTTAATTTTGGCAAAGCAATCAACTCCTGCTTTAGAAAAAAATGAGGTAGGATCTTATCTGTATCACTTACTAGGCATGAAATAGATGAAAGTTGTGACTGTAAGACTGTTACCACTTCTGTAAAATGTGTGTGGAAGTCATTTGAGCTAAGTATGCAAAGATCTGGCATTTAGTTGTAAAAGGAAAATAAAATCTCAGGACCCCAAACTCACTATGTCAAAGGGAAAAGTTAAACTTGTCAACTGAGTCATGCCAAAACTACCTTCTGTTTGTTCCCTGACAGCTGTAATTTACATGCTTTCCTTATCTTGTATAAAATGTAGATTTACTGAGCCTAACATGAATGTATAATTGACCCTCACTCCTTCTTTTTACATCTAAGTTGTAGATACACTGACGGCCAATAAGAGACACATAAGAATGTAACCATTTGCTTCATTGCCTACCTTCTCTCATATTTCCCTCCTTTTTCTTCCCTTCCTACTTGCTCTTTCCCTTTAAATATTGAAGTTCCAAAATTCTCTTTGGAAAAGGCACAGTACATGGATTCTACCGTGACTCGTGTTTCTTTTTTCCCAAACATATTCTCAACCTTGGTAAAATAAACCTCTAAATCATTTGAGATCTGTCTGCCTCAGTCACTTTTTGGTTTACATAGCACAGTGGTATTGATACTTAATATAGGAGACCATTTTTAATTAAAATACTTTTGAAGAAATAAATAGTATATTTTCTCTTGATAGTATTATTTCTAAATGCAATCCATTACGTAGGTAAAATTAAGTAATTGCAAACTTGAATAAATAATACTACTGTATAAGCGTTACTTTTCCTTTAAGGAGAATCTTTTTTTAAAAAACCTTAGTACTTTTGAATTCATCATAGCACAAATATATAGCATGGTCATCATAGCATGGTCATAGCATGGTCATCAGTAAGAAAGCAACAAATAGCTTTAATTGTAATTAAAATATTTAATTCTAATATTCTGATTGTACACTTATGAATTGTATATTTTGTTTCTGATTAATCTTTTATTGTAAAGTTATTTTTTCCTAAGAAAGGGATATAGCTTTGTTTAGAGTTCATAGTTAAGAAGAAAGTTTTCAGAGTTCAAACAAATTTCATGCTATGTGTTATGCAGCCAGAAGTAAATTCTTCTCCAGGTTACCCATTTTAATCAATTTTACTTAGCCCCCAGTTATAGAGAACTAAACAGAAATGCAAGTTTAATTGTTTTTGCACCTCTCTTCCCTTAGACTGAATAGCGTTTTCTTTGTAAGTGTTTTCTCCCATCATTAAGCATTTCTAAGCATTTTCATGGACTCTTAAAAGTGTCCTGTGGCCCTTCCTTACAAATGAAGAATGGGAGATTATAATTCTAGTGAAAATTGGAGTTCTCCTAAAGATCACTGTGTTTGCATTTTGTTTTGTTTGAATCTGCTATTTAGGTCGATCTTGTAACACACAATGTAGGTAAGAGAGGCAGTGTTTTTAACAACAGAAAAATTATTTTGCATTCATCATTTGGTCTGTTGCCCTAGGTTACCAAATATTGTACTGTTGCTCTGAAATCAGTAACTCATGGTACCCAGCAGGAGCAATAGTGAAGGTATTCAATCAGTACCTCATTACAAAAGATATATCTTCATTGTTTACATGCACATGTAGAAACAAAGTCCCAGGAAACCAATTGGGTTCTTGCTAAAACTTTAACATCTACAGTTAACAAATACTGTAATATCTGAAAATTGTATGTTTATATTAAAATATAGGCACATTATTTTAAAATAACTCTTCTAAAAATATGTCTAAAGTAAAGCAATTAAAATGTTTCATTTGGATTTCATATTTAATATAACTAACTTAAATTTTAAAATGACATTAATGCTTCTTTTGACTGTAATATTATCATTTTCATTTTGCAATTTTATAGTTTTATACAAGAAGTGGTATGTTCAGGTAGAAATAAAAACTAACAAAATATGTATATGCTTTTGGAATTAAACTGCTTTCCATTGATTAAATATGTATTTTTATAGTAAGATAGCAGGAAGCATCTAAGAAATTTTTATTAAATAAAACAAATGGGTAATTTACGACTTCTTAAATATATATTGCAAAGTTGATTTCAGAAGAGATTTGGACTTCCTATTCTTATTAATAGTTTTGTCATAAGCATCCAGGGAATTTGAGAGTCCAAAATTCTCTTCCAAGTAACTCCCACCATCAAAACCATTCGTCTAGGGTCTGAAAACATAAGGAGAGAAGAAAACCTAAATTCTGGGTGCATGTAGAATGTCTAACCAGATAGTGATGATGACAAATACAACAACAAAAAATAATGTGAGGCACATTTTACTAAGCTTTATACGTTTTAGTCTAGCAGTCAAATGTTAGCATAAGTCAGAATCAAGTTGAGGACTTGTTAAAACCCAAGCTGTTCGCCTCCACCCCTATGATCACCCCACTGATTCAGTAGGTCCAGGATGTGATCTGAGAATATATATTTCTAGCAAGTTCCCAAGTGATACTTACGGTGCTGGATAAGTTACTACACTTCGAAGACCTTTAACCTACAAAACAATTTTTATGAGGGAAACAATATTACTCCTGCTTTACAGAATCTGAAGAAGAATCTGAGCCTCAGAGTTATTAGGTTGATGCAAACGTAATTGTGGTGTCTGTCATTAAAAGTAATGGCAGACACTGCAGTTATGTTAGCATCAACCCAAATATTAATAAATATAGTCTAAAGTCACCCTGTGGTTCAAGTACAGGATCCTGTTACTCTTAATTCCAAAATAATAGCCATTGAATTTAGAAAAGGTCACTGACATTAAAGTAGCTGAAAGTCAGTAAAAACCTTGTTATGAAAAATCTGAAATGCAGTATTTGATATATCTTGTTCCTTCTGTCATGCAATGGAATGGAAAGTTGACTATCTATTTAATCTGACCAATGTGGATAATGCCAACTCCCTTTAAGTTGAAAATGACTTCATTCTTAACAGCTTGTAGAGGAAAATTAGTCAAGCAATTTCATTTCATAATTTTACTTTGAGCTATATTATTACAGGAAAGGTTGAGATTAAGCATTAGTTCCGTAAGAAAAATACCTCCGGCAGTGCATTGCTTGGCTTAGCTGCTTGGATGAGAAAACACTATGAAACTTCCCTAAGCCTTTCAGCCAGGTCATGGTTGTTTAGCACACACTTGACACAGACAGAAATGATATGAATCACATTGTAAACTCAGATAATAATTAGGGGAGAGGAGCACAGGTGAAAGAGGGTTCGCAATATCTGAAGCAAGGGAATAGGAAATCAGGAACAGGCAAAGTGTATCCAAGATACTGAACCCTGGAAAACCTAGAATGGAGAGTTACTCCTAATAACATACAGCTTGACAGTCAGGAATTCCAATAGAAAGTGTTTTTAAGGTAGCAACAGCAAGAGGTGGGAACCTAGTAAGTGTAAGCTTATTTGACCTATAGGATCACTGGTAATTTATGTCGCCTGACTTTGAGTATAGCAGGGTAAAAAGCAATAAATTATAACTGGACTCTGGCTAGATATGTTGGGTTTGTTTGTTCGTTTGAGAGACCTTCTATGAAGGCGAGAACCCATATATATTATTCAAACCTGTATCTTCAAAAGTATCACATTGTTTGATACATGGTAAGTGCTCAGATGTTTGTTTGTTTGTTTGTTTGAGTGGAAGAATGGATGTTTAGATAGAGGTGTGCATACAAAGACAGATAATGAGTAAAAACGTATAAACATAAATTGAGTTAGGATTTTGAAAAGTATGAGTTGAAGGCAGTTTAAAAATGGTTTAATTTAATTTCAAACATATGGAAACAATCTTAGGGAGATACAGGTTCTAGATTCAAGTTTATCTGTGAGCTAGTAGTGTCACTTTGGGAACATTTTTGTACTTTGAGATATTTGAGATATTGAGACAACATTATCTCTGAGTAAGATAAAGATATACTTTAGTTATATTTAAATATTTTGCAATTTAATACCTATAGGCATAATAAATTCTTACTGCTAATCACCATAGATTCTGATTTTAAAATAAATAATTTCAATGTAATTATATTTAAGATTGTGCAATTAGAATGACCTGTGTGATTATAGCAGAACTGAATTTTCTAATTTGATTAGTTGGTGAATAAATTTATTTTACTCTATAACCTGGTATATGAAAGACCACATTTTAAAGCCTTTAACAAAAGTCTTTATGAAATATATTATTAAAGTAGAAATGAATTAATTGAAATTGCAACAATCCACTTGTTCTATAAAACTCAAGCATGAAATATTTTACCAAATTTGTGATTGCCTTTAACAAATTAAAAAATTATCTCCTAGCTTTATACACTAAAGGATATATAAAGAATATAGCTATGTAGACTTAAATACTCAACACACAGGCAAAACAGAAAGTATGATCTCTCTGTGAAAGGTCTAAACCCTGATTTTTAAAATACTTGATAACTTGAAAACCTGTTCAGTTTTTACATATTTTAAACATTCGTATTTTGTATCTAGTGAGACATAATCACATAATTTCAAGAAGTTTCCTCCTCTTTTTCTTAACTAATAATTCTCTATTTCTCAGTGAACCATGAAGGCTTTAGCTGTTACGTACTCAAGTTGGTTATTATTGTCACACAGCCATCACTGAAATTTATAAATTCCCAAATAAAGTTAGATACATGATCCTAAGCTCCATGCTACCCAGACCTTTACCACCTCCACAGACACTGACTCTGCTCCTTGAGGAGAGAGGGGATATAATATTTGGTCCTGTATTTGTGTTAGTATAGGTTAAAATTTTTTTTGAAAGGTGGATAAACTATTGGATGGTAGGTTAGTAAGTGTTCTTCACAAAAAAGTGCATGGGTGAAGTTATCACTCCTGCATTCAACCTAATACTAAATATTAGATCCAAAGAAAATTTTCCTCAAAAGAATATAGCTTAGAAAAAGATAGTGTTAGCAGCTCCAAACTTCCAACCTTTCAGAGAAACATCAAAAATGTGCAGAAACTGCCAGAACAAATTTGTCAGGACTCTGGAAATAGACAAAGGTTTACAGCCACCAAGTGAACAATAAATAAAAAGACAACTAAAAAAGTGGTAGGAAAACTTTGGGCCATTTTTGCTTGCCCTTTCCTTACTCCCTCCCTGCATCATGACATTCTTGAAGATGACAGCCTGTGTTCTCAACACAGGACCATTATTCCAAGTTCTGGAGAGAAGAGAGAAGATCTCATTTACAATCATTATGTGTGTCTATTCAAACTTCTCCAGAGGACTGCCTGAAGGACTGACACAAGGTGATTGTCTTTGTTTTGCCTGTCTTAGAACTCAGGTCAGAGAAGCAGTGGGCATTGCTGTAAAATGTAAGGCAAATGAAAAATGTGCAGTGGCCTGGGGCAAAAAAAAATTACACCTGAGACATAAAATGGCCTATGGCCTTGGGGAAAAAGCTAGGGAAAGTGTTTATTTGGGAAATTAGGGCATTCAAAGTATTATGTATACTGAGTAATTTAAAAATTCCAGGGTGTACTGAAGAATACAAAAAGCTACACATGCCCAAGGCATAATATATTCTCAGAAAAAAGCATGGAAAGTCCCTAAGCTTTCACAAAAATAAAATGAAAATGAAAATTTGCTCCTATATTTTATCTAAAAGTTTTATGTTTTGAGATGTTTTATTTAGATCTATGACCCTTTTAAACACTATTTTTATATGGTGTGAGGTAAGAGTCTATTGTTAAATTGAAAATTTCTTAATTTGTTCAAATTAGATGAGTGCCATTCCATCATATTTTAGAGTGAACATTAGCAAAATCAACACATTTATACTTCCTTCCAATTACATTTTCTCCAATTCCATCTTTTTTGTTTAAGTATATCACCATCCTCATTCTGCTTGATTATAGGGTAGAGTCTTGATTGTCTCTTTTCTCATTATTCTAATCTAACTTATTACCAAATTGTATGGAATTTATTTGCAACATATCATTGGAACTCTTCTTTCCTCTGAATTCATGGTACTGTGGTTCTTTTCCAAGTCAGAACTCCAACAACAGTTTTTCTGTGAACCACTGCAAGAATTTACTATTACTGCCAAATTTACTTATATTGTACACTGGAAACAGCTACTAAAATTCCAGGCTTACAGCCTTTCAACATCTGTGAATTACAAACATGTTTTCCTGGTATTCAGTGTTCTTCTGATTACAACATACTTTTCTAACTTGCTCTTGCTTCTTGTCCTACCAAGCTGAATACCTCCCCCAATTTTCCTGATAATATTAAGTGCTACACTGCCATAACTTGGATTCTTCATTTACATTGATTACTTCCTATTATTATGCTACTCCTTTCTATAATCTCTAACACAGATGACAGCTCTTCACTGAAAATTTTTCAGATCATTTTGACTGGAAGGTCTCAATGTTATTTTTTCAGCTAGATTTTCTGTCCTTTATTATCTGGTCTTTTCTTATAGCACTCATCAGTTTATGCCATGCCATAAAGAGCAACTGCTTTTATAGGCTTTATGCCATTTACTGTAGCACAAAGTCCTTCAGAGTAAAATCTACATATGTTATCATTTGCACCCCGGGTTTTCTATTTTAAAATAGTGAATTTGCTACTGAATACACACTGTATATTAGGCAAAGTTCAATTCTGTGCTCAGAAAATAAATGTACTGTTCCTTACAGAGATGAAAGGACCAAAGAAATGACTTTACCATTTCAATCTATCAGAGAAATATAGTCTGCAGAGAGGACACCCTTTCAAAGTTATTGCTGTTTATACAGTGAATGTATGCTTCAATAATTTTGTCTACTTTCTCTACATTTATTAAATTTAATGTATGCATGGGTGGTGGAACCATCTTTAAACTAATATTGGTTTAACAAAAATGAAGATCTATACATCATCAGCTAGATACAAAGAAGGAGACCCATGGATGCTCTTATGATAAAAATCAGTTACAATAATGGTTTTATTATTCTAATGTTGTGGGAATTAAGGGAGAGGAGAGACCAATGGGTGGAACAAGAGGATTTTATTTAGGTGGCCACTGACCCAGCAGATTAACATCCAAAGGCTGAGCTCTGAACAAAGACGGGGCTTAACTTTTATACATGCAACCAAAGGGAATTGGTCAGTTAGTGCTGCGAAACCTGTAAGGCAGGTAGGTAAGCAAGCTTACAGAAGTAGAACGAATGCAATTTATCAAACAGTGACAGGTTTTACAACTCAAGCCAGTTGTTGCAACTCAGGCATATCTTGTGACCTTTGCTGTGCTGCACAGAAGGGAAAAACAGGAACTTACAAAACTTGCAAATATAATTGTGAGAATCGTAAGGAGGGGAAGGGAGAAGCTGAAAGAGAAAAACTTTTTTTCCCAACCTTGCTCTGGGATGGGAGGGAGAGACTCTGGAACCCATCCCTTCTGGGCCCCGGGCTCTGCAGATAATGCTATGAAAGCCTCGACAGAGCCCTGCCCTTCCCTGGGTCTTGGAGTGCGTCAGTCTAGCACAGGAAAACTTTTTTCTCTTTTCGTATCTTCTGTTTCACTAACACTGGAGCCAACTTCATTTAGATCAAAATCTACATCTCTGATTTAATCTACAAGACCAAATAGGATCTGTTCCTTCCTGTTCCTCCAATCTCATATTTCCTGAATGTACTTTGCTCAGTTTGAAATAGTGCCAGTCACTATTCTTTTATGTCTCTGCTTAAATAACTATGATTATGTTATCTAAATAGAACCTTTATGCACTCTTTTCTCTATATTTTATTCAGTTTCTAAACATTACTTACATTATATTGCATATATATTCTTAAATTATCAGCCTCTCTCTGTAGTGTAAGCTCCGTTACACTATAGGAAAGCAGTGTGACTCCCTACACTACTAGGGAAAGTATGTTTTAGCTAGAACAATACCTGCCATGTGATCGTCTTCAACACATTTGTTTAATAACTGAATGGAAGCTGGTGACCTTGCAGTAAATGGTCCCTTGACTGTATGCCAGAGTGATTTTAGTTCATGCAAACCCAGCATAACATCAATTCAGGAAGTCAGTGATTACAGAAAACTATGAAAATATCCCTTAAAATAAGTTATTAATAAGAAAAAATAATCTTCAAGGTGCATGCTCCCTGGAGGGAACCAAAACCTAAAACATTCTCAAAGATGACAAAGTCTTCAAAAACCTGACTAATTAAATCGAAATTGTGCTTTGGCTGTTGTTAAGAGAAATTAAACAAAGATTAAGGTAGAAAAATTTTCTCTCACCAGAGCCTTTGAAAGACAAAATAACATAAAAACTTAAGTAAAAATGTTAGAGGGACAGAAATCTAAGGAGAATAGCAATAATGTGAAAAGAAAGTGCAAAGAGAAAGGGTTGGGTTGTTCTCACCCAATTATTGCTCAGTGTTGTCAGACACTTCTCATTATCTCAATGTAATATATCTTCTTTTTCATGAATTTTCATCTCCATTGTATAATACCTTGAGCCTGAATTAGGCATTTTTAGCTAAGGCAGTAGCATTCAGAGAAAAAGATAAGATTTGAGGTTTATCAGAGTCATCCACACCCTGGCAGTACTCCAAGACATCCATAAATCATTAGAACAGACCTCTGCCTTCAGAGTTCAAGGCTTAGGCCCTATCGGGAGAACCCGCTCCTGATGTTTAACGTGGGTTCTTTTCTATTTCCTAAGTGTCTCGGCTGTGTTGAGAAATAAAGGGAAAGAGCACAAGAGAGAGAAATTTAAAGCTGGGTGTCCAGGGGAGACATCACATGTTTGCAGGATCCGTGATGTTCCCCCAAGCTGTAAAACCAGCAAGTTTTTATTAGCGATTTTCAAAAGGGGAGGGAGTGCACGGATAGGTGTGGGTCACAGAGATCACATACTTCACAAGGTAATAAAATATCACAAAGCAAGTGGAGGCAGGGCGAGATCACAGGACCACCGGATGAGGAGAAATTAAAATTGCTAATGCAATTTCGGGCACGCATTGTCATTGATAACGTCTTATCAAGAAACAGGGTTTGAGAGCTGGTAACCTGTCTGACTACGATTTATTAGGTGGGAATTTTCCCATCCTAGTAAGCCTGGGAGCACTATAGGAGACCAGGGCTTATTTCATCCCACAGGCTTCGACCATAAAAGACAGGACGCCTTAAAAAGGGGCCATCTATAGGCCTACCTTCAGGATGCATTCTCTTTCTCAGGGATGTTCCTTGCTGAGAAAAAGAATTCAGCGATATTTCTCCTATTTGCTTATGAAAGAGGAGGAATATAGCTCTGTTCCATCTGGCTCACCGGCGGCCAGTTCAAAGTTACCTCTCTTGTTCCCTGAACATCACTGTTATCCTGTTCTTTTTTAAAGATGCCCAGATTTCATATTCAAACACACATGCTCTACAAACAATTTGTGCAGTTGACACAATCATCACAGGGTCCTGAGGCGACATTCATCCTCCTCAGCTTACAAAGAAGATGACGGGATTAAGAGATTAAAGTAAAGACAGGCATAGGAAATCACAAGGATATTCATTGGGGAAGTGATAAGTGTCCATGAAATCTTCACAATTGATGTTCAGAGATTACAGTAAAGACAGGTGTAAGAAATTATAAAAGTATTAATTTGGGAAACTAATAAATGTCCATGAAATCTTCACAATTTATGTTCTTCTGCCGCAGCTTCAGCCGGTCCCTCCGTTCGGGGATCCTGACTTCCCGCAACAAGGCCGGGTAAGGGAAAGTGGGGGGTCCAGGCTTGTTTCTGAATGGCAGTTCCGGAGCTGGTTAGGGGAAAAGTGGGCTGGCATTTCAACCAAGGATTCAGACAGTGCAGCAGATTGGGAAACAAAGCCAGTGAATAAAATGAGCATTGGAGGATTGAAAAAGAAATAATTTAGATGGAACTAACGTTTTAGGACAATTTTTCTATCAGCCAACACTCTAGACAAGCCAGAGTGCAGATTGTGTGGCTAGGAGCCCAGGTGTAATGACTATTTCAGACCTCTTGTAATAAGCTCTAATCAACCACTTGGGATAGAACATAAACTCTAAATTGCATGTTAGTGTTGGTACCAGAGCATAAGGTGAGCTAAAATGCACTTGGTAAAAATCCATAGTAATAACAGGAGATGCAGTGGATTTGTAGCTATTTTTTCCACATTTCTCACAGGTGCAAATTCATTTCCAAATAATCTATTGATTTTCTGTGCAAATTTCTGCTCACATTTTATATAAAAATGTATGTCAGTGGAATATTATAAATTAATACTAGAAATTTTCTATACAGTTTCAAGGGACCTTATTATTTTGAAAAAAAAAAAAAAAAGATTATTTGTCAATATCTGTGAAGAGTTCCTTGGGTATTGTTTGAAATTTACAGAGAAAAAAGTAACAGTACATCTTTAGTTTTAGTACAAAAATGAGGGCAAAGCAAATATTCTAAATAATAAAGGAATTCTTTTTAGAAAGTTTCAAGTGTTCTTTAAAACGTGGAATAATAAACTAAGTTGTATTTTAAAAAATCTCTTAGTCTTTCTATTTTATTATGTAAAGTTGACAGCATTCATGTATTTATACTAACTTTTTCACTGAATAAGTTCAGAGGTTTAAAATAAAATATAAATCAATCTATTTAATGTATAATCTCTAAGTACACATAATGATCACATTTAAAGATAAACTGATGATATTAGATGAGATGGATCACCCACTTATCAAGACAAGGCCCAAAATATAGCAACTATTATAAGGAACAACAGGCTAAAACAAAAATTGTTATCTCAACAAATCAGTAGTATGTACTGTCACTAATTTTTCTTTAACTAGGTCTTGGAAAATAATGTAAAATATGGTAAAATCACAGATAACACTGAAATATGACATTTTAAAAATATATAGGATATAAGGAGAATTAAAAAAAAAAGAAGCAAATCTTCATAATACACATACTACTTACCTGATTGTGCTGCATTCCTAACTAAAGAAACATTCCCCATATCATGATCATATGGAAATAAACCAAATGTGATCAACTGGCATTTAACCAAACATTGCAAATTAGAGTTTCATCTTTAACACTTTGAGGGAGAAGAAACAAAGCATGTTGTAATTTACAAATATGCAGCAAAAATTGATTCATACTAATACAATGCTATTTAAAGAAATTTGCTTCATGCTTTTCTTATGGCTGTTTGATGGTTTGAGAGCTAATGAATGATATAGAGATTACATAATAATGTAAACAAGTTCTAAAAAACAAAGTGCTAGAAGTCAAAAGGTTACCAGAAATCATAAGCAAGAGGAGAAAATAGCACAAAATATCAACTAGATTATAAAAACTGTGTGAGTCATTAAGCAATAGGTGTATCTATGAATACATATCATAGATTGTAGCTTAATCAATTGCAAAGTAAATTGAATACAGGAATTTAATCTGGAAAACAGAAAACTGTTAACCTTCTGAAGCCTAGATCACATAAAGCAGTTTCTAACTGTGCTAATCTAGCTGAAGCTAGAGAAGTAAAAACACAGCCTTCAAACTCTGCTTTCTAAGACAGAATGGTAATAAGCAAGTATAGATCAGTTTCAGCATTCATGTAATAGGCAGGGTTAGCAACACCATGTTAGCTAGGTGATGAAGAGCAAAGGGCAATGTCCATAGGGACACCCTCCCAAAAGAGAAGAAATTGAGGGACACTGGAGATATGAAAAGAAATACCCAGCACTTTGGGAGGCCGAGGCAGGTGGGTCATCAGGTCAAGAGATTGAGACCATTCTGACCTACATGGTGAAGCCCTGTCTCTACTAAAAATACAAAAATTAGCTGGGCATGGTAGCACGCTCTTTTAGTCCCAGCTACTCGGGAGGCTGAGGCAGGAGAATTGCTTGAACCTGGGAGGCAGAGGTTGCAGTGGGCCAAGATCACTTCACTGTACTCCAGCCTGTCAACAGAGCGAGACTCTGTCTCAAAAATAAATAAATAAATAAGATAAAATAAATAAGTATGAAAAGTGTATATTGGGTATCCAGAAAACATACTTTATAATTTTTGCCATTAAAATTGAGATAATAGCTCAGGGTGGGGGAGTATTTAAAAAATAATCAGCAAAAGCAAATAATGAGAGCTTCAAATATTTAAGGAGGAAGCAAAAGAAAAAGCATCTCCACAAAGTATGCAGAAAACACAGAGAGAGTTAAGAGGAAAGGCAATTAAAGGATGGTAAATGAAGAGAATACTGAGACCATTAAGGAAGTAAAGAATATACACCAAGAATAATACCAAGAAAGTTAAGGTGTATAATCAACAAAAATAAATCAAATTATATAAAGGTTAAACAAATCATTAGATAAAAATTATTAAGTCATGCCGTACTCAGATGACAATCAGTCTGTCCTATAGGCAATTAATAAATGTGTTCCTAAAAGTAATTAGCCTCAATATGTGATTTGCTATTGTCTTTCCTCATTTTTCTTTTGGATAAATAATCACATGAAACACACATAAGCACACATATATCAAATACATTTGAGAAACATTGCACAGCATAACGTGCACTATGCAATGTGGCAGCCAATAGCATCTGTGGCTATTTAAATTTAAACCACACTAATTAAAAAGGAAATTGAATTAAAATTCAGTCCCTCAGTTGTCCTAACACAATTCAAGTGTCAATAGCCATATGTGGCTAATGGTTACCCTATTGGATAGTGCATATATAGAACACTTCCAACATTACAGAAAGTAACATTGTGCAGATCTGGGGAAGGCATAATCTATTTTATCATATTAACTGTGCTGAGCAATGTAGGAAACAAACAATGAAGTGTTATTTAGTGATAAAAATGAATGAAGTATCAATACACAAAACCATATATATAAGTCTCAAGGTAATTATTCTGGGTGAAAAATCACACAAAAAATAAATATTGAATGATTCCAGCTATACAAAGCTCTAGGAAATGTAAATCAATCTATGTATCTTTTACACCAGTATAATGCTGTTTTGGTTACCATAGCCTTGCAGTATAAGATACACAGACCAATGGAACAGAATAAATGACTCAGAAATAAAGCCAAATACATACAATCAACTGAATTTTGACAAAGCATACAAAAACATGAATTGGGGAAATGACTGCCTTTACAACAAATGGTGTTGGGGTAATTGCTAAGCCACGTGTAAAAAAATGAAAAGATCCCTCTTTCTCAAGATATACATAAATTAATTCAAGATGAATTCAAGGCATAACTCTAAGATCTGAAACTATAAAAATTCTAGAAGAAAACCTAGGAAAAACTCTTTTGGACATTGGTCTTGCCAAAGAATTTATGACTAAAACCCCAAAAGCAAATGGAACACAAACAAATAAATGAAATCCAATTAAACTAAAAAACTTCTGCACAGCAAAAGAAATAATCATTAAACAGATAACCTACAGAATGGGAGAAAATATTTGCAAATTATGCATCCAACATAGGACTTAGTATCCAGAATCTACAAGGAACTAAGATCAGCAAGAAAAAAAAATAATCCTATCAAAAGATGGGCAAATGACACGCATAGACATTTCTCAAAGATAGACAAGTGGCAAAAAAAAAAAAAAATGAAAAAATGCTCAGCATCACTAATGATAAGGGAAGTGAAAATTAAAACCACCATGAGATACCACCTTATCCCAGACAGAATGACCATTATTAAAAAGTCAAAAAATAATAGATATTACCATGGATGTGTGTGGGAATGTAAATTAGTACAACCTCTATGGAAAACAGTATGGAGACTTCTCTATGTAAAACAGTATGGAGATTTCTCGAAGAACTAGCAGTAGATCTACCATTCAACCCAGCCATACAACAACCGGGTATCTACCCAAAGGAAAAGAAGTCACTCTATCAAAAACACATCTGCATGTGTCTGTTTGTCTCAGCACTATTCACAAGTTCAATAATATGGAATCACCTTAAGTGCCCATCAAACAACAAGAGTATAAAGAAAATGAGGCAAATATATACTATGAAATATTACTCAGCCATAAATAATGAAATTTCTTTTGCAGCCCCTTGGAAGGAACTGGAGGCCAGTATTCTAAGTGAAGTAACACAGAAATGAAAAGTAGATAGTATAGGTTCTTACTTATAAGTGGGAGCTAAGCTGTGGATATGCAAAGGCATACAGAGTAGTACATCAGACACTGGAGTCGCAGAAGGGAGAAAGGTGGCAGAGGGGTGAGGCACGGAAAGCTACTTATTGAATACAATGTACACTGCTTCCTTAATGGATGCAGTAAAATCCTAGACTTCACCACTATACAATTTTTTTTTCCACCCGAGACGAGTCTTGCTGTGTTGCCCAGTCTGGAGTTCAGTGGCACAATCTTGGTTCACTGCAACCTCTGCCTCCTAGGTTCAAGCAATTCTCCTGCCTCAGTCTCCCAAATAGCTGGGATTACAGGCCTCTATACCTGGCTAATTTTTTGTATTTTTACTAGAGATGGTGTTTCACCATGTTGGCCAGGCTGGTCTCGAACTGGCTGGCCTCTAACTCCTGACCTCATGATCCGCCCACCTCTGGCCTCCCCAAGTGTTGGGATTACAGGTGTGAGCCACTGTGCTGGGCACAGCTATACAATTTATCCATGTAATCAAAGCCTTTTTTTTTTTTAACCTCTAAAGCTATTGGAATAAATAAAACTAGTTAAGAAAAAAGAGGAATGATTGGAGGACTGTGAGATAGGCAACAAGAAATACTAGAACTCAAAAAAATATTATGTTATGGCTGGACAGAGTTGCTCATACCTGTAATCCAGCACTTTGGGAGTCCAAGACCAGAGGATCACTTGAAGCCAGGAATTGAGACCAGCTTCGGCAACATAGTGAGACCCCATCTCTACAAAAAATTTAAAAATTATCCAGCACAGTGGCATACCCCTGTATTCCCACTTGGAAGGCTGAGGTGGGAGGATTCCTTGAACCCTGAAGTTTGAGGCTGTACTAACCTATGATTGAGTCACTGCACTCTAGCTGTAGCAACAGATTGAGACCCCATCTCTTAAAAAACGAAAGAAGTATGACTATGGCAATTGGTACCCTGAAGGAACTTAAGCCATTTTAAGTTATGTATGAATATTCATTTCATTATCACATCACATGATTGTATATGAAACATACTTATGAGAACTGTCTCTTTTTTAAACCAATTCTTCAAAATCAATGGCATTGTGACAATTGTCATCAAGTTAAAATACAACTGATTTTCAAAATATTATGTCTGACAGCTACAAAATTTTCTTAAGAATCAATCCATTAATTTGCCTGGCATGGTGGTGCACACCTGTAATCCCAGCTACTCAGGAAGCTGAGTCAGGAGAATTGCTTGAACCTGGGAGGCAGAGACTGCAGTGGGCCAAGATCACAACACTGCAGTCCAGCCTGGTGACAGAGCAAGACTCCATCTAGAAAAAAAAAAAAAATCAATTTACAAGGATGGTTTTAGTTAATATCATTAATGTTTCATCTTCCCTACCAAAATTAAATGGCTTCATAGTGTACCTAATTTAATTTGGCTGCTGCATAAAATGTGCCTTATATTTTAATTAATGCAAAAAATGTTTACTGTTTCATTAATCAAAACATGTCAAACAATACACCATTAACTAATGAAAGAAAATCTCAATTGCTCTCAAATAGGTGTCATAGAAATTTTCTGAGTCTAAATGCAATATTTATCACACCAGTTTTATTTTTCTTTTCAAGTGCCAACATCAGTCTCTTACTTAGTTTTTAATAATTCCAAGAATGAAGATGATACCAAATATGGATTTGAATAGAATTCTTTTGGAATTTGTGTAAAACACCTTTTGGCTTCCATTCATGCATTCATTCATTCATTGAGTGTCTGTGTATGTGTATGTATGTGAGAGAGAGAGAAAGAGGGATACTTTGGCGCATACAGCAAATAGAAAAACCTATTTATATAACAGTAGTTATATAATAAAGATTGAGAGATACAAAAATAATATATACGATATAATGTCAAAAATTGTTAATTGCTTTGAAAACAGTTACATAGGATACTGACTTCAAGAGCAACTGGAATGGAAAGAGGTAGATTAGAAAATGCAATTGGGCAGAAAGTCAAGATGGGGAAGGCAGTGTAAAAGTCTGGAGGAGGACATTCTCTAAGTGCTGTAGGTGTTGCATAATAAATACAACTCTGAGGAAGGAATAAACCTGTCATATTCATGGCAGGAATCAAGTCATGCTACAGGGAAATGTTTGAGTAGAATGGCAGAAAGTAAGTTTACAAAGACAGATAAAGACCAAGGCATGTAGGTTCTCATAAGTTATAATAAGAACTTTGGATTTTATTGTAAGTATGAGAGAAAACCCAAAGAAGAATTTGGCAAAGAGAGTAACATGATCTTATTTGCATTTATAAAAGATTACTCTGGCTGTGTGGGGAATAGGCCGCAGAAGAGCAACCAAAATGAACTAAAACCAGTTAGAAAGCTATTGTGTTGTTTCAAGTTCAGTGTAACTTGAACAAAGGTGGTGGCAGTGAGAGCACTGAAAACTGGTCAGACTTGGGATGCATAGTGAGATTACCCCAATATGATTTGCTGATGGATTAGAGGTGGGTGTGAAAAAAAATTCAGAAATAGCTATATAGGTTTCAGGCCTATATTAGGCAATTTTTACACTGCTATATAAAACTGCCTGAGACTGCGTAATTTACAAAGGAAATAGGTTTAATTGACTCACAGTTTCACCTGACTGGGGAGGCCTCAGGAAACTTACAATCATGGCAGAAGGTGAAGAAGAAGTAAGTACCTTATTATTTATGTATTTATTTATTTTTTGTGGAGATGGAGTCTCACTCTGTCGCCTAGCCTGGAGTAGAGTGGTGCAATCTTAGCTCACTGCAACCTCCACCTCCTGGGTTCAAGCAATTCTTCTGCCTCAGCCTCCTGAGTAGCTGGGACTACAGGTACATACCGCCAGGCCCGGCTAAGCTTTTTTGTATTTTTAGTAGAGACGGGGATTCACCGTATTGCCCAGGCTGGTTTTGAACTCCTGAGCTCAGGCAATCCACCTGCCTCAGCCTCCCAAAGTGCTGGGATTGCAGGCATGAGCCACCGCACCTGGCCACAAGTACCATCTTTACAAGGCAGCAGGAGAAAGAGAGCACAGAGGAAAATCTACCACTTATAAACCTCAGAGAACTCCCTCACTATCAGGAGAACAGTATGAGAAACAGCCCACCTTGCCCCCAGGATCCAGTTACCTCCCACCAGTCCCTCCCTCCACATGTGGGGATTACAATTCAAGATGAGATTTGGGTGGGGACACAGAGCCAAATCATGTCAAGGCTGGAGAACTTCATGAATGACGGCACCACTTACTGAAATGGGGAAGACTGAGGAAATGGAGATTTGCAGGGAAGGAAGGGCATCAGGGTTTCTGCTTTTGACATGTGCTCTTTGACATAATTATTAGAAGTGAAATTGACATGCTGTGTTTATATTGTATATTTAAGTCTGAAATTCAGGGATGAGAACTTGAGTGGGGATACTATTTGGCAGTTACAAAATGGTTTTGTGTTTTACTAAGTTTTTGTTTGTATGTTAAACTTTGTGTGTGTGTGTGTGTGTGTATGCGTGTGTGTGTGCTTGATGAGAGAGAACTGGACAGGAAAAGAGAAAATAAAGAATATCAGTTTCTGTGTAGGGGTAGTGGTATATGTGTGTATTTCCCCTCTGGTGACTTCTATGCCATCTGCCTTTCTGAAGAAAACATATTGAAGAGAATACATTTTTACTCAATTACATTAAAACAGGAGATAGTGACAATTGGGAATATGTATGCAAATTTAGAGAAGACATAGTAACCCTACCTTATCTACAGGGGAGTATGTTCTAAGACCCCCAATAGATGACTGAAAACATGAATAATACCTATATATTATGTATTTTTCTATACACATATACCTATGATAAAGTTAAGTTTATACATTAGACATAATAAGAGATTAACAACAATAACTAATAATCAAATAGAAGAGTTATAACAATATATTATACTTTAAAGTTATATAAATGTGGCCTCTCTCAAAATATCTTATTGTACTGGTACTCACCCTTTTCTTTCATGAGATGATGTGAAGTGATAAAATGTCTTCTTGATGAGATGAAGTAAGGTGAATGACATAGGCATTGTGACATAGCATTAGGTTACTATTCATTTCTGGCAATGCATCCAAAGGAGAATCATCTGCTTGGGTGATTCTGGATTATCCAGCCATGACATTCTTGATGGTTGAATGTCAGGAGCAGAGGATGATGACAACTAAAAGGCAGGTACCATACACAGCATGGATACGCTGGACAAAGGGAGATTCATGCCTTGGGCAGGATGGGGCAGAATAATGCAAGATTTTATCATGCTACTCAGAATGGCATGCAATTTAAAACATGAATCGTGGGTTTCTATAATTTTCTGTTTGGTATTTTCAGATGGCTGTTGACCACTGTAACTGAAATCACAGTAAAACCACAGGTAAGGGGGAACTACAGTATAAAGAGGCTACATTTCAACTTTTGAAGAACAATTCTCCTATTTATCACTAATATATACTTAGTAATATCTTTTAAAACATATGTAAAAATAGGGTTACCTTCGTTGAAAAAATTGAGGGATAAAGGGTAATACAGTACATCATGTAATAGAGTAAATAAAGGAGAATAGTTTATCTGTTAAAACCACAAGGATAAATTTTAAATCCCATATTAAATTGCTAAATCATCACCTTTTCTTTTTGTGCAGTTTTTCATGAGATTTAGCTGTTGCTGGGGAATGTAGTTTGTTATATTAACCTGGATGTATTCAATCGAGAGATGAAATGATCTCTGATCACCACTTTGAAAACTCAGTGGTGGAGTCGCCTTAGTGTAAAGCATGAATAGACCTCAGCAGTGCAGGAGATGGACCCTATCTGATACCTCTGCTGTCCTGCTTCACATCTGCTTGGGCTCACCTTTGATTCTAGCCTCATGCACAGCACATATTCATGTGTGAACTTTTATTCGCTTCCTTCTATAAACATTTTACACAAGCACGTTCTTTCAGCTTTCGCTCTTTGTCCTGGGATTTCTCCCACACAGTGAATACCAATAGGAGGCCTCTTGGAAGGAAGTGAGTTAACTTCCTGGGGATAGTCCTCAACCAGTGGTAGCAAAAGGCCATGTAAAACAGGCTTCTCCCTGTCTGTCCTTATGTGGATAGTACTCAGGGTCATTCTATGTGCTCTTCAGAAAATCCCTGGCCTGGTTGTTTTGACCCTAAATGCACCCTTAATGCTAATTTTTCTTCTCTGTTTTACTATCCTCTGTTCTTCACTCCTATTCCCATGGAGCAGCTTCCACAGAAATCTCATATATATAAGTTTGTGAACAAGGTTCTGCTGTTGGGAAACCTCATGCCTCTCTCTCTGTCTCTCTTTCTCTTATACACACAACACACAGGCACACACCCCCCATCCACCCATTAAAAGAAAAAATTCATTCAGTGATTATTTTCTTACCATTTATACTGCTCCTTAATATTTTTTTTGTTTTTTATTTCTATTCTTAAATATCTAATATAGATGTGTCTATTCTGTTTCACATTTTAAAATTGAAACCCATTACACTTATTTTACTATGTGTTGGTGGATGATGAAAAAAATAAAGTCTAAATGATACCAAAACAACCAATCAGCCTAGTGACTTGGATCAAAATACTTCCTTGGTTCTATGATAATGAAAATGACAGTGGAACACTTTTTTAAAGAATAAATGCCCTCTCTTTTTCTTTACGTCATCACCAATGCCTCTCATTGTGTTAAACACAGAATAAAAAGGTCTTTAGAACTTACTCTCCTAGGTGCTTTATAGGTAATATCATTTAAAATTTTCCTCACAATTTTTTTTTTATGTGTGTGGTATTTTTATTCTTCTCATCCTCTTTGTGCATCTGAGGCCTAGAGAGGCAAGGCACTTGCCCACATTTATACATCTCGTGACTATGTGTTGAAGGAGTTGACTATGATTGTTACTATGTAGTATGTCATTATGACATAATATTTTTAAGAAGACATATCTACAATTAGAGTAGACATAATTTAGGTATTTAAGAATGACTGCTTACTGAGTATGATATTTCTTGTATCAGCCAGATAATGCAGGAATAACGTTTCCCAGAAACCCTTTATATTAGTCGTTCTGGTTTAGAGTTGGCTAAACAGAGACTTTTCTATGAGATTTGTAAGGTAAAATTCAAGGGAAATCATTGCTCTCAGAATGTTATCATAGATGCTGTGACCAATGGAAGCAGAAATACGAGTAGTTGCATGTTGTTTTCACTCTCTTAAACTCCCTTTATGCCCAGCTCTTTTCCCCAACAGCCTTTCTAATTCACCAGCAGTAGACCTAGACACATCATCAGATGGATAACTGTAGCCTAAAGGACTCACCTTCATAGTTCCACTTTGGTTGCTCGCCATGTTTCCTTTCTCAGTCAACTGGTTGGTCATGCCTCTTATCATGCAACTCCCCTTTCAAGTCTTCATTTCCCTGGGTCTTCCCACAATTTAATAAAATCAAATGCCTATAATAAATCTCTTATCCTATTACTCACAGTGGTTCTGCTTCTCTGATTTAACTCAGTGATACACGTGTCAGCATATATTTATCCAAGAAAAAAATAAAGGTTTTGATCTTGTCCTCAAATAAAATATTTTTCATTTTGAAAATACAGTATCGTATCAAGTAATCATTTTGGAAAAAATCAAAATGCAATATATGAATTTCCATAATGGTATAACGGCTAACATTTGGAAGGTTATATCACATGTTTATTATTTAAGATTTAAATAATAATGTTAATATTATTTAATACTTAATATTATTATTTAATATTTAAATAATCACATTAATAGTTTTTAATGTAAATACTTAAAGTTTTTTTAAGTATTTAAATACTTAAAACATGCATCACATGTTTATTATATAATATTTAGCATATATTTCTGCATACGTGCTTTTGGATATTCACATTGCTTTGAGATATAGAAAAAGATCATGATGAAAGAGATAAATGACTAACACTGCTATTCAAAAGCTTTAAAATTGTAGTCACCAGAGAGCTTAAAACACAGCAAGACTATTTTAACAATCAATTAAAAAACAGCACTCAACATTTCTAAGAAAAGCCTAAGTCAAGAAACACATTTATACCCATCATGATTTAGGTTTATATAAACTTACTACAGAGAGGACTTTGTCAAGAATCACTGTACAAGGCCGAGCGCGGTGGCTCAAGCCTATAATCCCAGCACTTTGGGAGGCCGAGGCAGGCGGATCACGAGGTCAGGAGATCGAGACCATCCTGGCTAAGACGGTGAAACCCTGTCTCTACTAAAAAAAAAAAAATACAAAAAACTAGCCGGGCGAGGTGGCGGGCGCCTGTAGTCCCCGCTACTCGGGAGGCTGAGGCAGGAGAATGGCCTAAACCCGGGAGGCGGAGCTTGCAGTGAGCTGCGATCCGGCCACTGCACTCCAGCCTGGGCGACTGAGCGAGACTCCGTCTCAAAATAAAAAAAAAACGAAGAATCACTGTACAATGTTAGCAACATGGTACCTTGTTTGAAATGACAGGCCTGGCGCGGTGGCTCAAGCCTGTAATCCTAGCACTTTGGGAGGCTGAGACGGGCGGATCACGAGGTCAGGAGATCGAGACAATCCTGGCTAACACGGTGAAACCCCGTCTCTACTAAAAAAAATACAAAAAATTAGCCGGGCGAGGTGGCGGGCGCCTGTAGTCCCCGCTACTCGGGAGGCTGAGGCAGGAGAATGGCCTAAACCCGGGAGGCGGAGCTTGCAGTGAGCTGAGATCCGGCCACTGCACTCCAGCCTGGGGACAGAGCAAGACTCCGTCTCAAAAAAAAAAAAAAAAAAAAAAGAAATGACATACATTAAAAATAACAAAAGCAAATAAATCATTGACGGCATTTGAAACTGTTTCCCGACAGATGAATAAAAATACAAATTAGAATAACAAGAGTAGTTAATTAATGATTGTAGTAGTTATAATAAATATATACAGATGTATGCAAATACTGTACGTGTGTATATATATATATGTCCTATATTTTTTAAATTTATACTTATGTATACCATTTTAAATATTACTGTGAAAACAATTTTTCATTTATGTTATTTCATGTGATTGGATGTAGAGTCAAGAAAGGGACACACATCCAAACAAGTGAACAAAATTATGTCAATTATATAGTTTATTTGATAAATGGTGAAATAAAGTTCTCAAATTATGTGTTTTGAACATGGGAAACATATTCAACATAGATTGTGAACACAGAGTTAAAAACAGAGACTTGTAGTTGAAGACACATAGAAAAACTGGATTATGAAAAGTTCAACAGATGTCTTTATAAAAACAGGTTTAATGTGCATATGAATTTGCATATTACTTGGAGGAAATAGAGTAGAGCATTTCCCAAGTTATTTGATCATAGCTTTTCTTTTGTAGTCATGTTCTACTAAATGTGATTTGGCTCATCTTGGTATAAAAAATAGAGGTAAATAATTTGCCCTCTATTATGATCGCATCTCCAAAGAAAATATTTTCATCTTCTGCTAATAAAAATAACTAAATACAACTTATGTACTCTTACGTTTTACAATTGCAAAAATAGTTTCCGTTATGCAGCTCGTTTTTCTAAATTTAAAAGTAATAATATGGAATGGGGGAAAAACTCTAAAGATGCTTTATAAATGTTTGGATGATTAAAATTAAAACACTCCAGAACTGAATGAGCAGATTTGTCAAGTCAAATTCTCAGCATATATTTGCCTCTGTAACATATGAAGGTAGGGTAGTTATCACAATGGTCCCTAGGGTGCACATTTAGAGATTGTATACCAGGGTACTCTCTGTCCATGCAGGGACTATGCAGTGCTCTCGGCTGCATAGTTTTCATTTATGCAGTGTGATCGTTGCAGCCAGAAATTAGAAACAGACTGAGATACAGGCTCTCCTCTAAGTCAGTATTTTTCTTTCCAGAACTAAATCTTAAAATTGTTGACCAAAACATTTTCCCCTTGTGGAGATGAAACTCAGGTTTATTAAAGCACCTAGAGGACTGTTCTAGTGACATAATATCATTTTCTTCATATATATAGGAAAAAAATATAGGATATATATATATTTATATATATACTTTGCTTAAAAGAAGAATGAATCGACTTTTCATAAATGGTATTTCATGTAACTTTCTAATTCAAGGCACCTGTGCTTGAATCTCACAGAGAATGCTCCAGCACCAGGATGCTTAGTTTCCAATGAAAAGAGAAATTGCAAGTAGAGCCCAACATACATTGTTAATTCTTTCCTATTTCTCTGAACCTTGATATATCTAGCTTTACTTTTTAAATATAATTTTTCTCCTTATATAATATGGCATATTGACATGTCTATGTTATTATAAGATATATTTGCTTTTTTCTGCTTCTCATCTCCCTTATTAAAAAGACGGCAAATGTGCCTTTGATCAAAATAATTCTGTAAGTAATAGTAATGCAAAATATCTTTTCTTGAACTTCTTATAATGGATCTGCAAGTTAACAAATGGGTATGGGTATAATAACAAAAGATTCTGCCTTGCTTGCACATTGCTTTCCCTCTTCTGTCTGATTTTAGGTTTAATTGCCACTCTATTGGGTCTTTCATTTCTTTGAAAGGTGGTGACTTAGATTCCATAAATCTTAATCAAATTAAAATTACCCTAAAATGTAATTAAAGCAATCTGAAAATGATTGCCTCTAAAAGACATCTTGGTATAATGGAAACAGTAGCAAGAGGAGGATTGTCTGGATTCAAATACTCTCTGAAAGATAAATTACGATATTTTGTAAAAGCCATTTTTTAATTACAGGGCCATCATTCATCATCTAGCAAACAACAGCTACTGACAACTTAATTAAAATGCCTAATAGACATTATAAAATTGCTTGTATGATCCTTTTTGTTTGAACTATGCTAGTTTAACAAGACACCCAAATGACCATAAAAAAATTCTTAATATTCAAAATTCTTGTAACTCTATTAATTATGACTGTCTTATCAGTGATCCATTTATACCCACATTACCAGATTCTAAGACACCCGGGCATTTTCTAGCCTCTTCCATTAAAAAGTATTTCTCTACCACTGCTGCATGCATATTTATTTTTACTTCTGAAGATCTTTCAAACACACTCTCAAGCACACAAAAATATAATAAAAGATTTCCTGTAGAATATTTGTACATTTAATCCTCTACCCTGAAAATCTTTGCATTTCTGTCTTCTCAAATAACATTTTAATTCAGTGATTTCCTTTACCTTACATTTACATTTGTTCAATGTAATTTTTGTTTGGGAGGGATTGGGTCACCTGGTATAAACCCAACTTCCTGAGAGACTGGAGGATAATATCAGTCATATGGGCAGCTAATCATGCTTATGCGATGGAATCTCTATAAAAACTATAACATCAAGGTTTGGATGAGATTCTTTTGTTGGCAATACTCCCGGTGTATTGTCACATATTCATACCAGTAGAGTAAAACTGTGCTGACTCCATAAGGAGAGTACAACTGGTAGCTGCATGTTTGATACCCTCCTAGACTCTGACCTATAGTGTCTTTTGGTTGATTTTAATATTTCTTTCTCTTCCATGTAATAAACCATATATGTGACTATAACAGCTTTCAGTGAGTTCTATGGGTTATTTTAGTAAATTATGAGACCTGAAGATTGTTTTGAGAAATTCCCCAAACTTGCAACTGGTGTCAGAAGAAAAGTGGTCTTGCATGGACTGTTCACTCTAACTGTGCAGTTGGCTAAATTCTCATAGTAGTGAAGATCTCATTTTACTTTATAGCACTGTTTTCTTTAAACAAGTATCTATTGGTAATTCTTAACTCATTACTTAACTGTTTTTTCCTGATCTACACACTTACTAATTAATAAGACATACTTAAAGTCTAACATATGTAGACATTACATTAGGAAATCATGTGAGACTGTTGCCTATTGAGGATTGAAGATGGAACAGAGAGAATGAGGAAAATGATTAGTTATTGTTTGACAAACAATATTAGAAAAAAATAATTCAATGAAGAAACTGAAATTGCTTGAGAATGAATGTTTAACACAAAAAATAAAATAAGGAAGAATTTAAAACACTTAAAATTCCACATTGCAGTCTGTCTCACAGACATAAATAAATAATAATTTGACTTCAAAAGAGAAATTTCTATCCTATTTGGAAGGTATAAATTAGGGATACCCCCAGGAAAAGCTGGTCAGGGGGGTTTACACAAAGCATGCAAATAATTATATGTCCCAGGCTTCAAGTTGCAGAAGTTGCCAAGTTCCAAGTTTTTAGGTTTCAGAAAGATACTATCATGGTTTATCAGCCATTTCTTTTTAAAAAAGAAATAAAGATAAAAGTAACACTGGAAAGTGGAGTAACTGTCTGGGAAAAAAAAAATTGTCTTTAAGTCTAGAACTGAGATACCCCAAAACGATCTCGCTTATTCAGTTTACTCTAGAGAATGTCTTTGTCAATGACTGAGTAATCTTTCTTACATCATTGAGATGTTTTATCTTTATACAGATATAGTTTCAGAATATGTAAAAATAGCCTGAATGCTTTTGGAAGTTATGAAGAAATTCAGACATAATCTCTCATCTTGTCGCCTAAATAGTCCAATTTGTTGATAAACTATCATTTCATTGGCGTCTGTTGTTCTTCCCACAAGTAAAGTGGAGTGCCATGTGTTTCTTAGATGTGATAGTTAAATTCCATGCTGAAGGCTTGTTTTCCAACTCTAAATGGGTTTTAACTAGACCCGTACTCAGAATCTCTAAGCTCCTATTCTTTTCTCTTTCTTTTTCCCTAGCAAATGTAAAATAAACCTGAAAAGAAATGAGCTCATTATGCTTTTTCATCTGAAATAAAAAGAACAGCAATACCACTCAGGGAGAAGCTGATTTTACAGCTTACGGCATTTCTTTTACTGTTTCTCTGTGTTTCTTCTGGAGTCCTTGTATATGAACTTACCCAAATTCTTCAGTCTGAGTCAGCTTGCTGTTAAACTTTTAAGAAGCTCTGGTTATAACTGTAAAATTTTCCCTCAGATGTAGAGACATATTTGGCATTGACATCCTAAATGGTTTCTGACTTGCCTTTAGGTTTTGCTACTCACCAGCTTTACTACTAAGAGCTTCTGAAGTAGCTATTTTTTACGACAAAACTGACTGTAATTGCATCCTTGATAAATGATCCTTTACTGATTTTTCTGTGTAGATGGAAAAGAAAATACATAGCCCAAACTTACCTAATATTCCTCTGAAATCTCATTGAACCATATTCTTTTGTATCTAAGCAATTTCTACATTTAAAAGTAGGAACTTTTTGTAGAGTTTGTAAATTATTTTTCAAAAATTGCATTATTAATTTCCAATGGACCAAAGTATGATTAGTGTAAGATGATAAAGGTTTTAAGTAATATTTAAATTTTAATGTGGGTATTCAGAAAATTGAAGTCATTTTTCAGGCCCGATAAACCAGAGATAGACTTACCAAATAATATTAAAAACCATATTGTAATCATTTTATTGTTAAATAAAAATTAATACTCTTAGAAATGATTTTTTTCTGGCATCAAAAAATTAATATTATTTGATAAATATTAAATATCTACTGGTAGATGTGATCAGGAACTTATAAGTTACAGTATGTGAGACATTATCTCTGTCCTTAAAGTATAACATGACTGATTAGACCAATACCTGGTATCAAAACAGAGATATAGACCAATGGAACAGAACAGACTCCTCAGAAATAATACCACACATCTACAACCATCTGATCTTTGACAAACCTGACAAAAACAAGAAATGGGGAAAGGATCTCTATTTAACAAATGGTGCTGGGAAAACTGGCTAGCTATACGTAGAAAGCTGAAACTACATCCCTTCCTTACACCTTATATAAAAATTAATTCAAGGGGGATTAAAGACTTAAATGTTAGCCCTAAAACCATAAAAACCCTAGAAAAACACCTAGGCAATACCATTCAGGATGTAGGCATAGACAAGGACCTCATGACTAAAACACCAAAAGCAATGGCAACAAAAGCCAAAATTGACAATGGAATCTAATTAAACTAAAGAGCTTCTGCACAGCAAAATAAACTACCATCAGAGTGAACAGGCAACCTATAGAATGGGAGAAAACTTTTTCAATCTCCCCATCTGACCAAGGGCTAATATCCAGAATCTGCAAAGAAGTTAAACAAATTTCAAGAAACAATCAAACAACCCCATCAAAAAGTGGGCAAAGGATTTGAACAGACACTTTTCAAAAGAAGACATTTATGCAGCCAACAGACAAATGAAAAAATGCTCATCATCACTGGCCATCAGAGAAATGCAAATCAAAGCTACAATGAGATAGCATCTCACACAGTTAGAATGGCAGTCATTAAAAAGTCAGGAAACGGCCGGGCGCGGTGGCTCACGCCTGTAATCTCAGCACTTTGGGAGGCCGAGGTGGGTGGATCACAAGGTCAGGAGATCGAGGCCATCCTGGCTAACAAGGTGAAACCCCGTCTCTACTAAAAATACAAAAAATTAGCCGGGCGTGGTGGCAGGCGCCTGTGGTCCCAACTACTTGGGAGGCTGAGGCAGGAGAATGGCATGAACCCGGGAGGTGGAGGTTGCGGTGAGCCAAGATCGCACCACTGCACTCCAGCCTGGGCGACAGAGCCAGACTCCATCTCAAAAAAAAAAAAAAAAAAAGTCAGGAAACAACAGGTACTGGAGAGGATGTGGAGAAATAGGAACGTTTTTACACTGTTGAGGGGAATGTAAACTAGTTTAACCGTTGTGGAAGACAGTGTGGCGATTTCTCAAGGATCTAGAACTAGAAATACATTTGACCCAGCCATCCCATTACTGGGTATATACCCAAAGGATTATAAATCATGCTGCTATAAAGACACATGTACATGTATGTTTATTGCAGCTCTATTCACAATAGCAAAGACTCGGAACCAACCCAAATGTCCATCAATAATAGACTGGATTCAGAAAATGCAGCCCATATACACCATGGAATGCTATGCAGCCATAAAAGAGGATGCGTTCATGTCCTTTGGAGGGACGTGGATGAAGCTGGAAACCATCATTTTGAGCAAACTATCACAAGGTCAGAAAACCAAACACTACATGTTCTCACTCATAGGTGGGAATTGAACAATGAGAATATTTGGACACAGGGTGGGGAACATCACACACCAGGGCCTGTAGTGGGTTGGGGGGAGGGGGGGAAGGGTAGCATTAAGAAAAATACCTAATGTAAACGATGAGTTACTGGGTGTAGCACACCAACATGGCACATGTAGACATAGGTAACAAACCTGCACACACGCTGTGCACATGTACCCTAGAACTTAAAGCATAATAAATAAATAAATAAATAAATAAATAAATAAATAAATAAAACAAAATAAAGATTAGACCAATACCTAAAACAGGTGGTAAATAATGATAATTATGATAGTAAGTTTACATAGAACTTACTATGTACCAGGTATATTTTAAGCACTTCAATTACATTATTTAATTTGATTATCACAAGTCTAGGGGTTATTATTATCCACACTCTAGAAAAGAGTCATCTAAAGAGGAAGGGCACTGATTTTCTGAAGGCTTAACAGCTGTCAGATGGCAGGCTCAGATTTAAACCCCAGCAGCCTGGCTCTGGACTCTGTTCACCGCCCGAAAATCAAAAGACAGTAACATTATTGACATTGGAGAGAAAGAACAAAATAGAAGAACAAGATTTTAGGGCCAGGAAATTTTAAGTTCTTGTGCTGACTCCACAGTTTTTCAGCTGTGTGTATTAACCTTACTGCTCTATTACTTCCATCATTCATAAAATTTTAACAGCTAAAATGTCCTGAACACTTGCTGGAAATCTCTACTGGTAGGTGTGATGAGAAACTTCCTGACACTTTTCTAAGAAACTTACATGCATTATCTCATCTCATACTTTCAATAAAATAATAAACTAAAAATTGTTCATTTTGTTGCCATTTTGAAGATGAGGAAACTGAGGCCCTGACAGTTTAAATAATTTGCCTTAGGTCACATAACTAGTTTTGTTTTCTCCCCAGAGAGTATGTCTCTACATTAAAACTGTGTATGTCTCCATATACTGTCTTAATCACTATACTATAAAGCTCTAGTACAATATAGATATAGAGATGCTTAAAACAATGTAACTAATACTGATATTTTATATATACATAATTTCAGGTTTGCATATATATATATATATATATATATATATTATTTGGGATATCAGTATAGGTAGAGCAACTTGAATGGAGAAATGAGACATGAGTAAGCCATGTATCTATCCAGGATTCAATTAATTTGTGGTGCAGCCTTTGATTGACTGAAAGGACTTAGAGTTCCAAACTCCTGGCCCCAAGCCATGCCACCATAGTTCTAGACTGAGTGAAGACCTCTGCATTCTGTTGCTCAAGTCTCAGAGATAAAAGGGGCTTCCTTGGCTTTTACTCATAAGAGATTATGAGAGAGAATCATAGTTTCACTGGAGTATGTTGGTAACCTCACTATGGTTTATGGTTTACGCTCAAGAGTAGAATGATAAATGGTATTCAGCCAATTGTTGGGGATGGATGGCCTTGAGATAGTGAAAAAATGAGACAGATAATGTTTCTAAGAAAATTTTATTTCTTTCCCATGGCTGGTGCTTTGAAAAAGCTAGGTTATAAAATCTCTTGTTTTAAATTATTATTTTTAGTTTTATTTATTTATTTTTTTGAGATGGAGTCTTACTCTGTCGCCCAGGCTAGAGTGCAGGGGTGCCATCTTGGCTCACTGCAACCTCTGCCTCCCAGGTTCAAGCAATTTCTGCCTCAGCCTCCCAAGTGGCTGGGACTACAGGCACCTGCGCCACCACACCCGGCTACTTTTTATATTTTTTAGTAGAGATGGGGTTTCACTATATTGGCCAGGCTGGTCTCAAACTCCTGACCTTGTGATCCACCCACCTCAGCCTCCCAAAGTGCTGGGATCACAGGTGTGAGCCACTGTGCCAGGCCTTTGTTTTAAATTATTGTGTGTACTCCGTGTGTGTGTTTATTGATTTAGGTGCTTGTCTGATTTGTTATAGAAAAATCATTTGCCTTAATTGCTAAGACACTCAAATTTGGAGTTTTAGGTTGCCATTTAAGAGGTCTCACTAACTGAAGACATCATTCTCTGTCAAAGCCCAGGACATGTGGAGAGACATGAATTCATATGTTATGTAGTAATAGTAGTTGGAATAGACAGTCAGGCAATGCCAGAGATGAGTAACCAAAAAAAGGACGTTCTACGTCAATGTATACCTTAAACCTTTTCCAGTTATATGTTATTCAAATTATAAACAAATACTCTTTGGGAGATTAAGCCAGTGACATGTTCTTTCAATTAGAATGAAAATAAGACACCCATCTTTACATACACTGCATTGAAATTACTAGATATAAATTATTGAATTCAATATATTCGTACATAAAATTCAGCATCTGCTTTGAAAATTCAATTAATCTGTTAAACAAGGATGCCTATGCTATCACTAACAGCTTAACAGTTTTATTAATATCATAAACAGATTAGGCATTTATCTAACTCTTACCTTGTCTGACCACAACATTAATAAAATGTGTTTCTACCATTATCTTTAAACAAATATCATACTTTCCTATTTAAACTATTAAACAACTTTTTATTTTTTATTTTCAGAATTCAGGGTCCAAAAACAATGTGGTTTATCTCTAGAGAATTATTGATCATTTGAAAAGTCAGAAGAAATTGATACATTCCTCCCAAAATCAATGTAGTCAAATACCAGTGTTTTGTTTATGGACAAATTTAAAAGGTGTCTGCATCTACTGAGTGAATAATAGTTACAGAAGATAAATGTTTACTGATTCTTCTTTGTAACAAGAAATCAGAGTTACTGTACAATTAGACATATACCTACTAGACCAATTGCACCAGGAAACGACTTTCCATTGGGAGAGAACACAGATTTTTTTTTTTCCTTTGCCTTTTTAGGTAGTTGAGCTTTATATGAAGACTTCTGAATCTGAAGGTGGTAGACCTGAGTATAACCCTGATACTACTGATGACCTCAGGAAAGAAATACAAACTCTTCAACCCTCAGTTCTCTTGTCTCTACAAGGCCATAAAGAAAGCAATGTCATTAGTTATCATGTAGATAAATAATAGCGTGATAATACATCACGTCTGACCCATAGGAAGAACTACATTTTTAAGAAAGCCTATGATTAACTTTTTGCTATGAAATCTAAATTTAACCACAGATTGAAAATCTGGGAAAATATCATCTGAATATACCAGTCATGTATTCAGAATGTTTATACAGAAAAACTTTTTTCAGCTTAAGATAATTTCATTTCTAAATAATTAGATTTAAAACAAATGAGCATATACTGACCAAAACTAAAGTTAGAATTTAACTACTTCTCAACCACTACCTTACAAGAAACTAACTAGAAAAAAATACTACTACTTCATACATACATAATTTTAAAATACAAGTTAATTTTATATGTCATTTTCAGACCAAGAAATATGCTTCTAGAATTGCTGCTCTGAATGTTATAATAATGAATCCATCTGTACATTTAAGGGCCTGTGGATTTTCTCAGTTTTCCTGGTTGCTCTTGGGGTAGTTCTTGGAGCAAAAGTTCACAACAATGTGTGTCTCCACACACTGTTCTGTCTGTCCGAGTGGGAGCTGCAACTGAGTCCTGCCTCCTATCGGTCATTTTTTCTAAACTATTCTTTGGTTTCCTTTTTTTTTTTTTTTTTCTGAAGCTATTCTGATCTCCTGTTTGTGGCTTCTTCAGCATTCATCTACTGCCTTTGTTTGATAGAGAATTGAATATTTATAATAGTTTTTTGTTGGTTTTGTTGTATTTTGACAATACACTCCAATTTCATATGTGACTTACTTCTTCACACTTCTTGATCTATTTTACTTTATTCTGAGTGTATCTGAAATGGTTATACTTTTTATCCAAACTGTGGAACTGCAGCATGCTGAGCTATGCCTTTCATTAGTTCATCAAGAAATTGATACCTAAATGGAATGATACAGCCTTCCTAGCCTTACCAACCATATGAAATATTTTAAAACAGACAAATGAATAGAAATAGATTAAATGAAATTACTGTGTAGAGTTGAAGGGTGGCTCATGGAAACCTGACAGTCAATTTTTTACCCCAGCATGTCTAGTGGAACATCATTCAACAACTTCTTTTGTTGCTTAATTGAAGAAATATTAATTTGATTAGCGCTGGAAGGAAAAAAAAAAAAAACTGTCTAAATTATTGAGTGCATTGGTCTATAAAGTAATAATTTTTTTAGAAGTTTAAAAGTATAATTGACATGCCCATTTTTTCAATTATTACCTTTATAAAATAAATTTAAAACTTGCCCCCTAAATATATAAAATAGTCTTTCTCTTGTCTTTCTTACCCCGGCTCACTAAATTAATCACTAGATCTGTTATGCTCCCTGCTGAAACTGGATTGATAATTTTTTCCTCCTTTACTTTTACCTAAAGTTAAGGCATCCATACAGGTACCAAACCTCAGTCAACAGGAGTGTGACTTTCCCTGTCTGGGCTAATTGTTAATGATTTAAGACATACTTTTTCAAAAAAGCTCTTGTACATATAGCTAAATTGTAAACTTTGGAAAACTGAAGACAGTATTGTTTTTCTTTTTTCAGGGAGGAGATAGTCATTGAATTGCATTTCTTTGGGGAATTATTTACTGAATCAACAGATAATCAGAAATTGTGATCTGTTGGGCTGTTTCTTTTGTGCTTAGTCCAATAGATTAGTAAATGCTTATTTAATAAATCACATATTCATTACTTCATCCCTATACTGAACACCAAGTAGGATACATAGTACTCAATAGATAAGTTGTTTAAAAATAAATGAACACATCAGTGAATAATATTCATTTCTTTAAAGATTGAGAGAGGAAGGATATTTATGGTTAATATTTTGGCAACTGCTCTGAGTAGATAACTCTACTTTCTAGGATCAACCACAATTGTCTATCACTAGAATATCTCTAAAAACTTCCTAAGTAGATGGAGTTCATAATAATTAGGTAGAAAATAAATAATAAATTTTGATAAAATATTTAAATCACTATTTTTATCAATGACATCAAATGACCAAAATGTTATTGTCCTGGGAAACTTGTCTTTTAAAAAAACTTTGAGGATTAGGTAATTCCAGAATAATATTTAAGTTTTGTTTGTTTGTTTTGTGTGTGTGTGTGTGTGTGTGTGTGTGTTTAGACTTGAGTCTCACTCTGTTGCCCAGCTGGAGTGCAGTGGTATGATCTCAGCTCACTTCAACCTCCATCTCCCCAGCTCAAGGGATCCTCCCACCTCAGCCTCCTGAGTAACTGGGACTACAGGTATAGGTGCATGATATCATGGCGCATATATATATATATATATATATATTTTTTTTTTTTGGTAGAGATGGGGTTTCATAATGTTGCCCAGGCTGGTCTTAAACTCCTGGACTAAGTGTTCTACCCCTCTTGGCCTCCCAAAGTGTTAGAATTGCATGTGTGAGCCACTGCGCCCAGCCACATAATATTTAAAATAAGTCACAAAAACCAAACCAAAAAAAAAAAAGTGTCTATGATCAAGAATAGGTGACATTTGCAAGTTACTTTATAAAAGAAATATGTGGCTTCTACAACACTATGTCATATCAACTCTAGTGCCTAATATAGGAACAACCATGAACTTTGAACATTGACTATGCAAAAAAAACAAAAGAGGACAGACTTCATTTTATTGTTTAAATATTCTGTCATCATACTCCAGTATATATTAATTCAAGTTTAAAAGTTTTTGACATATTTATTAATATGGAATAAAATACATTTTGTATTTATGAGCTCATAACCAATAGTTCCATGCATGATGCTGATTAATAGCAGTGTGATAAATTGAAAACATTTTATTTCTCTACGTATTTGATTATGATCATTGATATTAACTAAGAAAATTTCATCCTCTACCAAAATTATAGCTGCTAAAATTAATAAATATTTTACTCTTTTATCTGTAAGATTAAAATAATACCACATTCTCATGAAGATATTTGAAGAATGTATTAGGTTAGATAGATAGAATGTACCTGGCATATATATAAAGAATGCATACATGTAGTGACTAATGATTTCATCATAAAAATTATTACTATTGTAATGGTTATTATGTTTTCTCGCCACTGATCCACATTTAATTTGGCCCTTGACATTGAAGAGTAGGATTTCTGGACCGGTATGGAACTTTTTGGCATAGTACAATTCCTGTACCCTCATAATCCAAGATAGCATTTAGTTAGAATAAAAATATAACTATTTAAAACCTTAAGAATGAGAGATTGAATCATTATGGCTCACAGATTATGTATTAGTCTGTTTACATGCTGCTGATAAAGACATACCTGAAACGGGGTAATTTATGAAGAAAAAAGAGGTTTAATGGACTCACAGTTCCATGTGGCTGGAGAGGACTCACTATCATGGTGGAAGACAAAAGGTATGTCTTACATGGCAGCAGGCAAAAAAAGAGAGCTTGTGCAGGGAAACTCCACCTTATAGAACCATCAGATTTCATGAGACTTATTCACTACCACAAGAGCAGTATGGGGGAAACAACCATCATGATTCAACTATCTCCCACTGGGTCCCTCCCACAACAAGTAGGAATTTTGTGAGCTACAATTCAAGATGAGATTTGGGTGGGGACACAGCCAAATCATATTAAATTATTAAAAACAAATTGCAAAATATTGGGAAACAAGTATTTTCCATAAAGACATGTTCAGATTGAATTCTATTTATAAAAAAGCAGCTCTCTCCCAAAAGTATTTCTGTGGTATGCTTAGAGTAGGCAATCATCTTTTCTCTAGGAATAAATTTAAACTAAAAGTCAGCTATGAGGCTGACAACCTTTCTACAGGATAGTCTTCCAAGTCAGAAAGGTCACTAATTTGGTCTATTTGTCATGTTTAGATGGCCTTGAGCTGCTGTCTGTCTAGCCCTTTTCACTTTTTTTTTAGAGACACAGTCTCGTTCTATTGCCCAGGCTGAAGTGCAGTGGTGTGATCATGGCTCATTGCAGCCTTGAATTCTTGGGTTCAAGCAATCCTTTTGCCTCAGCCTCCCAAGAAGCTAGAACTACAGGTACACACCATCACACCCAGCTAATTTTTAACTTTTTTGTAAAGGCAGGGTCTCACTATGTTGTCCACGCTGGTCTTGGACTACTGGGCTCAAGCAATCCACCACCTTCACCTCCTGAAGTGCTGGGATTACAGACAAGAGCTACCTTGATGGGCCCCTTTTCACCCTTTTAAAGAGTTCACCTATAACTTACAGAAGTTTGCTTCCCTCTATTAAGAAACATTTTTGAGGACATTTAACATTCATGTAAACATCTTTAGATCTGCTTTCATTTCTTTATATTGCAATATTATTTATATTCTTTATATTTCTTTCCAAGCTCCTTGAAAGTTTCCCCATACTCCAACCTGTCTCATTCTTATTCAATATGTTCTCTAGTCTTGTTTCTGTTTGAAAAGTTCACTTTGACACACAAATTGATGACATTTTCTAATTCAGAGTTTCCTCTATGGCACAGTTTTTAAAGGACTGATTATAAAGAAACTCCTCCTCCATTAAGCAAAATTTTAGGATTGTACACTACTCTTCAAGCAGCCACTAATACTGCTACAGCTTAGCCTTATGGGTGGCTCTGGGCGCCAAGATAATTTGGTCAAGCCACCACCATCTCTTATTAGGCACAGTGACAATCCTCCATCAATTCAACTCTTACTCATTCTCCTCCTCATAAACACAACATGAAAAGAATATATGTTAGAAAGCTACATTAAAAATGTTAAAAATTAAGATCTAATGTAGTAAATCATTAATTGAGCCCCATGCAGATTCAATGACTGGGGTCCAGGGATAACACTATTATCACAATAGTAAGAATAACTTTATCTTCTATATTACTTGAAACTTTATCCTGAAATATTTAAAAACAAATTTTCTTTTTCTATGAGGAGTTTGACAATTTAGTGAACTTTATCTTTACTGAGCTCTTTATCCATAATTGAAGGGAGAAGGTGATTTTATGGGACTCAATGAAGGCTTTAGTGAAGGGGTTGGATAAATTTAGTTGAGGTGATCTTAGACTTTGATTCCCTTATCACTAAATGTAATCATATTCTAGAGTCTGAATGGTGAAAACTCAAATAAGTAAAAACAAAATTAAGCTGTAGCATTTCATGTCACAAAGACCATAGGTGGCCCTGTTCCTGCTGCCTAAAGGCGTACTTTAAACTAGGTTCACATAGGAACCGGGTTTGGACCACTGTTCTGATTAAAAATATTGGTATAGTGTGGTGTATGAGCTATCAGATATGATCCTTTCCATATATAAATCAGCTCTTGTTACATAAATACATATTGTGTTTTACACTGTTTTTGAAATAGAAGTCAGTATTTTTGCGGAAATAGTGCTATTACGCCATTAGTTCCTCTAGCCCTGAAATTGGTTGTGGATTAACTCTTTGCCTTGTCAATTTTGGTTTTTTTCCTCCTATGCTCTAAATTCATTATAGTCAAACCCTATGACTTGTGCAAATATGAATTTTAGATATCTAATATTCCTCACTTTTTAAGAATGGATGGGATGTTGAATAATTAGGAATTATTATTGAAGACCATTTATCAGTATCATGATATAGAAGACATTAGGCAGGATATAACTATATGTTCATGTTTTCCAATTTGGTTTAAATTCTTAATTCCTAATATATTCTGTTCACCAGCTCAACTGAAATGCTCAAACATATAAAGAAAAAAATCACTTTAAAATTTAGTATTAGCAAATAATTTAAATTTCTCCTCCTGCTAAGAGTCATATTCAAAGTATATTGATCTCAATTCACATCTATTCTAAAATCTTCCATCCAATGTACGTGGCCAGAGAGTAATGCTAATTCTACTTAGCAGTTCCTAGGCATAACCTAGAGTCAAATCTGTCACGTAAGATTATTTAGGGGTACAGACAAGCCTGGACACAACTGTAAAGTAATTAAAATCTTCTTTCAAATTTTTCCACCTTTTCTTTCAATATTCATGTCTGTATTTTTGGTTCATTATTCTTTCCTTCCTGATGCATGTTACCACATGGCAATTCGGTCTTTACTACCCTAAGAACTTTAGCCAACAGTTGCAAAACCTCCTTTCTTGTACTGTCTTCCAATGATAAATAATTGCTGTAAGGCAAATTTTCAGAAATAAATTTTTCAAGGGGCAACTAGTTATAAGGTGATTTTTTTCTTATTTTCATCTTAAGTTTTCATCTTAATAAGTCATTGTACCTGTGATCAAAAATCAATTATCTGCATACTGGTTTGTGCTGTCACATGTGGAATAGCCTGTGGGTGATTCCCACAAATCACATTAGGTTGACAGTAGATGATTGTACTTTTGTCTTTGAGTGGCTCCATTAAAACAGTTGTTTGAAATCAAACCACGCTTCACAATTCCAATGATTACCATTGACATTAATAGGAAATCAAGGACATAGCATATTAAGTTGCCTAAAAAGCAATTTATTTGTTTTCAACCAAATCTTTCATGATTTCAGCTATTTTCATATTTAATTTTAAAACAATTTTCAGTGAAAACTGAGTAGATACTAGGCAACTACCTAAATCAAACAGGCTAGATTTACTTTACTCTGAGCGAAAGTTTGTTTAATCAATGGGACTGTTGTGAAAAAATAAAATTGAATGATGAAGTAAAGAATAGAGACCATTCTCAGCATTGGAAAAATCAAAATAAGACAATCAGGAGGAAAAATTTAGAAGTTTGATGAACTTCTAAAACCACTCACATTTGCTCCAAGTATTTAGAAATACAAAGAGCAGAGAAGAATGCATTCAAATGTGGAACTCTGTGTTGCCCAATCTAATCGAATATTTAAGGAGACAGTTTTGAAAAACTACAAACAAAATGAGATTTATTCATTGAGCACCTCAATATTATATACCAGTGGAATGCTAAATTCATAATTTGAGAACATAGACACTCAACACAGGGATAATCACTTATCAAGGGATCCAGAACAGGACAGGAATCAGGCAGGGGTCACTTTGCAGTCATTCCTGAATAATAGCTTTACCAGCTACGCAGTTATGGAGTACCTGTAGGTATCACCAATATAACATTATGGTTCAATGCATAGTATATTAAAAAGACAATAATCATTAGCATCTATAGAATCCTTAATATGTGGCAGCACTGTGCTAATCAATTGTATTTATCAATGATCTTCAAGTTGCCCACTAGCTACTAACATCCAAATCAATGTGATCCTTACAAAAAAAAAAAAAAAATTGCATTATCTTGTCTGTGTCCCAGATCCTGCATAAGAATATCAAATGGATACCTATTCTGCATTTTAACATGTGTCCAGGTGATTCTTATGCAAACTAGGGTTTGAAAAACTTTGGTGTATTATTTCATTAAATTTTTACACCAACAAAATGAAATAGGTAGTATTGCTCCTATTTAATAAGTGAAGAAATCTATCTTTTTACTTAAATGATCCATAAAAACACAGTTATTTAAATACAAAGATAAAGGCCATAAATTTAAAAAGTTAATATTTAAATGTATTGATATTTTACTTCTTATATGTGTTTTGCTTTATACTGTGGATTAAATTCCAATACTTTTATTGAGCTAATATTATATGAGTGATGTTATTAGAAAGAATATTGAATTGAAGGTATTAAAGAGACATATACTTTTCCTCCCTGACTAGGCACACATTTTTTCCCTATTTTTACAGAGAGAGCAGAGGAACTGAATCTCACATGTAGAGAAGCCATTTACTTTTACAAGCCTGGAAACCAATCAAGTTGGGAAGGAAGCCCTGTCATGACTGTGGAAACACTTGCAGTTAGATCATAACATCAGAGTTCAAAAACAGGAGAAAAAGCAGTATTGGGAGTAATAGATTTTTCTTTAACTTGATGGGATAAAATACCCAGGAATATGGCAGCTGGAGTGGCAATTTTAATTTTTGGCTAGAAAATGAAAAGACTCTGCCATTTCTCATCTATAGTCATCAACACTGGGCATGTGGCCGTATTAGAGATGTGGCTTTCCAGGCAATTTAAATAATGGAAGTACAAGTTAGACATTCCCTATAAATACAAGGGAATTTACTAAAACCTGTGAAAGTATAGGATTGATGGGCAGTTCAGAGATCATCTGCTGGGAGGTATGGAACAAAGGGAATTTGTCACCAATTGTCCTTTACTGGCAGAGGTTTTAGATTAGGGAATGAATTCTTTCATGCATAGTATTGTGACTAGTTCACAGAAAAAAATCATCACAGCAGACTGCAGTTATCACGGTATGGTGGCTGCCTAAAATGACTGAGCTGGAATGGAATGGTAAATGATGCTTTTGCTTTAGAGTAAATAAAGTGATATTTGATGAGTCTGCTTGATGCCTTGCACCCATTTTGCCTGTTTCCAGCTGTGGGGTGCTGCTAATCCTTTAGTATCTGGAAGGTAAAGAGCTTCTGAGAACTTGCAGCATCATCTTTTTGAAATATAAAATTAAATAAGAGAAAATAATTCCTTAGTTAAAAAAAATATTTTTTGATTGCAGTATAAACTTCAATTCAACAGACCTGGCAAAGAATGAAAGCAGCCTTTTACTGTGGGTAAGCTTGCATGTGACATGAAGGGTTTGTTCATCTGGATATACATAGTAATAGAGGGGTTTTCTACAATCACTAAATGTGACTGAGTGAGTCAAATTGTGGCAGTTCAAGCTTTGGAACTTGAATTAGAAATGTTTCCTTTTTGCAATCATTACATATTTTAGAATGAAAATGAGCAGTATGGAAAAGATGATGCTCCATCTATATTTCATTAAATGCACTTATAAAAAATTATACTCTCTAATTTGTTAGTGTTGATGCTTACAGAACTACCAACTGCATTTATCCAATACATAGCAATGACAGAAAATACATAAGTAGAAAATAGATAATTTAAAAAATAGACATAAACACAAAAATCATGTCTGTCACCAAGGATGAGTATTGGCAACAAGCTTTTGGATTTTGAATCCAAAGGGCATAATTGGCGTCTCATTTAAAGAAAATGCCCCACCGCAAAGAACATAAGCCAGATTCACTTAATGAAATAAGACTCAGATTCACAGCCTAAAAGGCTTTGATTTCTACAAAGTCTTTTACCTGAAGAAGCATTGGAAGGTTGGCATGGATTAATAGAAAAATTTGGAGCAAATTGATTCAAAAAATTGATTCAGACTTTGACCCAATAACACATTTGTGACAGACTTTCTAAGCCATCAACCTGAGAGGACCTTGGAGGCAGAGTAGAAGAGCAATCCAAAAGAGTACTTTAAACAAACCTGCACATTATGCACATGTACCCTAGAACTTAAAGTATAATAACAATAAAAAATAAATAAAATTAAAAAAAATTAAAAAAAGAGTACTTTAATAGGGAAGGCAAGCTATAGAAATCAAAAGAAAAAAAATATCCAAAGTATATAAGGAAATGAAGACCTACAGGCAATAAAACAATATTCTTAAAATTAGTTTTCTGTAGGAAATGTGAAAATAATTGTGAAATTTGAAAATGAATTTAAATTAACATACATAGGCTCTAAAATCAATGAAATAAAGCAAGTTGTAAAATATAACAATAAAGTGCAAAAAGGGAAGAATGAAAGGAAGGAAAAGAAAAAAAAGAAAGGAAGGATATAAGATTAGATGAACATACAAAGTAAATGCAGATCTCAAAATGAAAAATATAGCCATTTCAATAAAAAACAAAAATAGTAACAGTCTATGAGTGTAAATAAAGCATAATAAATGTGACAAGGAAGTGAAACTATAGAACATCATCATGAATATTATCAACATGAAGAAGATATTATATTAATACAACAATTTGAGTGACAACAGAGTTCTCATCAACAATAGAGAACATTGATTAAAGGGCTGAAGTATGTTAGAAATCTATATTATGGAAAGATAGCAGGCTAGAGTTAAAGCAAAATTAAAACTATTTTGAGACATATACCTAATAAGTGATTTTAAGCCTTTTCCAGTTTGCCCTGAGAATATTCACCAGTAGCATTTGTGACTGCAGTGCTTACCCAGAGATAACTTGGCCACGCAATAGCTCACTTTTGTTATCATTTTCGCTTTGCTCTAGTATATCAACTTTGGAAACAAAACCCATCATTCTGTTTATAGCGTTCTGTTTTTAGTAGTATTTCCATTTACAAAATATACTAATTCTTGATCGCTGAAAATGTTAAATCTTAGAAAATGTAGCATTCCTATGTGTGATATGTGTGATATTACCATCATTCTCAAATGGTTGTTGGCTAACGATTCATTTGATGAATCAGATTTTTCCAAAATAGACAATGCCGATGATTCAGATGATTCTGATGTTACTTCTCTTTAGAAATAACTCCAGGAACAGTTTTTTTTTTTTTTTTTTTTTTTTTTTTTTTTTAATTTTTTCACATTGAAAAATCAGTCACATTTGCTTCAGTCTCAAAGAGCATGTTTAGGTAAAATTAAATAAATGCAGGGAGTGAGTTGCACTTTTTTTTTTTTTTTACGAGCGAAGTGTTAATGCATACAAAATTTATCTGAAAGAAGTATTAAGTGATTAACTTTAATAAACAGAAGTGCACCACTGAGGAAACAATGGAATGGATGTATCTATAATGATAAAATATGCTGATAAAATTGACTGTTAAAAAACGTGTAACTACGGCCGGGCGCGGTGGCTCATGCCTGTAATCCCAGCACTTTGGGAAGACGAGGCGGGTGGATCACGAGATCAGGAGATCCACACCATCCTGCTAACACGGTGAAACCCCGTCTCTACTAAAAATACAAAAAATTAGCCAGGCGCGGTGGCGGGTGCCTGTGGTCCCAGCTACTCGGGAGGCTGAGGCAGGAGAATGGCGTGGGCCCCAGAGGTGGAGCTTGCAGTGAGCCAAGATTGTGCCACTGCACTCCAGCATGGGCAACAGAGCAAGACTGTCTCAAAAAAAAAAAAAAAAAAAGAAAAGAAAAAGAAAAAACGTGTAACCCTAATTTTTAATATAGCAAAAAAGTGTGGGATAGCTTGGGAAAGGAACTTTAAGTGACTAATAAATGAAACAATGATTTTTATTAATTGTAGGAAGCATGCTACTGAATAATTTAGACTTCAAAATTAAATATATGTATCAATTAGAAAGGTAACCAATACATAATAGAATTACAATGAATTCCTTTCAAATTTCCTCTCAAATTTTAATAACAATGAAGATTACTGATAAAACAAATTTGTCAATAAAACAGAGCTAGAAAGAAAGAGAAAGAAAAAAGAAAGAAAGAGAAGGAAGGAAAGAAAGGAAAGAAGGAAAGGAAAGGAAAGGAAAGGAAAGGAAAGGAAAGGAAAGGAAAGGAAAGGAAAGGAAAGGAAAGGAAAGGAAAGGAAAGGAAAGGAAAGGAAGGGAAAGGAAAAGGAAAAGGAAAAGGAAAACAGAAAAGGAAACGGAAAGGGAAATGGAAAGGGAAATGGAAAGGGAAAGAGAAAGGGAAAAAAGGAAAAGGAAAAGGAAAAGAAAAAGGAAGGAAGGAAAGGAAGGAAGGGAGGGAGGGAAGGAAGGAGAGAGGGTGGGAGGGAGGAAAATAAGAACAAAAGTAAAATATGATTAAGAGAAAAACAAAAGGTGATACTGGAATAAGTTAGATAAATTAGGAATTATGTAATTCTGACAGATTAAACAAAGTTATTAAAAAGTAGAAACAGATTAGTTTTACAAATAACCTATATGCTTCTTAGAAAATTATTTTTAAAATTCAACACAATTTAATAAATGAATAATAAATATTCTGTTTTTCCATATGACTTTTAGGAACATTTAATTTAAGTCTTTTAAAAAGTTGGCAATTTCCCAGATATATATGTGTGCATATGTGTGTGTCTACATATATATTTAATTTTATACATTTGTATATAGTGAAATATGTATACAATGAAATATATATATATATTAGGAGATTTTATAGCACTAGGTTATTCCAGTCTAAAACATGATGGCTTTTCAATTATTTATATCTTGTTTCAGATTCTTCAATACAATTTCATAGTTTTTGTAATAAAGTCATAAAATTTCTTATTGAACATGTTACACAATACTTTAAAGTTGTTCAAAAGTATTCTGAATAATTTTTAGCATTCAAATTCAAATTCTTGGGAATTTGTGGGTTTTCTTAATTCTAGGAAAATTTTAAAAATCTATTAAATTTGGATTATTAAACTTTTTTTCTAGCCTCTTAGTTAATTTTTTCTCTTTAATAGAACCTAGAAGATTTGCAAGGTTAAAAAAATTACAGGATTTTGAGTGAGACCATTATCTCCTTTTTTCCCAATTGTCACTTATCCTTTACTTACTACATTTTCTAGTGTACTGAAGACAATGCTGAGCAATAACAGTTACCTAAATTATCCTTCCCCTTTCCAGATATTAATTGAAATACTTTAAGTTGTCACATAGACAAATGTTTCTTTAAAATAAAAGGTAAATATTATTTTTATATTTGTTTTCCTTTTTTCTTTTCTTTTCTGTTTCTTTCTTTCTTTTTTTTTTTTTTTTTTGAGACAGGGTCTTGCTCTGTCCCCAGGCTGGAGTGCAGGGGCATGATCTTCTTGGCTCACTGCCACCTCTGCCTCCAGGATCAAGCGATTCTCCTGCTTCAGCTTCTGGAGTAGCTGGTACTACATACAGGCACATGACACTATGTCCAGCTACTGTGTTTATTTTCTATCCTTATTTTATTTAAGGTCTTTATTAGAAGGTTGTGCTGAAATTAAAACATTGCCATCATTTTATCCCATGGATTATAGAAAAAGGAAAATAATTTAGGAAAATTCAAAATTTTTAAATGATTTAAATCAAATCTAACAAACTGCCAACACTGAGAAATCCTTAACTTAATAATCTACCTCAAAAACTTACAGAGATTAAAATATTAAGCAAAGAAACTTTAGAGACATTTTATTTTAAATGGAGAAGCCAACAAAGACACTCTTATTAGTATTTTCCAAGAAACCCTAAACACTGAATGAAAATAATTAAAGAACACAAAGGAAGAGATAAAAGTATTGTTATTCAAAGGCACTACATTTTTTACTTAGAAAAAACATCAAAGATATACAACAGCTAAAGCAAGCTCTCCAACGCATGGCCTGTGGGCCACATGATGCCAAGGATGGTTTTGAATGCAGCCCAATACAAATTCATAAACTTTCTTAAAACATTATGATTTTTTTTTTGCAATTATTATTCTTTAACTCATCAGCTATCATTACTGTAAGTGTATTTTATGTGTGGCCCAAGACAATTCTTCTTCTTCCAATGTGGCCAGGGAAACCAAAAGATTGGATAGCCCTGGAAGTTTAGTCTTCTAAAAGGTTATATGATACCAGAAATAAAAAAAAGTTATTGATCAACGACATATCTATTCATCAGCAAAAGCAGTTAGACCAAGAATAAATTCTTCTGTGTTCCTAAAAATGTGCAAAAATGTAGTTTATAAAATCTTTTTTGGATAATAAAGTGCATCCTAGACAAAAAGCCAAATATGTTTATACCGTGTTTAAAGATAATTCAATACCCAATGCTGTCAATTCTATTCAATTTATTCTACAAAAACAAAGTTAATATATTCATCAAGATTTTACTTTTCTAGAACTAGAACAATTTTTCAAAACCTCTTAGGGTTGAGTGAATGCCCAAAAATACTCAAAATAATTCTGAAAAACATTGTAAGGAAGAGTAATGTACTGCCAAGTATTAAAACTTATTATAAAATTATAATATCATAACTTGTTATAAATAATCCAGTATATTGTTGGGGGAGAGATAAATATACAAAATTACATTTAAAAAACCCAAAAGGAACAAGCAAAAAATTCTCAGTTTCAAACCCAAACATATATGAGGTTTTGCATATCATACAAAAGTAATACAAATCAGCAGAGAAAAGATGGGCTATAGACTTTGGCAGGTATCACTAATCTTTACCAATATCCAATTCTCTTTCCCTTCTTGTCACATCGAAGTCTATTTTTTTGGGGTGTGGGGGCACATTTTTGCTGTTGGTTAGACGATGTGATGAGTTATGGCCAAAGAAACGTCAAGTGAGCTGGTGTGAAGTACTAGAAAGTCCGTGGAAAGTCCCCTAGTTTTCTTCCCTAAATACAGCCATTATGAATGGGGTTCTGAGTCATTATGTGAGAAAATCTACTTTAGAGAGAGTTATAGTAAATTACAGCAATCTTTAGAAAAGGAGAAATAACATTTTCCTTGTACATAAACACAAAGATAGAGAAATTGTTGAGTGTCACACTATAATTGAGCCTGTTCTGCTAATATATACACATACTATTCAAATAATCAGTTATGTTTATGGATAAAATCAAATGATATTGATAAAAATACATACACATACTTACATTCATAAATTTGAGGGACTGGAAACAGAGTTTATAAAGCAGGGGACTGATACAGGAAGCAATAGAAGCTCAGGGAAACCATGTGATGATGTTGTAGTTAAAAGAGATTTTAAGAAAGGTGATACCTACTGTTTTGAAATTGATTCCTTTAGAGAACACATCCTTTTTGCTCCCAAAACGTGAGTAAAATCTGCCAGTTTCACAAATGACTTGATATAAAATCATACAAAGGGCTAAACCTCATATAGATACCAGATAGTAAATATCAAAACAGTATATATTGAAGCAACAGTCTATCACTTGAAGCAATTAAGAGATTGGAAATTAAATAGAAATTTGTGTAAGTGTGAAGATCTTTGGATTGCTTTAAGCCGTGGTAAGGAGAGTTATAGGAGAAATGTTGACTGATTTTTTTCTTTAAGGTCTTAAGGGATAGTGGAGTTGTACCTAGCAGTTAAATTATTGGAATAAAACAATGGAGAAAGAAACAAAAAAGATTGTGTTTTTAGAGGATAAATTCTATAGACACATAGTGACCTGGCCAGAGACACTGCAGTCTGTTGTAGTCACCTGACTCCAGAGAATAAGAGCAATAACAAATAGAGTCAAAGCATCATTCATTTTCATTTACTTGGTGAACTGACCTTAGTTTCATCCCTGACAATCATACTAAACTCACCATCTGTGCAAAGCAAATGCAGTTTGGGAGTCAGGAGTTCATGCTCTACTATTGCTTTATCAGTTTATTTCACAGATAATGGCACCTTAATTATTATCAATGACCTGCATGCCGTTGCTTACTATTCCTTCTTAGATATGTCTTTCTGAGTTATTCAAATTGTATTGGTTTTTACCAATCTGACTCTTCTAGGAACTAATACCTACATTTCTATAAGACAGGAATTCTTCTGCAAGACAGAATTCTAGGAACTAATACCTACAATTCTATAAGACAGAAGAATTATCAGACTGATTTTTCAGAAAATAAATTATACATGTCATTTTCTAGTAAGTTTTTGATAGTTTCAACTAAAAATAATAGATTCTAAAGAATTTTCTAAGTTAAAGGAAACAGACAAGAAAATGTCTGGCAATGCTAATTTGGATTAAATTTGTTTAGAAAAACACATTATACAATCTTTGAAGTACAATCTATTATGGTTAAAGAAAAGCACTTAGATTATCTGGTTCTTAATTTATATTTTAAACAAAAGTAAAAGCACACTTATTTTGCATACTTATTTAATTATGTCTATTCATTTTTCATCTTAGCCATGTGATTTTCAGAAGCGATTTCCACAGACATAAGTAACTTTAATCTCCATATATTGAAATATCAGTGAGAAATAAACACTTCCTGTTTAATGGCTTTAACTAGAGAAACGCTTATGTTGATTAATGTCTACCAAGTTTTCCTTGATTTACTTGGAATGTGTTTTTTTCTTTTCTTTTCTTTTTTTTTTTTTTTTTTGAGGCAGAGTTTCACTCTTGTTGTCCAGGCTGGAGTGCAATGGCACGATCTCGGCTCACCGCAACCTCTGCCTCCCAGGTTCAAGCAATTCTCCTGCCTCAGCCTCCCTAGTAGCTGGGATTATAGGCATGTGCCACCAGGCCCAGCTAATTTTGTATTTTTAGTAGAGATGAGGTTTCTCCATGATGGTCAGGCTGGTCTCAAACTCCCGACCTCAGGTGATCCACCCGCCTCGGCCTCCCAAAGTGCTGGGATTACAGGCGTGAGCCACTGCGCCTGGCCTGGAATGTGTTTTTTCTACAAATGAATAAAACATTATGACTCACACCTGTGAGTGTATGGGATGATTTTTGTCCTTTCTTTTCTCTCATGATCTGGTTGCTAAATATGACTCATCCCATAGAGGGACATCATGGATTGATTTTCCAAGCTCATTCAAAAGTCTCCACAATTTCAGAGGAAACCTTTCTGAACACATTGGAAATCTTAAGTAATTGCTTTGCTCTAGCCTTTATTTAAGACCAAAAAAAAAAAAAAGTTACCTTTACAGATGAACTTATTTCCCTGAGTTTTAATTCTAATGCCACAGAAGCCAGATCAATGGCAAAGTTAAAATATAACTTTTGTGAGAGATAAATTAGAAAGTATTTTTAAATATTGGTAATGTATTAAAATGTCTGTTTCAATCCTAGCTTTAAAAAAAAAAAATGGCTAGATGATATTTGTCTCCCCTACTGAAAACAAAACACAATGATCCACTTTCATTTAACAGTCCCCATGCAAAGATGTAGGCACTCCATTTTAGGTCATATGTAATGCCCAGGCTTAACACTGTTCATCAAATTCTCTAGATTATATTGCCCCCAAATCTTAGAACTAAGTTTACATTAGTTTTTACTCTTTTTATCTATAGCCTATAACTCTAATTTAAGATGTTTTTATATTTACAAAATTCTAAATTAATATGTTTTTTTAAAACAACTTCCCAACACTCACCCCTCTAATATTTTCATAATTACTAATCGTCTGTAGTTCTGTGAATTGAGTGTTCACTTCCATTGAACATTTCTCTCCTTGTGTTGAAAAACCATTAGTTAATATAATAGAAATGCAGTTAACAAGCATCCTCACTGGGATATGTAGATTTATTTAATTAAGCAAACAGTCCTTTTTGTTTTTTTAAAAGGAGCCACGTTCATGTCTTAGGTTAATCTTATAACCAATTGTTTTGATAATCATTCAGAACATGTATATAAAGTTTCCATAAGATCAAACATCTGCCTCCCCTCATCTGTGACACTTTGAAGGAGTTGATTGTAGCGTTGCATTGAGGAGTGTGGATCCAGGAGTTCATTGCTGGTGTTTGACAGCTGGATCTACTGCTTATTATGTCTGTGTCTTGAGTTGAGGCACCAAATCTATCCCCATCGCAGTTTTTTCCTTTGCAATTATTATTATACACACTATTCGTACTCTTTACTGAACTAAGAAATAAGAATGTCCCCAAAAGGATTTTTTTTTTTTTTTGAGACGGAGTCTGGCTGTGTCGCCCAGGCTAGAGTGCAGTGGCGCTATCTGGCTCACTGCAAGCTCTGCCTCCCGGGTTCACGCCATTCTCCTGCCTCAGCCTCCTGAGTAGCTGGGACTACAGGCACCCGCCACCACTCCCAGCTAATAGTAGAGACAGAGTTTCACTGTGTTAGCAGGAAGGTCTCGATCTCCTGATCTGGTGATCCGCCCGCCTCGGCCTCCCAAAGTGCTGGGATTACAGGCGTGAGCCACTGTGCCCGGCCCCCAGAAGGATTTTTTTAATGGTACTATGCAGTCACATTAAAATTTAGCAGTAAGGCAATTTAAAGCTACTATTCCAGAAAAAAAAAAGATAAAAATTAATCTTTTCTTATAATTAGAAAAATGGACCAGATCTTTGCAAGTATTTTACCTATCTGCAATGAAAAGAGATGTAAGACTGCAGATTTGTATATTAAATGCCTGCACTATAAATCTCAAAACATTCAGTTCTCCAGTACTAATTATTTCATTATGAAACCATAGCAAAATTCCTAAAACTTTCAATATTCACAAAGATGTTTAAGCTTCGCAGAGTTGAGCTGGATATCAGTCAACAAATACCACTTGGGAATAATAGGTAGAAGTCTCTTTCTTAGAAACCAGGATGAAATAAAGAGACACAAGAGAAGATAAACCTTTAAATGGCTTTCAAAGTACTTGGGGAAATAAGACACATTAAAAGAAATAATGATAAAAAGCAGCAAATATCTATTAAATTAATCATTTAGAAATCTAGTTACAATATCCATACATTTTAAACACGGGTTTTTATGTTATTTATGATTTGCAAAAGATTTATTGAAACTCAAAAGATTTGTTTTTGAGTTTTCAAAAGGTCATAGAGCAGGACCGACCTGGATTCAAATTCTGGCTCTACTACTTAGTAACTATATCTTATAGGGAAAGTAGCTTACCCTTGTTTAACCTCGGTTTCCTCAATGGTACAAGGGGATAATAACATAAGGTTTAAGGCTAACTAGATAAATAGTACACTGCTTGGTCCACAGTAACCATTCAATAAATTATCATCCACAGTGTGCCAGGCACTGTGCTAGACCGTTATGACCCTGGCATGGATAATCCAATGTGAAATGAACAGTTTAACACTGGCCATATGTATTTATCCTCATTGGTGAAAACAGAGGGACTTTCCCTCTGTTCTTCAGTAGAATTACTAATCTTTGATTACTCATCTTTGTTGATAAGGAAATCCTGGTGTTATTGCTCTGGAGCACCACAAAGAATTGTTCATGAATTAAACAGCTATTACACAGTTCAGTTCATATAAGTTGTTTTGGCAAGTTAATAATTCCTCGAAGTCCCTTCATAGTCTCTCAGAGTGAGGTGTGTGGGTGTGGGTATGGGTGTGTGTGTGTGTGTGTGTGTCTGTGTCTGAGCATAGCATGCAGCCTATCCCAAATTTGGTGGAAATCTCTTTAGCCACTTTTGAAGGATACTGTAGCAGACAGACAGACTGAAACTCATCTGTTCATATAAGTAATTAATTGACATGAACTGGAGTCTGTTCTGAGAAATGTGGTAATCATGGTTTGTATAACTAACTGTAGGAAACTAGAGGAGAATCAAATCTCTGTGAGTTTCTATGAACATTGAACTGGGGCTGGAAGGAGTGAGAGAGAATTTAGGGAATTTAAACTGCCAGTGGGAAGGAATGACAGTTTATTACAGAGTAGATAGAAATCTGTCTTTGTTTCAAATTAACAAATATTTATTAAATTACCAATAAATATCAGATGGTGCGTTAAGTACTGGGGATATAGCAGTGAAAAAGAAAAGACATTCTGTGCCTTAAGGGAGCTTTCATTTAAGTAAAAATGAGACGGAAACTGGTAATTATAATTAATAACCAGTATTTTTATGGGATAACAACAGAGGAAGTGTAGGTAACATGGTGCTGTGGGACCCATGGCAAGAGCACTTAATGTCACTGTCAGGAATCACAAGAGACTTTCAGAAAGAAAGAGGAGTCTGAAGAGATGCAGATATGCACAGGGCTGGACAGTCAGCGGATGAACGACATATTTAGTAAGAGTACAGTGTCTCTCCAAGTGTACTGGAATGAGTGGTCAGCAATTTGTAATTCATTTTTCTGACATATTTGACTTTATCAGAGAATGGGACTTTTCTCTTTTTTTTTTTTTTTTTTGCTTCTATAGCTCATGACACTTTTCTTTAACAATTGTCTCAATTATTAAAGATACTACTGCAGTCATCAGTGTCCCCACCCCAAACCCTTGCCCTTACTCCTTGGGACAGATTTCCCGAATACCCTTTGCCAGTCAAGTTTTTTAAGTAACTGGAATAGCCTAGCACGTGATGCCATTATATAATTATTGTCTAGATTTTACTTGGACCTTTTTATTAGGGCTCTATTTCTATTAGCATTGAGTCATTCTTTTTTATAGCTTTTCTTAATGTTTACAAGAAGGCACCTTTGATTTACCTCTGCACTGTGCATGTGTAAATATTCTTAAACACAGCTCAGGTGTGCAGCATTATTTAAAGGTGTTCCTTTGTGCATAATGCATAGGCATTAGGAATAAGGTAGCAGAGGGATTTTACTCAGTGAAGAGGAATAGCTTTTACATGAATAAGAGCAGTAAATTATTAAAATTCTCTACTCTAAAAATTATTAAACAAAACGGATTTTCAAATGTTGAATAAAACATCTTAATTCAGACCATTGTACCAAACTTTTGAAAAAAGATTACTGTAAAAAATCCAAAATGTTAGTGAAATATATGCAGGTGGTCAACCAAATGGCCCAAAGCATAACTATTATTTTGGTTTTGCTTAAATGTTCTTCACAATTTAAAAAGCTACTATATTTTTACACTCATATTATGGTAATATAAGAGGTGTTTTATGGAGTATGGAGTATTTCATGTCACTACTTGAGTTTCTACTTGGTTTAATATTAATCTTTCAGTTATACACTGGGTTGCCTCTCGTCTAATGCAATGGATCACTCTCTCAGCCTCTGGAATCTCAATAGTCATTGAATCCTGTCATTTCTGCTTCCTAAATAATTTTTAATCATCCCTATCTTTTCTTTTTTATTTTCACAATCGTAGTCCGTGTTAGTCTTTGTCACCTGGAAGATGGGCATTGTCTCCATATTGATGGCTCTCAGAGCATAGAGCAGAGCTGTGATTCAATTTGCCAAGTTTATCTTTTACTTGTTTCAGTAATGCCTACATTCCAAGTGAGGTATACTTGTGAAATGCTTCACTGGAAAGTACACTTTCCCATCCTTCATATGGTTTTATTAGGACTGATTTTGCTTAAGAATATGAAAGGATGTAGATACGGTAATAAAAGCAATACCTAACATATAACGAACATTTTACACTTGCCAAGCTCTGTTCCAGAGGACTGTACATACATTATCTCACTTAATTCATACCACAACTCTCTGCGGTAAGCTTGATAACTAACATTGCTTTATAGAAAAGAAAACTAGGCATAAGAAGGCTAAGTAACCTGTCACACAGTTAGGTGGTGGAAATTTTTTCCTTTTTGTTTTCTAGGTATACCTGCTAACATAATGATTACGAGCATGAAATTCAGAGCTTGTAGACTTGTGTTAAAGTCCTGCCCCAATTTTTAGTACAGTACCTGCTATAGAGGCCTTGGTTTGAAGATGGTTGTCTTCTTGCTGTGTTGTCATATGGTCTTTCCTTTTGCATACACACTATGTCCTAATCTCTTATAAGAATATTGGTCATAATAGATTAGGGTCTTCTCATACAAACCAACTTTACGTTAATTACCTCTTTAAAGGCCTTATCACCAAACATATTCACTGACTGAAGCACTGGGGTCTGAACCTCAACATGAATTCGGAGGGGAAAAATTCAGCCCATAATAGCATATTTGCAGCTTTTACTCATTTGAATCAATTATTTGCCCTCATGTAACTGAACTCTCTCTGGGTATTATATTCATTGTTATAAATATTATATACATTCAGAATGCTCTTCTTATAAGGGAGAGACAATGATCTGCAAGGCATAGACTCTGCCATTATAACAACCATTCCCACACATTGGTCCCCTATTCCAGTACATCACCATCCTTCCTCAAATTATTAAGGAAGAAACTATTTATTCAGTAGAATGTCAGGCAATTTGAGTATCCTTTTGGTATTACTAATGACCTTGACATCAAACAATGGACAGACCCCATCTCTTGGACTGTTCATTCTGTGGGAAGTCAATTTTGATGTGATGAAGATACTCAAGCACCATAAAGGTATGTGGAGAAGAGGAGGTCCCCTGACTCCAACCAGCATCAACAGGCACACATGTGAGTGAGCCTCCAGCCCCAATTAATTCTTCAGATGTCTGTAGTCATTTCAAATCTTGACCACAACCCATCTGAGACCCCCAAACTGTAAAAATCCACCTAAGATATTTCTGATTTCCTGACCTAAGAAATTATAATATAATACATGTTTAATATGTGCATTTCATGTACATTTATATGTTTTATGTGCATTATTGGCCTTATACCTGAAGCAATTTCACATAACTACAGTTTGATAGAAATATTTTATGATATTTAATTAATTTTAGAACATAGGAAATTCACCACATATGTTATTTCCAGCTATTATTAATTATTATCTTACATTTTCACTGAATACATTAATTATGACTTTTTTAAAATTTCATCGATGTTGTTATTGGTTTTTTGCTTATTCACAAAATTGTGGAGTAATATTTTAAATCAAAGAAATGGAACAAGATGAGGGTGATGGAATGAAATATGGCATAGAGAAAGGGGAGATGGGGTGGCAGGGGAAGGAGAAGGAGATCAGAAAAAGAAGAATGTTAGATGAGGAAAGAGATTTTTGTAAAAGGGAGGAGGGAAAAACAGGGAGAGGAAAAGGGCAAATATTCTTAAAATCAAGAAAATGGAATGAAAGCATCCTGACTTGATCTGTGTTTAAATAACCTAAGATAAACCTTTATAAAAATGTACATGTTACACTGGAATTTTTTAAAAATGTTCTTTCCCCAAGGCATGCTTTGTAATTTAAATTTTATTCATTATTATATGAAAATGTAATGAAATTATCATTAAGTTTTATTTTAATTGTCTTTTTATTTTGTTTATTTTACAAGATAGAGGGAAACCAGGTGGCAAGGTAAGAAGGCAGGAAACAAAAAAGGAAAGAAAGAGGGGATAGGCAAGTGAAAGAAAAAAAAAAAGAGATGGAGGTAGAAACACATGCATACACACACAGACAGAAAGTTCTGAGAAGATAATGATTTGTTCCCTGCCTGAATTTGGGAAAGTATTAAAGATGGCACCTCTACTCTTAAGACTCAGGATGAAAATCTTTACCTCAGAGTGATCACGATTCTCCCATAGTTAAAGGAATGACTGATTTTATCATTAAGCATGTAATGTTCGTTAAATGAATGAATAATGCATGTACACAGAATTTAAACACAGTAAATATTAAATGAGTAGTAATTTCTATTCTTATTAACAGGTATATTTTTATGTAAGGTATTAGTAATTAAATTCACAGGTAAAACATATTTTAGAAAAAGTGGCTTACATGAAGCTGAAAAGTGTTCCCTTGCATTTAAAATAAGTACATAAAGGGAAAACTATTTGAAAATGTATCTTTAAGATGGTGATCCCTGATTGTTTAAGTTATTTAATCTGAAGTAAAGTAACAGATAACATAACTGTGACATCCAAAGTACAATGATCTTGCCTTACTCATTTATTTCCCACAATAGAACCTAGGAATGTGCCTGAGATATGTAAGGTACTCACCAAATGTTTCCTGGTTAAAAAATTCCAAGACTGTGTAATTGTGTGTATATGTGTGTGTGTGTGTGTGTGTGTGTGTGTGTGTGTGTGTGTGAGACTACCAAGTAGAAGTAAGTGCCTCAGTCTGAGCAACAAAAAATTTTAACTAACCCTTGGTTATAGCCATTTCAGTAAAGGGAATAAGCTCTCTAATCATGGCAAATATCTTTCATCGTTACTTCCCATTCCTCTCCATTTATGTCCTTAACCATAACCCATCAATGTCTTTAATGATAATACATGAGCCAATGGGAATTTGAAGATACAAGTTAATTTCTGTAATTTTCCTATGATTTACATAATTTTAAAAAATGATAGCAGTGATAACAAGGTGCTCACATGATTTAGAAAATAGCCAGCAGCCTCATATTTAAGTCTTCTCATTTTATGCAATTCTGCTGAATGATACCTAGAAGTTTGCAGATCTCAGGCAGTGCTATTATTAATTTCCTGCCAGCATTTACAACATGATCATCTATAGTCATGGACTTTGCACTTAACACTTAAGAACTCTTAAAGTATCTGGCAGGCTCTGTTGGCTGTATTCTGTTATAATAGAATGCATAGACTGGGCAATTTATAAACAACAGAAATGTATTTCTTACAGTTCTGGATGCTGGCAAGTCCAAGATCAAGGTACAGGTAGATTCAGTGTCTGATGAGGGCCCACTGCCTAGTGCACAGAGGTCCAGGTGCACACTGAGTGCTCACATGGTGGAAGGGAGCAAGGGTGCTCTCTGGAACCCTTCTTATAAGGTCACTAATCTTATTCATGTGTCCCCTGCCTTCATAACCTAATCAGTTCCCAAAATCCCCACCTCTGAGTGTCATGACATTGGGTGTTAAAAGTTAACATATTAATTTTGGAAGATACAAATATTCATTCAATGGTGTTGAGGCTCCACTAAGAACCCTATGTGTCCTGTTGAATGTACAGGCTTAAATGAATGAAGGAGGCAAGGAAGAGCCCTAAGAATGATTTTATACTTTCCTATGGTCAAGGGAATTATTTTCATGTTATTACTTTTTTATTCCTTCAAGTTTGTCCAAACTGAAATAGGTTCAGGGCTAGAAAGAACCCATAAAATACTAAAAGTAATTCAAGTGACATAACGTATTAGGCCATTCTTGTATTGCCATAGAGAAATACCTGAGAGTAGGTAATTTGTAAAGAAATTCAGCTTAATTGGCTCATGATTCTGTAGGCTTTACAGGATGTATGGTGCTGGCATGTGTTCAGCTTCTGGGAAGGTCTCAGGAAGTTTGCAAAAGTTGGGGGCAGAAGACACATCACATGGTAATACCAAGAGCAAGGAAGGGAGGGGTGCCACACACTATCAACTATCACAAAGATAACACCAAGCCTTGAGGAAGCCATGCCCAAACAACTCCCAAGAGGCCCTACCTCCAGCACTGAGGATGACAATTCAACATGAGAGTTCGGTGGGGACAAATACCCAAACTATTAATATATCATTTTCCCCCAGCCCATCCCAAATCTGATGTCCTTCTCACGTTGCAAAATATAGGCATGCTTTCCCAACAGTCCTCCAAAGTTTTAACTCATTCCAGCATTAACTCAAAAGTCCAAAGTCTCATCAGACACAAGGCAAATCTCTTCCACCTATGAGCCTGTTAAATCAAAAACAAGTTAATTACTACCAAGATACAATGGGGTATAGGCATTGGATACACATTCCTTTTCGAAAATGGAGAAATCAGCCAAAAGAAAGGGGCTACAGTCCCCAAGCAAGTTCACAACCTTTCAGGGCAGTCATGAAATCTTAAAGCTACAAAATAATCTCTTTTGACTCCATGCCCCACATCCAGGGCACACTGGTGCAAGGGGTGGGCTCCCAAGGACTTGGGTACCCCTGAGCCTTTCACTTTGCAGGGCTCATCCCCCAGGCCTGCTGTCACGGGTTGCTGAGTGCCTGTGGCTTTTTCAGGCACAGGGTTCAAACCACCAGTGGATCCACTATTCTTGGGTCTGGAGGCAGTGGCCCCCTTCTGACAGCTCTACTAGGCAGTGCTCCAGTGGAGACTCTGTGAGGAAACTCCAGCCCCATATTTCTCCTTGGCACTGCCTGGTAGGTGTTCACTGTGGGGGCTCCACCCCTGCAGCATGCTTCTGCCTGGGCATCCAGGCTTTTCCATACATCTTCTGAAATCTAGGTGGAGGGTGCCAAGCCTCATTCAGTCTTGTACTCTGTGCACTTACTGGCTTAACACCACATGGAAGGAGCCAAGACTTATGGCTTGTACCCTCTGAAGCAGTGGACTGGTCTGTACCTGGTGTCATCTGAGCTGAGGAGAAGTGTCCCAACACTGCAGAGAATAGCAGGGCTCTAGGCAGGCCCATAAAACCATTCTTCCTCTTAGGCCTCTGGGCCTGTGATGGGAAGAGTTACTACAAAGTTTTCTAAAATGCTTTCAAGTCCTTTTTCCCATTGTCTTGGATGTTAGCATTTGGCTCCCTTTTAGATATGCAAATATCCCTAGTACCTGGTTTCTCACCAGTCTACTTGAATTCTTTGCTGAAAAACTTTTTATTTCTCTAACACATGGCCAGGCTGTAAATTTTCCAAATTTTCATTCTCTGCTTCCCTTCTAAATATAAGTTCCTACTTAAAGTCATTCCTTTGCTCCTGCTTTGAATTAGGTTGTTAGAAGTGCTCAGGTGATATTGAAGCAGTGTCATTGTCTGTGGTAAATACTCAAGGTTCATTGTCTCATGCCAAGGAAATCAAGCATGTGGACACACAAGGAATGAGTTTAAGAGTGGAGGTTTAATAGGTGAAAGAAAGAAAAAAGCTCTCTCCTGCAGGGAGAGTGGTCCCGAGCGGGTCTTCCAGGCCATGGTGAAGTGCAGGAGGTTTTACAGATGAGCTTGAAAAGGCAGTGTCTGATTTACATAGGGCACATTGTTTGAACCAGGTGTGCCATTTGCATAAGGCATGAAGAGCTGGTTAGGACTAGGTGTGCCATTTGCATAGTGTGTGAAAATCTAGCCACCTCCACCCTAATTTTTTATTATGCAGATGGGTTCTCTACCCGGCCTGCACCATGTTGCCTGCTTCTTTACTGTACATATGGTGACAAAGAAAAGGGAAGATGGAGCCTCCATGTTGAACATACCTAGCTTCCAGTTAGCTCTTTTTAATTAACACAGATGCTGTGATTTACCTGTGGAAGCTTCCAGCTTGCTTATCTATGTTTGCAGCTCGATTTTTCAGGTTGCTCTTTGTTAGAAAAGAAATGATTTTAGGGGCTGCTTTTGGCTAAAAGGGAGATTCTGCCAAGGACTCTGTTGGGCTTATTATCTGCCTAAATAATTTCTTTCTATCTCCTGTATCAATATCTTGACTGCTTCATGGATCAGAAATTTCCTCCACTAGATACCTTACATTACCACTCTTTCAGTCAAACTTTCACATATCCCTAGGGGGATCTGAATAGAACACAGCCAAGTTCTTTGCAGAGGCATAAGAGGAGTGACCTTTGCTCCAATTCCCAATAAGTTTGTCATTTCTATCTGTGACCTTATCACCCTGGACTTCACTGTGCATATCACTATCAGCATTTCAGTCACAACCATTTAACCAGTCTCTAAGAAGTTCCAAATTTTTTCTCATCTTCCTGTCTTCTTCTGAGCCCTCAAAATTCTTCCAACCTCAGCCCATTATCCAGTTCCAACGCTGCTTTCACATGTTCAGGTATCTTTATAGCAATGCCTTTCTCAATTTTCTATAGTATGTTATGTTGTTCTTACATTGTTATAAAGAAATACCTGAGACTACGTAATTTTTGAAGAAAAAAGGTTAATTGGCTCACGGTTCTGCAGCCCTTTTTAGGAAGCACGGTGCTGGCATCTGCTCTGCTTCTTGGGAGGCCTCAGGAAGCTCACAATGACGGCAGAAAGTGAAGGGGAAGCAGGCATGTCATGTAATAAAACCAGGAACTAGAGAGAGAGAGTGGGCAAAAAGGTGCCACACACTTTTAAGTAACAATTTTTCATGAGAACTCACTATCTCTAGGACAGAACTCAGCCATGAGGGATATGCCCCCATGATCGAAACCCCTCCCACCAGACCCGACCTCCAGCATTGGAGATGACAATTCAACATGACATTGAGGCAGGGACAAATAACTAACTGGCATCATATAATTCTTATATTTCCATTATTTTTCACCTGAATTTAGTTAGATCTAAGTGTCCTGATAAAAGAGAAACAGTGACAGGCGGCTTCCCTCCTCAAGCTTGACAGATTGGGTTAAAGCTATTTCCAGAAAAATTATATTTAATTGAGTCTTGCATTCTTAAGGAGAGAGTCATCTAACTGTATTATTTATAACTAAGGACAATTACTTATTTGAGAGATGCTTCCCATTCATAAGAAGCTTTCCTTTAGCTGGTAGATTGTGAGATATTTTATGAATAGCAATATATTTTTTATATAAATTATTAATTCAGACAAAACCATATTTCAACTTCTCAATCTTCCAGTTATTAGTATGAAAATTTGCAAATCTCAGATCCTTTGTTCTATATTTGTTTGATTTGCATGATGCTGTGCAAACTACAAACTAAGAAACTTCCTTCCAGCACAGTCCAATTTAATGTGGATGATGTAGGGTGATGTTTAATTTTTTTCTCCTAAAAGCATTTCCTGGTACTTTATTTTTATTCAATAAATGCAAATAATTTTATATACAACTTCCCAATTCATATTGATATTGAATAATAAATAAGAAATATCTGAAACATTTTTATTTTCTACACTATAAGAAGGCATGTTTAGAATGCCAGCTTCTGTTGTTGCTGATTTTCAGCATTATTGCAAAGATAGTGCATTCTTTCCAGTTATCATGATTTAGATCTTCCTTGATTATTTTCTTCATTTGGTTCAATATGCTAATCTAAGTTCTTTCAATTAAGTAATCAAAGTCCTACTTGGGTTTTATTTTTCTGACTTTATGTAGCCCTCTGATCCTTATGAAGTACATATCTTTTAAACAGAGAAAGCCTGTCTATCATTCACAAAGTGAGAATGATAAAGAAAACTTTATATGGCTAGCAAGCCTATCTCACTGAGTTCAATTTCACAAACCATTAACACTCTGAAAGGAGAAATTAATTTGAATGTCTGTCATATTCTAGATAGAGGAACAAAGTATTGGGAAGTATTTTTAGTTGACTTCTTTTAGAAAGGACAGATGAATGGCAGATGAACACATATTTTTGGTAAAAGGGATAGATATATTTTCTAACTTAATTATTCATTAAGAATAACAAAACCTCCTCAGTGTCCTTGGTATAGTACTAGAATAACTCCCAGAAAGCAATAAAGCTGAACAGAAATCTTTTTGATGAGCTCAGAGATAAATAAGAAGTTGTACAAAATGTGGAATGGCATTCAAGTAGCTAGAAATACATTCAAAGAGGTATGGAGTTATACAATTAGTGTCAAAAATATTAATAAATAGAAATCAATACCCTTATATACATTGTAAAACCCCCCAAATTAAGCATATTAAGCAAATAGAAATAGCAACTGGGCAGAAATAAACTGACTGACTGCTTTGTCTGGCAGTCATTATTCACTGGATAATGAAGTCAAATGGTAACTGTTCTTCCTTCTCTGTCTCTTCCTCCTTTTTCTTCTCCTCCTCCTTCCTGTATCCCTCCTACTATCTATCCCTTTTACATTCTCTTTCAAAGTGAGGAAGGACCTTATGCTGAGAGAAACAGAACTTAAGATTCTTATGTTAGAATCAACAAGTATAATATACAATCTGAGATACTAGGTGTGAGTCCCAAGGTGAAACCGGGGTCAATTTGTGTATGCTGATTAGTGGTAAAAAAAAAAAATAACACAGATGTTCTACTACTTCTAGTACTATCACCACTGATATGCACAATTGTTATTTATTGAACACTTTGGCACTTATAAATTAGGTGAATTTTTATCAGATTGCATGACTGCTAAGTGCCAGAATGAGAATATTAAATGAAAACCATTAGATCAAAAGCCTACGCTATTAACAAGTACAATATATTACATTATAAGAAGGAAGAAATAGTTGTTGCTGTTGTTGCTGTTTATGTTTTGGAGTGGCTGTTACTTCTTTACCCAGAAGTCTAGAAATGTTTTAGACTTTAAATTTACAGCAACTCTCTTAAGGAGGCTGAGATTGTAATAAGAAGAGATATTCCTAGGGAAGTTATGGTAGAATACTTGAAATTTTGTGATCAAGACCATTTCTTGCTCCTAAAGTGTAACCGTAAAGGCAAAGTTTGGAGAAGGCTCTGTGATGTGCTGAGGCCTGCAATCTCCTCCACATTCCCCATCTTTATTTCCCTGCTCATGCCTTCTGAAGGTACTAGTTTTAGCAAGATTTGTCTCAAATGGTCCAGGACATAAACAGAACAGGAGAATTTCCCCTACTGCCCATCGTATGATCTGTTCCTGGGAGAAAGCGCTCCCATCTTGTTAATGACTTATGCGAAGCATTTAATGGCACAAAAGTTCATATTATTTTAAGCAATAGGGCTCAATATAATCCTAATTAATAAATTAGGACAGTACTCTTAATAGAGTTGATTTATGAACAGAGTGTATCAAGATTGAATATAGAATGATGTAACCAAAATAAGCATAAAGTTCTTATTTGTATCCAGATAAATGACTGTAATACATAAAATAATGTGATATGGCTTAGTAGGCACCTCCGTGAAAATATGGAGGTTTTATATGTTGCACACTTCAACACTCTCAGAGTACGGGCTCTTGCATCAACAAAGATTAATTCAGATCAGAACGACAGAGCTACTTCACAGGATCTGAGTTCCTGTTTCCTTATTTGCATGGTAGATATAGCCACTTCACAAGAAGAAATAACCTATTAAAATGTGTAAAGCTACTGGCATAAAGCAGCCAATCAAAATAATCAGTCATCGCTGCCTCTTTATCAAATCAATAAAGCTTATACAATGTGAGCCTGTATTAAAAGAACTTAAGTGTTAAGTGCAAGGGCAGTCACAATCCTCCTTTTCTTTAGTAGGCTGGAGCAAGCTGGAATGACTTTAGAGAGTTCTCATCTACGTAATAAGATGCTCAAAATCATGTCACATAGGAATCAGGGAGAAAATGATTATGTTAAAAGGTGGAAAGTACATACATTAGTGAAAACCCACTGTTGTACAGGGCACATCATTGAAGCCTGATTTTTTTCACAAGGAAAGAAAATTTTCCCCCAGCCCTGTTCACATCTGAATTAAAACCTCATTTTAAAGGCTTATCTTGGTATCTCAGATGTATTAATTAGACAAAAGTTGGTGGTAGTTTGGATTGACCTCATAAGATGCTATGACCAGTCATTGAAACGTAGCACTAAGGAGAAGATGGAATACAAGCACATCCTAGAAGACCAAATTATTTGCCTTTATCTTGCAAACTTTAGCTGTGAGTCTGCCACCTTCTCTATCTCTCTGATGGACTACACACACACATTCTTAAACCCTTTCAAGAAAAAAGAAATATAAAACATCAAGAGTGATGAAACTTTGACACAGAAACTTACACTGATCATGGAAAGGAGAATTTTGTTTCGTGTCTTAACTAGAAGACACACTTGCATGTTTTAGCTGATTACCCCTAGGCCTGTAGATAGGGGTCACTGTTCTGCATTTCTTATCTATGCTGAGGCAGGGCAGAGTGAAAGAACAAGAAAACAGTGTATAGGACAGAAACTCTACCATTACATATTGAGAGCCTGCACTTAACATACTGAAAACTTTTCTGTCAAAAATATCAGCAATTTCATATTTGTCCATCAATTCTAACCTTAAATAAACAAGATAACTGCAAGAGAAGTTTCCATAAAAGAAAAACAAAGATGAATAAAGTATGTAGGTGTTATTATAAAATGTATTTTTACTTTTTAAAAACATGCTTTTAATGAAAATGAGAATCTTAATATGACAAATTGGCTTATCATTTAGGCAATTTGGCTCATTTTAATTAGGGAAGATATTTTCATTGTTAACAGCAACTGGAACAATTATTGAACCACAGAGTATGTGTCTATCTGAAGCAAGGGGTGATCTCCAATACAATAAGTGATCAACTGATCAGTTCTGTCTGTGTGATATAGAAAAGAGGGCATTATTCAACTTTTTCCTCTCCACAAAATTCAATTTTATAAAATATTTTATTAATAAAAGGCATAGGGTTTCCTTTTTATTAATACAAGTTATGGGCAAGCATGCACTTTAATTAAAATCTTCTTAATTTTTCTCTTTTATCTTATTTAGATTTCTTCCATTCTAATGAATAAATTGTAGTAGTTCAATGTCTAGGTCTGAGCTTCCCTTCCAATGCTCTCTTTCCAAATCAAATTATTAAACTGAACCTTCATTAAATTAATTACAAACCATAATTCAGAGCAGGTTATTAAAAGAATATTATGACTTTTCTTATTTGTATAGACAATATCTTCAGTGTGATACAAACTACAGGATTTTGATGGGATTCTTATTCTAAAATATTGTAGTCATTGAAATACTGTTCATAGTTTCTGGAGAAATGTCTATTAGCCATGCAAATACAATCTATTTACTTTTTTTATTATAACGTTATTGTGCTATTACTAACAATCAAAATACATGTTCATATTAACATCGATAGCTTGGGTGACAGTTACTACAACATATGGTAATTCCTCTGGGTACACTCGTTTCTTTCAAATACCTAAACAAACAAACAAACAGAAAACTATGCCTGGAAAGGGAAATCTGCTCCCACAAAACATGTTGTGGAATTTTTTTAAAAAATACTTTTTGTTGATTCTCTTCAGAGTTTACAATGTTTTATTATCTTTTTGTGGGGAAAAGAGAGATCAGACTGTTACTGTGTCTATATAGAAAGAAGTAGACATAAGAGACTCCATTTTGTTCTGTATTTGAGATGCTGTTAATCTGTGACCCTACCCCCAACCTTTTCCTTGCAAGAGACATGTGCTGTGGTGACTCAAGGTTTAAGGGATTTTGGGCTGTGCAGGGTGTGCTTTGTTAAACAAGTGCCTGAAGGCAGTATGCTTGTGAAAAGTCATCACCATTCTCTTAATCTCAAGTACCCAGGGACACGTACACTGTGGAAGGTCGCAGGGACCTCTGCCTAGGAAAGCTAGCTATTGTCCAGGGTTTCTCCCCATGTGATAGTCTGAAATATGGCCTCGTGGGAAGGGAAAGACCTAATCGTCCCCCAGCCTGACACCCGTGAAGGGTCTGTGCTGAGGAGGACTACTATAAGAGGAAAGAAGGCCTCTTGGCTGTTGAGATAGAGAAAAGCATCTATCTCCTGCCCGTCCCTGGGCAATGGAACATCTCGGTGTAAAACCCAATTGTATGTTCTATTTACTAAGATGGGAGGAAACTGCTTTAGGACGAAAGGTGGGACTTACTAGCTCAATGCTGCTCTTTATGCACTACAAAGGTTTATGGAGATGTTTGTATATGCATATCAAGGCACAGCACTTTTCCTTAAACTTATTCATGTCACAGAGATCTTTATTCATATAACCGCTGACCTTCTCCCTGTGATCCTATTATCCTGCCACTTCCCTTTTTCTAAGATGTTAAAGATAATGATCAATAAATACTGAAGGAACTCAGAGACCAGTGCCGGCGTGGGTCCTCTGTATGCTGAGTGCCAGTCCCCTGGGCCCACTTTTTCTTTCTCTATACTTTGTGTCTGTGTCTCATTTCTTTTCTCAAGTCTCTCGTTCCACCTAACGAGAAACGCCCACAGGTGTGGAGGTGCAGGCCACCCCTTCACTTTTAAAAATTGTTTATTTGTATTTATTTTGTTTACATCTGTGAAAACTCTATCTTAAAAAAATTTCTGGTAAAATATTTACTTATGCAAAAGAAATATACGATTTGTAAACAGACACACACTTGAGGAACCAATAGAAATTTAACATAAATATTTGTCTATCTCTAGGATTCTGAAATGTCTGGGAAAATCTGATGTGTAATTGGGGTGAGCTTCCTGCAGCTTTCAGTTAACTGAGGTAATTTTCTTGGATGGATAGTGCCTGTGTATTGCATATGTTTGGGTACATAGTCAGCGCATACTGATAAGAACAGCAAGATATCTGTGGCCTCAGGAATTCATATCTGAACCTTATAAGAAAGCTGTTATCAGCAGAATCTGAAGGGCTTGTTTTTACATTCATTTTTATTAGAGATAGTACATACCTCTATGTATATTTGCTACATTTTATAGTAATAGTATAATAACTAGAGCAGAGTGCTTGGTAAGCATTTGTTAAATTAGTGAATTATTAAATTAGAGGTAATTAACAGTATCTGTCCATAGTGAATGCCTTTATACTTAAAATGTTTCAGATGCTGGCACTGTATGATTAGAGTATCATCCAAGATAACTGAGCATCTGTTATTATATATAATAGTAAATAATTTTACAGTTTCTAATTTTCCCCAGGAAGGAAATCGTGAACCACTTCAAAATAGTCATTGTGGAGCTTACCTGAAGTCCACAAGCTTGAACTCTGCTCCACACTTTTTCAGGCATCTTCCATGAGCATCCTGTACATCCTTCCATGATGCACATGAGTATTCTGTGCATCCTGAGATACTCAGTATCCTCCATCCTCAACAAACATTTAAAGGCAGTTAAAGTATAAGCCAGTATAATGTATGATTTCTAAAAAGTAAATAGTTTTATGTGACCTTGAGGGCAAATGAAAGAACAAAGTCAAGGACAGAGAAAAATACTCAGTGTAGTATTTTTGTTGTGTCTCAGGCTTTGAGACAGACTTGAATGTGACCTTATGGACCAAGAAAATCTCAATATTTCTCAAAGTTTTTCTATGAAAATGGCAATTAACTTTATCCACATATAAATCAGACTGTGGGCCAGGAATCAGGGACACCTGTTCAGTTAGTTTCCCTTTTCTTTTTTGGGAAGATATGTCTGTACTTTTAGTTTAATGATTAAGGCAATAGAACTTTTCAGTTCAAAGAAGTCTTGCTATGATGTACATTTCCTATTGTGCCATGATGCTTCAGTGTGTTCAAATAACCAACTCAGCAATCTCTCCAACATTTGCCTCTTCCCACCTCAAAAGAACATCCCCTTACAGAAAAGATAATTACATATAATTGGAGAGAAATTGACTTTATAATTATAGTCCATTGATTGCGTGAATATAATTCCAACCTTATTCAGGTCTCTGGAATAAAAAATGTACATAAGTAGTATATTACTTATATGAAAATGTAACACATGTATATAAGTAATGCATTGCTTTTATAAAAAATGTAATAAGATCCTTGGTGTGGTTTGTGTTGAAAATATTTTTACTTCAATCAGGTCAAAAATGCTGACAATTACGTCTCTTCTATATTTTTCTCTTAGAATCAATTTATATTTTTGCTGGAAGAGTAGAACGGTTTAGATTAGAAGCTTAATATTAAGGTAAATTATAAGATTTGAAATGGAGCACATATGAAAAAATACTAGTCAATTATTATCTAATGGTCAATAAAATCTCAAAAGATAAATATATTAATAACATAACAATAAATATTATGGCAAGGTATTAGGTACAATTAATCACATCATGGTATATTAAGTGCCTTGATGATGACATATCTGAAAGAAGTCTTTGATTGTGGAGTTTTAAATTAAGGAGTAATATTTGAAATATTCAGAAAGAGTCCTTCAACCATAGGGAAGACTTTGCAGGGAGAGTATTTGAAAGATTTTTTAAAAGAATCAAGTATTATCCTGTATTAGCTAGCTTTTCTTTTGAGACGGAATCTTGCTCTGTCACCCAAGCTGGAGTGCAATGGCAGGATCCCGGGTTCAAGCTATTCTTCCACCCCAGCCTCCCGAGTAGCTGAGATTACAGGTACCCATCAACATGCCCGGCTAATTTCTATATTTTTATAGAGTTGAGGTTTCATTATGTTGGCCAGGCTGATCTTGAACTCCTGACCTCAGGTGATTCGCCTGCCTCGGCCTCCCAAAGTGCTGGGATTACAGGCGTGAGCCACCATGCCCAGCCTTGGCTAGCTTTTAAAGGTTGAAGTAATCCAGTTCTCTTCAATTCATCACTACCCTGACAAACACTGATATTTCCTAAGTAATGCTTATTTACAGAGCTGCAATAACTCAGGCTGAAATTTTTTGTAACTACAGAAATGCATCTGCCTGAAAAATGTGTGCTGAGCCATGACTAGGCCATGGAATGTTTTCAAGGCCGCTTTAAATCTTGTTAGGGAAACCATTTGCAGGATGCAGTGCAGGATTTTCTATATAACCTGTACTCTCACTCTTGTTTTCTTTGGTAATTATGAAAGCAAGAGTTGATACTTAGCTGTTTGGAGATTTTCTTGTAGGTAGATATATTACATGCAGAAGAATATGAAAGTTTAATACAGGAAAAATATATTTTTTCTATAATTTTAAACCAATATTAAGTTAATGTCCTTCTGATGTGAATGTAATCTTAGCTCCCCCAGGCCTTAGTAACTCAAGAGTTTTTTTTGTTTGTTTTTTTGTTTTTTTTAAATAGGTCACATTAAAAAGAATAATCTGTTTTACTCTCGTCCCTCATTTCTTCTGATGGAACAGTATCTTTTCTGCTGGCAAGGATACAAACTGAAATCACAATGAGATCGCAAACACATCTCTTCAAAAGGCACCTTTCTCACCTCCAGCCAGGTCTATTAGAAAGTTGCTCACATATTATATTGGATAGAAATATATGTAGTATATACCATATAATATGGCAATATATTTTTTATGGATATGTATGTTCTTGTCACTGAAAAAGGTGTGACCACCATACATCACTGCCATTTCTCCTAGGATCTGAAGTATAATTTACATACAGTGAAAACAAACCTTTTTAGATTTATTCTGAGTAACAGCAAACGTTTACATCTGTGACCACCACCACAAATCAAGATATAGAATATTTCCATTACTCCAAAGAGTTGCTTAAGGTCCCTGGTACTCAAATCCTTCTGACTGCCCTTCCCTGTTACTCACTTCCTTCTGATTGCCCTCAGTTCCTGGCAATTGCTATTCTCTCTCTTGAATATTGCCTTTTTCCTCAGAATATCATATAAATGGAACCATCCAGTATAAATCCTCCTGTCTTTGGCTTATTTCCCTTAGCATAATTCATTTGAAAAATATCAGTTTTGTCAATTGTTTAATTAGTGCCATTTATTTGTTGTTTGTTTATTATTATTATTATTATTATTATTATTATTATTATTACATTGCTGAGTAGTGTTGCACTTAGGAATAAAACATTTGTTTACCCATCCAAAAATTGATGGACATTGGGTCTTTTTCTAATACAAGTTTTGTGTGCAAATATAGTCTAATTTTGCTTGAGTAAATAGCTGGGAGTGGGAGTAACAGATTGCATAGTCAGTATTTTAATAAGAAACTCCCCAACAGCCCACAGACACACTATCCTGAAGGCAAGTAATCTCATGTATCTTAGCAACTAAGCAGGGCAGAGCCTGGTTAGTACTTGAACAGGAGAAATTTCCCAACCGATTTCTACAATGGTGTTCACATCCTGCACTATCACCAGCAACGTATGAAAGTCCAGGTGCTCCACATCCTCTCTAATTTTTGGCATTGTTAGCTAAATTGTTGTTGTTTGTTATTTTTGTTTGTTTCAGTTTTGCCATTCTAATAGCTATGCCTGATATCTAAAAGTAATTTTAATTTGCATTTCATTAATGACTAAATATTTTAAATATATTTTCACGTCATCTGTTTCTCTTCTTTGGTGAAGCACCCTTTAACACATTTTTCATTTCACATATTATTTATTTTCATTGCTCACTCTCTGTATATGTTATATGCATATTAAATTCTTAACTATATAGGTGTTTTGAAAATGGTTAATCTCAGTTTTTGTCTTTTTACTTTACCTTTCTTAACAGTATCATTTGATGAGGAGAATTTTTAAATTTTTATGAATGTCAATTTATCAGAATTTATCATTTTGCAATAATTTTGCCTTTTCTTTGAACCAAAGCCACGCAGATTTCTTTCTATATTTCCTTGTAGAAGGTTTCTAGTTATAGGTTTTACATTTTAGTCTTTGATATTATTTTTACATATGTCATAATACATATTTAATAAAAATGTACCATTTTAAACTTGGTCCATTTCATGCTAATTTATGTCATAGTATATTTTTATTAGTTTTGTTTACTTTTTATTTTGAAGTAAGTATAAATTCATAGCATGCTGAAAAAAATATTTTATACAGAGGTCCCATATGCCTTTCCTTCAGTTTCGCCTAGTGGTAACATCTTTCATAACTTAGTACAATATAAAAACCAGTAAGTTAACATTGACTTGTTTTAGATTTCATCAATTTTACATATATTCATTTGTCTGTGTGTGTTTTTACAGACCTATGTAATTTTATTACGTGTGTATGCATGTAACTATCACATCCCCACTGTCTGTGCTACCCCTTTTTTGCCTAAGGTAAAACCCAATACCTTCCTTAAATCCTGGCTATCACTAAACTGTTCTCCAAATTTCTAACTTGTTATCTCAAAAATTTTATATAAATGAAGTCATATGTACAGTATGTAAAGTATATAACCTTTTGATACTTGCTTTTTAAAATGTAGCATAATTACCTTACAATTCATCCAAGTTGCTTTTCTTGTCATTGTTTTTTTTTGACACAGTTTCACTCTGTCACTCAGGCTGGAGTGCAGTAGCATGATCTCAGCTCACTGCAACCTCTGCCTCCCGAGTTCAAGTGATTCCTATGCCTCAGCCTCCGGATTAGCTGGGACTACAGGCACCTACCACCAAGTCCATCTAATTTCTTTGTATTATTAGTAGAGATAGAGTTTCACCATGTTGGCTGGGCTCATCTCGATCTCCTGGCCTCAAGTGATCCTCCCACCTCAGCCTCCAAAAATGCTGGTATTACAGGTGTGAACCACTGCGCCCAGCATCCAAGTTGTTTTGTGTACCTATAACTAATTCATTTTTATTGCTGATTAGTATTCAATGATTTGTTTTGTTTTTTTTTGTTTGTTTTTTTTTTTTTTTTTTTTGAGACGGAGTCTCACACTGTTGCCCAGGCTGGAGTGCAGTGGCGCGATCTCGGCTCACTGCAAGCTCCGCCTCCTGGGTTCACGCCATTCTCCTGCCTCAGCCTCCTGAGTAGCTGGGACTACAGGCGCCCGCCACCGCGCCCGGCTAATTTTTTGTATTTTTAGTAGAGACGGGGTTTCACTGTGGTCTCGATCTCTTGACCTTGTGATCCACCCACCTCGACCTCCCAAAGTGCTGGGATTACAGGCTTGAGCCACCGCGCCCGGCCTACAGTATTCAATGATTTGAATCTACCATAGTTTAACCATTCACTTATTGCCAGACACATGAGTTGCTTTCAAGTTTTGGCTATTACAAATGAAACTGCTATTAAAATTTGTGTACAGATTTTTGTGTGAAATGAATTTTCATTTTCCTGGGATAAATGTGTAAGAATATAATTTTTTGGTTGTATGGTAGTTGCATGTTAAGTTTTTTTAAAAAAAACTGTCAAATTGTTTTGTAGAGTATTATTTTACATTCCACCAGCAACTTATGAGTGATCACTTTGCCCACATCCTAACTGTGGCATTTCTTGTTCTCATTATTTTTTATTGTAACCATTCTGATATTCAGGATAAACATCTGATTGCAAATATTCGTTTAATATTGATTTCCATAGTGATATTGGACATCTTTTTATAAGCTGGTTTTCCACTTGAATTTCTTTTTGATATAATACCCGTTCATGTCTTTTATGCATTTTACTTTTTGATATTTTTTTCTGTTACATTTTGAGAGATTCATATATATTGTGGACATAAATCTTATGTTAAATAAGTAGTTTGAAAACCCGTTTTCGGCCAGGCGCGGTGGTTCAAGCCTGTAATCCCAGCACTTTGGGAGGCCGAGACGGGCGGATCACGAGGTCAGTAGATCGAGACCATCCTGGCTAGCACGGTGAAACCCCGTCTCTACTAAAAAATACAAAAAACTAGCCAGGCGAGGTGGCGGGCGCCTGTAGTCCCAGCTACTCGGGAGGCTGAGGCAGGAGAATGGCGTAAACCTGGGAGGCGGAGCTTGCAGTGAGCTGAGATCCGGCCACTGCACTCCAGCCTGGGCAACAGAGCGAGACTCCGTCTCAAAAAAAAAAAAGAAAGAAAACCCGTTTTCTAGGCTGCGCACAGTGGCTCACGCCAGTAATCCCAGCACTTTGGGAGGCCAAGGCGGGCGGATCACGAGGTCAGGAGATCGAGACCATCCTGGCTAACACGGTGAAACCCCGTCTCTATTAAAAATACAAAAAAAAAAAAAAAAAAAAAAAAAAAAAAAAACAGTTAGCCGGGCGTGGTGGCAGGTGCCTGTAATCCCAGCTGCTCGGGAGGCTGAGGCAGGAGAGCGGCGTGAACCCAGGAGGCTGAGCTTGCAGTGAGCTGAGATCACGCCACTGTACTCCAGCCTGGGCCACAGAGCGAGACTCCGTCTCCAAAAAAAGAAAACCTGTTTTCTCATATTTTGAAGTGTTTCATGGAGGAAAAAATAATAATGATGAAGTCCAGCTTATCAGTATTTTCTTTTATTGATTGCACATTTAATGTCAAGTCTACAAATTATTCACCTAGTCCTAGGTTTGTTAAATTTCTATTATTTTTCTTTAAAATTTCATTTTTAATAGTTTTACATTTTAAATATAAATATCAGATCTATTTTGAGTTAATTTTTGTATAAAGTATGAGGATTAGGTACCACTTAATTTTTAATTAAGTGATTTTTTAAATCTACAGATGCCAAATTACTCCAGTATTTTTTGTTGAAAAGACTATCTTTCCTCCTATTGATTACATAGATATGCAGTAAGTTTAATATTGAAAAGTTATATTTTTCACTCTATTCTTTTTCAAAATTGTTTTAGCTATTATGATTTTTTGTCTTTCTATATAAATTTTAGAAAAATCTTGTTTTTATAATGCAAAAAACTTCCTTGGACTCTGATAGAAATTACATTAAGCCTATAGATGATTTGGGAAATATTAACATCATTATTATTTTGAATCTTCCAATTCAAGAACATATATCTGTCCATTTATTTAGGCCTTTTTTGTTTCTTTCATTAGTATTTGTAATTGTCAACATACAGATCCTATACATAATATTTTAGACATATATGTTTATGTTTCTTTTAGAGTAACTCCAAATAGCATTGTGATTTTAATATCATTTCTACACATTTGTTTTTATTTTATAGATACATGATTAATTTTTGTGTTGAGAATCTTTAACGCTACAACCTTGCTAAATTTACTTATTAATTCTAGGAGTTTTTTGCTTTGTTTTCTGTTGTTGTTGTTTTTGTTGTTTTGTAGATTTCTTATGATTTTCTGTGAAGGCCAGCATATCATATGGAAAGAGGAGTGTTTTATTTCCCCTTTCTAATCTCTCTGCATGACTTTTATTTCTTTCATTTACTTTGCTGTACTGGCTAGAACTTCCAACACTATGTTGAATAAGAGTGGTGAAAATGGGTATCCTTGCTTTTTCTCAGTTTTAGGGTAAATTATTCAGTCTTTCATCATTAACCATAATGCTAGCTGTAGGGATTTTTTGTAGATACTCTTGATCAAATTGAGATAATTCCTCTCTATTTCTAAACACTGAGAGTGCTTTGTTTTTCGTGTTTCATAATGGATGGCTGTGAGAAAAAAATATATATATACACATTTGGAGAGCTAAATTATAACAAAAGTCTAACTCAAATCTGTGAAAGCAACTTGCCTGAGACCATTTGCATTTATTCCTGTATCTCCTTCTAAGTTAGAAGAAATTCTAGTCATACCAGGCTGGATCTGGAGCAAAAAACTAGTGATTTTGCTGGCAAGGAGTTCACTTAATTCTGTGAAGAAGGTGAGAATCTGTTTGAATAGCTAAAATTATAAACTGGTCTTCCAAATAAGACCAACTTATTTGGAAATGGACAATAAAAATTTTCAGGTTTGTTAGTTCAACATGGTGGTAATCATACAAGGTGAGCAGTGAAACAAGAAATGTAATCAGAATCACCAAAAATGAGAGTCCATTGGTGTGATGTAAGTTTTCTATACATCTCTGGGTGAAATGAAACTACACACAAATGTGGGTGGTAAGAGAGTGGCCCGTTAACAAATAAAATAAACAAAACCAACAACAACAACAATAACACACACACACACCAACAAAACAAGGGAGACTTCAGAACCATTTGCAACTTTAAATGTGTTCTCTAACCCACACAGATGGAACAATGAACCATGGCAAGAAACCTTAAAAAAAATTAGCTCTCCATACATAATTAAATATATAATTTTCTTGATTATATGTGTCAGGAACAAGCATTTCATTTTATTATTTTCCTCTTTTTAAATTAAATCCATGTTTCCATGAAGAAACAGGCATTTTAGAGCAGTAAATAATTTTACCATTAAACACAGATAACATGATGGATAACAACCACCTATGCAATGTCCACCAATAGCACTTTAAAATTTACCCCCACATTACAACTGAACTTCCTAATTGTTCCTCAAATACAGGCTTTAGTACCAACTTGTTTTCGTCTACTCAAGAAGGTACACACAATGAAAATGAAAGTGATTGGCGGGCACGGTGGCTCACGCCTGTAATCCCAGTACTTTGGGAGGCCAAGGCGGGTGGATCATGAGATCAGGGGTTTGAGACCAGCCTGACCAACATGGTGAAACCCCATCTCTATTAAAAATACAAAAACTAGCTGGGCATGGTGGTGGGCACCTGTAATCCCAGCTACTCAGGAGGCTGAGGCAGGAGAATTGCTTGAACCCGAGAGGCGGAGGTTGCAGTGAGCCGAGATTGCACCACTGCACTCCAGCCTGGGCAGCAGAGTGAGACTCCATCTCAAAAAAAAAAAAAAAAAAAGAGAGAGAATAGCTTTTATAGATATTGCGATTTGTTTGCACACTTTCACATTTGATACTTCTATTACTAACGCATTCTTTGTGGCACACTGCTAACTGACTCTTGTATACCATGAGAACCACTGCACTGGTGGTAACAATAGTTATTTGAAAATCAAATTTAATTAAGTAAAAATAATCGTGTTCTTATAGTGGTAATGGGAAAGCAATGATAATGCCACACCATTGTAGCCAAATGCAAAGTCGCATAAGAAAAGGAATAAAAAGTTTCACTTAATGGAAAGGAGAAAAAAGCAGCACTTAAACATTTCTTGTTGATTTAGACATTTTTTATCAATGACTAGAGAAAAATATAGTATCTCTTCCAGAAGAGTATGGGAAAAGAGGATTAGATGACACTCAAATTCGCTATTTATGTGTAAACATTTGTTCTTCTTACATATAAAAGTAAAACAAGTAATATAAGAAGTTGAGGAGTCTTCAGAAATAGAGTCAAAGTAATCAGAAGATCAAAGCAGGAGTGAAAAAATATGAAAAAAGAAAAATATGCCTATTGTACTGGAAATTGAGCAGAACAAGGAAATCCATATTAACTAACCCGAATTCTAAGTTGGACCACTATTATATGGCAGCAAAAACTTCACTAGCATATATCACCTTCTACCCCCATTGTGAAGTCTTATGAGGTGAGGACTGGGTCTTTTTAACTTGTTTTTTCACAATATCAGATTCAAATAGAAGACCAAAAAGCATACCAAGTATTAGAGTAAAAAACATAAATATTGGAGATAACACTAAATTTCAAGCTGTAGGCTAGAATAAGTCTCTAAGGAAACTCCTTCACTAATGTTATAAAAACCTACAGAAAGTGAAACTTTTCTTCACTATTCACTTGTAGACCTTTTATTTTCCTTCTTTGTTTTCCTAATACTTTCTGAGGTCTACGGCTAGGTCCTTAACAAGGCCTTTTATTTTGTTCTTTTCTTTAATTATCAATCTTTTAATGTAGGCGCTAGTATGTCCAACTATTTAACAAGAATCTTAAAATGCAGGGAGTTAAACAAATTTGTCTGGGCCGGGCATGGTAGCTCACGTCGGTAATCTCAGCACTTTCAAGCAGAGGCAGGAGACTCGCTTCAACCCAGGAGTTCAAGACCAGCCTGGGCAACACAGGGAGACCCCGTCTCTACAAATGGTAATAAAAAGAATAGCTGGGCATGGTGGCATGCGCTTGTGGTACCAGCTACTTGAGAGACTGAGGTGAGAGAATTTGCTTGATCCCGGGTGGTTGAGGTTGTAGTGAGCCCTGATTGTACCACAGTACTCCAACCTGAGTAACAGAGCAAGACCTGCCTTCAAAACAAAACAAAAGAAAATTTGTCCAACGTGATACCTTGTTTTGTTCTACCAAAGTAGAATCTTCTTTTAGATGCAAGAGCATCTTCTTAAATGACCTATGTATCTTAAGTAAAAAATAAAAAAAAAAAATCATTCTGAGGAGACAAAAAGTATTTTTTGTAACAAAGGAGTGAAAGTAAGAAAAGATAAGGAACTTACCTGCCATTATACTTAAAAAGGCAAAATGAAACTTGAGGGTATATAGTTATATACTCCTAGTTTTCATTTTATTCTGACTTCATGACTGAGAAGTAGTAGAAAACAGAAATAGTTTTAATGTTTCTTTTCTTTTCTTTTCTCTCTCTTTTTTTTTTTTTTTTTTTCTTGAGATGGAGTCTCGCCTCGTCGCCCAGGCTGGAGTGCAGTGGCCGGATCTCAGCTCACTGCAAGCTCCGCCTCCTGGGTTTGCGCCATTCTCCTGCCTCAGCCTCCTGAGTAGCTGGGACTACAGGCACCCGCCACTAGGCCCGGCTAATTTTTTGTATTTTTTTTAGTAGAGACGGGGTTTCACCATGTTAGCCAGGATGGTCTCGATCTCCTGACCTCGTGATCTGCCCGTCTCGGCCTCCCAAAGTGCTGGGATTACAGGCTTGAGCCACCGCACCCGGCCCTAATGTTTCAATAAAATAATTTTGCGCTTCCCATAAAGATATAGGAGAGTTCTTTTAAACTTAAAATACTCCCAACTTCCTTATTTTACCAGAGACAATTTAAACTTGTTATGGAGGGATAATTAAAGATAATTTATCCCCTCTTTTGATTTTTCCCTAATTGTAATTGGAATGCAATGAGGACGGGATAAAACCTACTTTTAATGATTTAAGATATACTAAAAATATTTTATTGTATATTTTACTAAATAAAACATAGAATTTCACTTTATTGATCATTACCTAATACCAACTATGATAAGGCTGAGTAAACAACACAAGCCAAAAGACATTGGAATTTTCTACTGATAACAAACTGAAAATGGGTATGCTACCTGGATCTGTGCAGGTGTCTGTTTATTATGCAGGTATCTGTTTACTGCACAGGTGTCTGTTTGCATGTGTGTTTAACTGATTTTGAAAAAAATACAGTGCAAGAAGACAAGAAGCAGTAACCTGAGGGTGAAGTCCCACTAGTAAAGTTATAAATAATAAATTTCTTCCTTCATAATTAATTTAAATAAATATCAACCTGCATTCTTAGTAAAGAAATAAGCTCAATAGATGAAAGTGTCTTCTCTCTCTCTCTCTCTCTCTCTCTCACACACACACACACACACACACACACACACAGAGAGAGAGAGAGAGAGCAAGCAAGAGAGAGAAAAATCACCCAACTAGGAAAGATCTGAAAAAAAAAAAAAACATTCAAATGATTGGCTAATTATTAGGCCATTCAAAAATGACTTAAGATTATTTATTTATAGATATATTGCAATAGCTTAAAACTAACAACGAGCCGGGCGCGGTGGCGGGCACCTGTAGTCCCAGCTACTCAGGAGGCTGAGGCAGGAGAATGGCGTGAACCCGGGAGGCGGAGCTTGCAGTGAGCCGAGATCACACTCCAGCCAGGGGTACAGAGTGAGACTCCGTCTCCAAAAAAAAAAAAAAAACTAACACCGAATTGCAAAATACAGCGTGGACGTGACAAGGTCAGGCACAGTTTAATCAAAATAATTCATGACTTGCCTACAGATTTTTATGAGAAAAAGTCTAACCAATAAAGTGACTATATTTATTCTCTCTTAACCTTCTGAGATTCTAATTGAATGTATTTTAGACTGTTTGATATTGCTCCACAACCCTTGGATGCTTTTGTGTCATATTTTTTTACTTTTAGACAATAAATGTATCTAAATACAAATGTCTCTTATACCCATAATAATATAAGTGACAGATAAAATGTTTTTGCCTTTTTATCTCTTAGTATTTTATTTTTTTACTTTTATTTTGGTATATTCAAATTCATTGATTTAAAAAAAATGCTTGTTTTTACATTTGCTCCTTGTCTGATGATTATAGAATAATTCAGTTTTGTAAATGTCTTTGTTATTTGCCATTCTTTTAATAGCTGGTTATTTTTACTTGCTTGTTTTGTAAATCTCTTAAGATTTTGTTGAATGCCAGGCATCATAGGCATCATGAGGTAGGAGACTAGGAGAGTAGAGACATAGATAAATGGTTTCCCCGGAAATGGGCACGCCTCTCCTTCTGCCACAAATCTGCAATGAATTATTGTAAAGGTTGAGTCACTCTCAGCAAGAGTAGAGTTAGGTGATTATTTTCAGTGGTTCCTCATCACTAGCTTCAATTTTATATAGCATTGTCTTTTGACTAAGTTGGGGCATGTGTTGCCAAAGAACTTTCTCGATATTCCTATTCTGCCTTCAGCTATCAGCCTTTCATGTACCTAGATAGCCATATGGAAAAAATGAACTTTATATTTTACCACATGCAAAATAAATTGCAAATTAATCATAAACCTAAACCTAAATATAAAAGCTAAACTCGTTAAGCCTTTAGGAAAAATGAGGCGAAAAAAGTGTTGCTATGAGTTGGTAGTACAAAAAAGTTCTTAAAATATCTTAGAGGCCGGGCACGGTGGCTCATGCCTGTAATTCCAGCACTTTGGGAGGCTGAGGCAGGTGGATCACCTGAGATCGGGAGTTCAAGACCAGCCTGACCAACATGGAGAAGCCCCGTCTCTACTAAAAATACAAAATTAGCCGGGGTGGTGGCGTATGCCTGTACTCCCAGCTACTTGGGAGGCTGAGGCAGGAGAATCACTTGAACCCAGGAGGCGGAAGTTGCGGTGAGCTGAGATCGCGCCATTGCACTCCAGTCTGGGCAAAAAGAACAAAACTCTGTCCAAAAAATAATAAAAAAAAAAATCTTAGAAATCCATAATTATATAAGAAACAGATAAATTCAATATCTCCAAAGTAACAAATTCTGCTGTGAGTGGGCATGATTACCAAAATGAATACAGATGCTATAGACAGGAACAAAATATTTACACAACAGATATCTGATAGAGACTAGCATATAGAAGTTATACAGAGAACAAAGAGTAGTATACAAGAGATATTTAAAATCATACCATGATAAGATAAACACTCCAAAAACAAAGTATTTTAATATAGTTCACAAATAAAGATACGTGAATTAAATAATAAACACATAAAAACAGGGCTCAGCCTCAATAGTCATAAGAAAAAAGCAATTAAAACCAGTATGAAGTACAAAAACACAACCAATAGAAAAAATGAAAATGACTGGCAATACCAAATATTGCTAAAAGTTATTGATGATGTGAAATAACTCAAACTCTGATGCATTGTTGATATGAGGGTAAAATGTTACACCTTAGTTTCTTATAAAACTAACCATAACCTATAGTTATACCTATCTTGTCCTTTTATAGATACATAAGAGACATTTATATGAATGCTCATTGCTTTACTCATAACAGCACAAAACTTAAAATGGATATAGTATCCATCAGTAGAATGGTTAAATAGGCTGTGGCATATTTAGTTAATGGAATATTATTCATCAATAAAAATGTGCAAAGAACTGATAGATACAACATGATTTCAAAAATATGCTGGATGAATAAATCATAAAAATAATGTATGATTTACATAATGTTCTATAACAGGCAAAACTAATGCCCGATAAACATCAGAACAGTGCTTATTCTTGTGGGAGAGGTGTGGCCTGAGAAAAAGCATATGTTAATTTCCTTATCTTGATAAGCTGTATTTACTTTTAATCTGATCATAAAAGATAGTGACAGTGGTTTAAGGCCATTTTAGAATCATCCTTCAATTTTCTGGAAATCCCAATAAAACAATGACAGGAAGGAGCCAGAAGATTGTGTCTTTCTCTTAATGGAGTTTTAAAATTTTGAACACTTTAATTATCTGTTTTATTACCTGCTATTGTAGGCTTAATAGTGGTTGCCCAGTAATGTTCATGTCCTAATCCCTGGAATCAGTTACTGTGTTATTTTATATAGTAAAGGAACTTTACAGACATGATTAATTTAAGGATTTTGAGGTGGGAGATAATCCTGGATTCCTGGATTATCCAAGTAGGCCCAATGTAATGATAAGACTTCTAATAAAAGTGTGGCATGAGGGTAAAAATTAGCAGTGGGAGATACGACAATAGCAGCAAGAGGTTGGAGTGATGCAAGGATATGACCATAATCCAAGGAATGCAGGTGGCCTCTAAAAGCTGAACAAGGAAATAAAATGAATCGTCTCCTTGGTCTCCTAAAGGGATCAGTGCAATTGACATTTTGACTTCATCCCAGTGAAGTTGATTTGAAATTTGAATCTCCTAAACTGTAAGGTAAACTTGTATTCATTTAAGCTACTAATTTAGTCTTAGTTACAGAAGTAATACCAACCAAGTATATCTGCCATATTCATGATATACTCTGATTAAACTCTAACTTCAAAGGTGGCATGGGTATGAAGGTTAGAAGAAAAAAACAGTGGAATATTGAAGATTTCTATTTTCCTATTTTTCATGATCTAAACAGATTGCATTAGATCATTCAGATAGCTACCTTAGAAGAATTAAATCACAGAATTACAGTGGGGAAGAAATTTGCAGACTGTTTCTCCAAATGTTTCATTTTGTAGTTGAAGAAACTGAAACCCAGAAAGGTGAATTTATTTTTCAAAAGTTTCAAAGGTGCCATAGATTCAGCGTCCAGTGTTCTGAGTATTCAGAATGCCCAGTAGGCATCTCCTATAGAAAGAAAAGATGCTGATTTACAAACTCAAATACAGTCTACTTGAAAATTTCATGGTGCCCTCAATTTAGCCTTACAGATATGTGAAGATTGTGAAGACTGAATAAAATGGGGATTTTTAAATAAATGTAATTATATAAATTGTGAACTATAAAGACAGCTGTTAGATTTAGTACTTTGATTTGTAAATGAAAAGATTTTCCCTTTGGAACCACACTACCCTATAAATTAAGTCGATTTTGGGGGGAGACATTTTGCCCTTTATTGAACAGATCACAACATTCCTATTAGTAAAGCTGACACATTGCAGACTCTGAGGCATTTATTGACTAGTTCCCACTTCATTTTCTCGTAAAATGTGTCATCTATTTTTTCATATATATTAATCCTCAAGATTGAAAAATGTAGAAATACTGTGCATTTATCTTTTTCAATTAAGGGATATTTGTCAAATTTATATGTTCTTCTTTTTGGGATACTTTTGATACTAATAAAAGTGACTATCAGTTGTTAACAATGTGTTTTAATGCAAATATATCTGTGAAAGTCTGTAACATGGTTGCCAAGCTAGTTTAACACTCTAGTGTAAATGACCCTGTATGTAAAGTACTAGATATATTATAGAAATCCCTTACATTTTATTTTGCACTGGCACACTTTGGTTAACTTAAAGGACAGAGTTTGAAGGAAATGTCAACTGGAGATCAAACAGAAAAGGATATTACAACTTAGTGTTCACAGAATCGCTCTAAACCCATTTAAAAGAAACAGTGTCGGCTTTCTGCAAGTAGCTAACCTAATACTGCTTGCTAGTCCCTGACAAATGAAGGGTCAGGCTTATAAAATGGTAATGAAAAAAACAAAACAAAACAAAAAAAACCTCTTTTGTCCCAGAGCCCTCACCCTTCTCCTTTCAGAGGCTTTATTTTCATTTTATGTCTCTGTACACTGTCAGAAACATACATATAAATCTATATGTGTATATATATGTATAGATTTTATACATGTTTGTGTACATTATACATGTAGCTTGTGATTCCAGCAATAATGATGTCTGTATGTGTCTGTGTGTGTGTGTGAGTGTGTGTGTGTGTGTGTGTGTGTGTGCGCACCTAGTCATATTGCAGGAGCCACAAGCTAAAATATCTACAAAGTTGAGGTATATAATAATGAGAAAAATGACTACAACATATACATATTTGTGTGCTTTCTGAGTAATAAAACTTGTATCACAATAAAAAAATTGAAGAGCATGAATGTCTGTACCGTTTGAATCAGGAAACCCTTACTCAGATATTTCCATATTTTATTATGAGGAATATGTTGCCAGAGAAGTAAAAATCAATGTTTTATGTAAAATCTCTTGGTTTTTATACATGGATATACTTTTCAAAAAAAAAAAAAAAAAAAACACCATACTCTGTGCATTGAATATTTCTAACTATCAAATTCTGCCAAATGTCTTCCAATTCAATACCTATCAAAACAAAGTAAAATCATATTCTCTCCAAATTGGTTTTATAAATTTAGTGTTATATGACTAAGGCATTTTGATAAAAAGAGTCAAACTCTGTAAAATATTTGAAAAGATTTATTCTGAGCCAAATATGAGTGATGAATGGCCTGTAACACACCGTCAGGAAATCCTGAGAATACATTCCCAAGGTGATTGGACTACAACTTTGTTTTATATATTGTAAGGAGACATAAACATCAGTTGATATGTGTAAGATGTACATTGGCTTGGCTCAGAAAGATGGGACAACTGGAAACAGGGGCTTCCAGGTGATTTTTTGATGGGAAATTAATTGAAGGAGTTATTATCTAAATACATAGAATCAATAGAAAGGAATGTCTGGGTTACAATAAGGGCTTGTGGAGACCAAGGTTTTATCATGCAGATGAAGTCTCCAGGTAGTAGGCTTTGGAGAGAACAGATTGTAAAGATTTCTTATCAGACTTAAAGAGTCTCTTCTATCAGTCTTAAAATCCCTGTTTTAATGTTAATGCTGGTTAGCTGTGAGGCATGTCAGACTCTCAACTTCCCATCATGGCCTGAACTAGTTTTTCAAGGCAACAATGGAATGCCCTTGGTAGAGAGGAACGTCTATTCAGATGGTTGAGGGGCTTATAATTTTATTTTTGGTTTATGGGCATAGGTATTATCTTTTAATTTTAAAAGTCTAAATTAACTAACTCTTTAGGCTTAAATTAATTAGTAATGGTAAAATTGAGGAGCTATTTGTACACAAAAAATTTCAGCACCCTTCCAGATCATTTAACAACTAATTTTTGTATTGTTCTTAAAGCCAGTACACAGTTTCCAAACATAATAATTACTACAAATATAAAGATCAGCCTAGTTCTAATACAAAGAAATAGCATTCTAGTCTTGGGTTTGAGACAGTGTAGGGAAGAGACTTGATTTGGGCAGACAAAAGACATGAGCAGACTCCCAATAAGTCTCACATGTCTGGACATATTCCCTCCCCTACCTTCTTGCCTCTCTTAACAAGCTGACCCAAGTCACCTAGTAGAAAGCTACCCCTTCCTAACTTAGCTGACTAGACTGAATTCTTAACCACAAAAGGAAGAACCTAATCGTTTATCTCCTTGAGTGACGCCTCCCAAGGTTGCTAAGTCAGGACTCTGACATTCCTGATAAGAATTTTACCAGATGCAGTTGAAAACTCTCCATCTCTAGATGCTTACACATCACTCTTTTCTTTGTCTTAGCTTCCTTAAAATGACAAGAGCTCAGTCTTTCAGGAAGTTAGCACCAGGATCTCTTTTCTAGTTGTTGGTTGTTGTGGTTGGTTACCCAAATGTTTATCCTTTGCAATACTGTGGGGTTTTTTATTATTATTATTTTTAATAGGTTTTTGTGGAACAGGTGGTGTTTGGTTACATTAATTACACCATTTAGTTACACCACTAAAGATTCTTTAGTGGTGATTTCTGCGATTTTCATGCACCCATAACCCAAGGGTGCTCACTGTACCCAATGTGTAGTATTTTATCACTAACCCCCATTCTTACCCTTCCCCCCCAAGTCCCCAGAATTCATTGTATTATGCTTATGCCTTTGCATCCTCATAGCTTAGTTCCCACTTATGAGTGAGAACATACTTTGTTTGGTTTTCCATTCCTGAGGTACTTCACCTAGAATAATGTTGCAGGAAGTCAGGGACCCCAAACGGAGCGACTGGCTGGAGCCGTGGGAGAGGAACATAAATTGTGAAGATTTCATTTTAATATGGACATTTATCAGTTCCCAAATAATACTTTTATAATTTCTTACACATGTAATCTCTTAATCCTGTTATCTTCATAAACTGAGGATGTATGTCACCTCAGGACCACTGTGATAATTGTGTTAACTGTACAAATTGATTGTAAAACATGTGTGTTTGAACACTATGAAATCAGTGCACCTTGAAAAAGAATAGAATAACAGCGATTTTTAGGGATCAAGGGAAGACAACCATAAGGTCTGACTGCCTGCGAGGTCGGGCAAAAAGAACCATATTTTTCTTCTTGCAGAGAGCCTATAAATGAACGTGCAAGTAGGGAAGATATTGCTAAATTCTTTTCCTAGCAAGGAATATTAATATTAATACCCTGGGAAAGGAATACATTCCTGGGGTGAGGTCTATAAATGACCGTTCTGGGAATGTTTGTCTTATGCGGTTGAGATAAGGACTGAGCTATGCCCTGGTCTCCTGCAGTATCCTCAGCTTACTAGGGTGGGGAGAAACCCCACCCTGGTAAATTTGTGTTCAGACCAGTTCTCTGCTCTCGAACCCTGTTTTCTGTTGTTTAAGATATTTATCAAGACAATACATGCACCACTAAACATAGACCCTTATCAGTAGTTCTGCTTTTGCCCTTTGTCTTGTGATCTTTGTTGGATCCTTATCAGGAGTTCTGCTTTTGCCCTTTGCCTTGTGATTTTTGTTAGACCCTTAGTAGTAGTTCTGCTTTTTGCCCTTTGAAGCATGTGATCTTTGTACCTACTCCCTGTTCTTACTCCCCCTCCCCTTTTGAAACCCTTAATAAAACTTGCTGGTTTTGAGGCTCAGGTGGGCATCATGGTCCTACTGATATGTGATGTCACCCCCAGCGGCCCAGCTATAAATTCCTCTCTTTGTACTCTTTCTCTTTATTTCTCAGCTGGCCGACACTTATGGAAAATAGAATCTATGTTGAAATATTGGGGGTGGTTACCCTCAATAGAATAATGGTCCCCAGTTCTATTGAGATTACTACAAATGCCATTATTTCATTTCTTTTATGGCTGAGTAGTATTCCATGGTGTGTGTGTATATATATTCACAATTCTTTATCCACTCATTGATTGATGGGCATTTGGACTGGTTCCATACTTTTGCAACTGCAAATTGTGCTGCTGTAAATGTTTGTGCAAGTTTGCAGCTGCTCCCTTAAAATTTCTCAAGTAGCAAGCCTATTAAACCTTGTCTAAGAAAAATGCATGTTTGTCATAGTGTTAATTTTTATTTACACGAGAGCCAGAGAACTTGGAGGCCCAAGCTGCAGTAACAGGTTGATATGTTTAATAGTATGATATGATTACTAATGAGGACAAAATTCTTTGTCTATTTGCTCCCTAAATATAGTAAATTCATAAGAATTAGATTATGCTTATATTGGTGGTTTATTGATATTAGAAAAGAGATGTTTATTTAAATCTTGATGAAAGTATTTCAGGCTCATCATTCCTTTTCATGTATTCTTAATTTTCAGCAGAGAAAGGATATTCTTAAGGAAACTTGAAATACTATAAAATTTAGTAATTTAGTTGTTATGACATAGATATTATAATTCCAATTATGATTAATACACTATGATATTTCAAAATAGCAGTTACATTTTTCAGAATTCTTAGATGAATCACGATATATGTTTGTTCTTGTTTTTAAATTATTTATTAATTCATTTATTTTATAAATTTCTTCTCAAAATGTATAGGTCAAGAATTTAGAGGCTTCCCCTATACACGGACTACAGCTAATAGTGGAAGGTGTGAAACTGATTTGGCTGAAATGTTCATTCACTTTAGTTCCATGAATTCAAACTGTACCCCAGTGAATGCTCCATGAGCCAAGACCTTAGGTACAGAAAAGAAATTCATTTCTTTTTTAAGTGATTTGATAAATATAATGTTAATCCTTTGAGACAATATAAATGGACACTGAATCCAGCTGAACATTACTATATCAATGACTTGAAAACAACAATGATGCTTGAATTTTCAGGTACAGGTGTTGTAAAAGTGCACATTCTTCAATGTTTAGATACCACTTAAAAGTGTATGTCAGCCACAGACAATTACTAAATATATGCAAAGACAGACTCAAAGCCACTTTATGGAGCTGCCCCTGCCTTCTTCTTTCTCCTCTGAAGTTCTTTCTCTTCCTGGTGAAAACCTTTCCAAACCCCTTCCCTCTACCTTGGGAACGTTTCTTTAGGCATTTAGTACATCACATTTTTTGGAAGCTTCTCCCAAATTTTTTGTCTAAATTAGGCAACTATTAATTCTATGGTAATCTATAGAATATGTTTAGGTGGTGGCCCAGAATCTTAGCTGTGTTCACTACATTTTGATGCTGGGTTCACTATCTTTGAAGTAGTGAGTGACAGATTATTTCAAGGACCATAATTAATTTGATAATACATCACTTAGCTGAGATGCTCAACAGACATTTCTTAATCAGGCTGTTTGTCACCAAAGGCAACTAGTTGAGGTTGGAGTGCCTCAGTGGCCAGAGGGGATTAATAATCTAAGGTTAAAACTGAAATATACTCATTGGACATCTCATCTAGTCACAGCCTGAAATTTAACATGTACGACACTTCCTTTGAGCCATCAAACATTAATTATATGCCAAGAGAAGAGTTAAAATTATTCATGAATATAGATGCATTGTACTTTACATTTTTCTCATTGATATTTAAAAGTAATATTTCTCTTTTTTTTTTATGTTTCTGAATTCATAGATATGGACATGAAGCTTAGATAGAAAATCAATAGGTTTTTAATATTAGAAAATTTCTAAACATGTATTTACTTCTTTAGGTTATGTGCACTATAAATATTTCAACGTTTTTGTTTGTTTCAAAGCATTAAGTTCCACTATCTAACAAATATGTTCGTGTGTGTGTGCACACATGTGTGCTTATGTGCATTTGTATGCATGTCTTTGGGGGGAAAGTTTTTTCCTGATAAATATAAATAACTAAAGCTAAGTTTCTAAAACCCAGATAAGCCAATTTTCCCATATTCACTTCAGTGAGATTTGCTAAAAATATCTACTATTACTAGATACAAAATCTCATTCGAAGATCTATGATCCCATTCATGTGCAGATCCTCTTTTCTCTCAGTAGGAAACATATAAAATTAATCCATCCATTTGAAGATGTTCTGTGCTTATTTTTGAATTAACATTTCAAAAAAGTAATACATTATTAACCTCCTGTTTTAATGTAATATTTCTAAGTATTGCTACATGTACAGCTACATTCTTCTTTTGATATATATTTATTTAATATTTTAAATTGAGTGACAAGTTTCCCAATATTAAGACATTCTAATAAATCATGCAGAATTTTGAATCAGAAAATAGCTATTTATTTTCCAAGCAATTATAAAAATGATTCTGAAAGCATTTCATATAGTCTTAAATTTAAAAATTACCTCTCTGTAATAAAATATCAATACATTTTGTTATCTAAATTTCTTTTCAACATTATTTAATTCACATACATTATTTTTCAGAAACTTCCTGTGAAAAGGATTTAACTTTTGGATATCAATTCTACAATGTTATCTTCATCTAACTTAATAAATTTAGCTTAAAATGGTCTCAATAATATTGACATAATAATTACAATAAGGGTGATGTCATTGATGACTTAGAATAAAGGGTTTTCTGAATCCAAGATAATAATAATACATCCTACAAGTAATTTTTTGTATAATCTTTAGCCACTGCTTACTCTTACCATTTTAATAATTTCAGAAACTTCAACTCAAGCAATTAACTAAAACAACATCTAGTTAAAAGTTTCACCTTTGTGCTAATTGTCTCATTATCAACTTGGTTAAACTGGAAATTGTTTCCTAGAATCTTTTTTGGGGGATATGCTTCTGGGCTATAGTTGGTCAAAAGAGAAACTAGCACAAAATTCAGGAGTGGGCAAGAAATCAGAGATTTTTATGTATAAGCAGTATTTGTGTCCAAGTACAGTGATATCAGATATAAAAGTGCTTCATGTCTGCATTGTTTTTAATCTACCTCCTCTTCCTAATGGCTGACTTTGCTAACCATCAGCAGCCCCAGACACCATGGATACAAGCCATGTAGTCAACTATGGGGTTTTACCTGTGGTAAAAGCAGGTTGGACAAAGATAGTAGCACTGGGCAAAAACCAGCAGGACCAAACTTCACTTCGGAAAACTCAGTTTTTCAGTGATGATACCTTTTTAATCTATAAAGTAAAGGTGATATAACTATATTAAAATGTATTTGGAGCTTAAAATACTAATCATTTGAAACAACAACTTATATACTATATCATATTAAATGTATGTAATCAGAATATATTTTACTATTACAGGCCTCCTACCAACATGACACTACCCATAATAAAGTTGGTTACTTTGTCTAAATGGGGACTTTTTAATTCAAATCTTCCAAATTGTTTTTTTTATGTTAGGTTTTATTCATTTATTGAAGGCATTTTCTGATATGAGACATTTCATTTCACATTCCGGTCTATACTGTACCAAGCCCCAAATGGGTAAAAATAGAAAGCAGCAGTATAAAGGTAAAGTTTTTTCTGTGGTGAGGGGGAGACTCAAAGTGTTTTTTGTGGTGAGGGGGAGAAATTAAAGCCCCCAAATTAGTAATGAGGATAATTGTAATATGATATGATGATATCTAATATGACATAATAAAATAATATGAGGTTAAGTCCATGTTGTGGATTGAATTGTGTCCTCCAAAAGATACGTTGAAGCCCTACCCCCTGATTCCTATATATGCACTATTTTTTTTGGAAATAGGGTCATTGTGGATATAATCTAGATAAGATGAGGTCATAATGGGTTAGGGTGGATTCTAATGCAGTGACTAGGCTTTTCATCAGAGAAACTCTGGGGATATTTACGCTCAGAGACACAGATGCACAGAAGAAGGCCATGTGAAGGCAGAAACAGAAATTGTAGTGATGTTGCCATAAACCAAGGAACTTGCTGCCAAATTGTCAGCAACAGCCAGAAACCAATTAGGAAGCAAGAAAGGATTCCTTCCTGGAGCCTTCAGTGAAAGTATGGCCCTGTTGACACCTTCATTTCAGAACTCTAGTTTCCAGAAGTATTAGAGAATAAATTTCAATTGTTTTAAGCCACCAGGTTTCTGGTAATGTTTTACCACAACCCTAGGATAGTAATATAGTCAGTTTTTACTAAGTATTCTCATTAAAACACTAGATCTGCAGAATTTAAATAGATTACTTCAGGGGATAAAAGGTTTGTAGTCAAATAAATGTTCAATAACCTAGGTTTTATTTATAAAATTGGCTGGGTTTAATTGTTGCATTAAAATGCCATGTGTGCATTGTTAAATTTATATGGCATTTTCAAAGCCATTTGTAAAATAAGAAAAGATTTTAAGGTAGTATTCATAGAATTGGCTATCTTAAATGATAAACTTTTGAAAACACTGCTAGAAGCCAACTTAAATTCTAAAAACAAAATGTATATCCAAATAATATTTACAGGTAATTAATTAAGTCTTATCCCAGAATTATAAAATTCTGGTAGAACATTAGATAATATATTACTGTTATAAAATAGAAGCATAAATAAGACAAGTATCAGTGTTGTAGTCATATGTGTGGTGAAGATACTCAACAGAAAAAACAACAGGTTGCTATCTATAAATTCTGTAGAATTGAGAGAATGTTAATAATAAAGCTCAAGAATCATCTTACTGCCCTCAGGAATATGAAAATTTCTATCAATACATTTTTACTTTTATTACAAAATATTGATCTGAAAATTCCAGTCAATGCAATCACCTAAAGAGTAATATTTATTCAAAAATGAGGATATTCAATTATCATGTTAAAAGAAAAACATTTGATCAGTTGAATTTAACAGTTTTTAATTGAAAAAAGAATGATTTGCTAATAGGACAATCCTCCACCTTCCAAGCAGAATAGGTTCACAGTGACTCTGGGACTTCCACGTGGTTGGAGATTTGGCTACTTGTTACAAGAGTCCATTTACATTTCCAGTTAGATTACAGTTCACTATGTATGGAGAGACCTTTAGGCTGAACTTAAAATATGTAAGGAAGCAGCTTTAGGCTAAACTTAATTTAATAATTCCTCCCTTTTGGTTAATCTCTCAAAATTAAGACGTTGATCAAAACTTTAGGCATTGATGTCATTCTTTCACCATTGTAAATAAAGTAACTTTGTCTCAATTCCACTGGAAAATAGCAAAACAGTGGGTTTTGTAAGCAAAGAGAACAACAGTAAAAAAAAAGATAAATAACTGATTGGTTACTTCAGGTCACTTTTCTTTAAAGGTTAGAGCAGAAAGGATTTCCTTATTATTCTGTGATCTCCTATTTTCAGAAGACAAAAAGAAGTTTGTTTTGAGATCTCTTTGCTTCCTTAGAGTTTCCATTTGATTATAAGGCATTTAGCAGGAATGACTCCATTTTGTTTGGTCTGGTCTTTTGGGGCCTAGTGCTCAAGCTCAGCCTGAAATAATGGCCTCTTATAGTTTTGTTTAATAATCATTATATGCAGAAAACATGATCTACCCAAAATACCTTAGAGAACCAGTTGAAAAATAATAAAATCTAATGAAGTCATTGCGATATTTGGTCAATTTTAATGATATATGTGTTTTTAATAATGGAAAAAGATACAAATGATATATAGTAGGTAAGTGAATATATAACATAGTATATAGTGAATATGTAAAATACAAGTTTTATATTAAATTATCTTACAAAAATACTAGAAAAGAAATCGAAAGTTTCATATTAATCTTTTTGTCAAGCAGAGGTATAATAAGAGGTGATTTCCTTAGGACATTTTTTCAAATTATTTCTGTGGAATATGAACTAATTATACACAAACACCCATATATAATTATATATATGATTTATGAGGAAAAAAGTTACCATAATATGAGTTATGTTATTTTTCAATTCCCATAATATGAGTTATGTTATCTTTCATTTAAATGACACATATAAAAGAAATTTCTTTTCATTTAGTAAAAATGAAGAATAATAGTTTTGTCTCATTTCAACTATAAATTTTCCTCCAGTTTTCCCTTTTCTTTCTTGTTTCTCCTCCCATTCCTCTCCCAACCCCCCTCAATCCTAGTCTTCTCCTTTTTGTTCTTTTAACTTGGTATTTGAATACCAAGTTTTTTGAGTAACGTCAATTATTTAGACTGACATTCAAATACGGGGTTTTAGATTTTGTGCATTTTTTTTCTACATTGCATGAATTACAGAGGAAAGTTTTCTGAATGGTAATGCTTGTGTTATTCAAAGGGGAAGATATAACTTGGCATAATCCCTGGGGGAGGTCTATTTTCCATTTTCATCTGCTTTTTCTCTTCCCTTTTCAGCTACTTTTAAGGTTAGGATGATAAGGCTAAAACAGTTGGGCAAGTACAGGCTTAAGAGAAAAATCTGGGCTCTGGAACATGATTCTGTAACAGCTGAGTTGCAGTCTTCTTACTAGGCAAAAGGTTGTGTGGTAGTGAAAGAGGAGAGGAGAGGTATTCCTTTTTTTGTATCGCTCTGTCACCCAGGCTGGAGTGCAGTGGCGCAATCTGGGCTAACTGTAAGCTCTGTCTCCTGGGTTCATGTCATTCTAGGAAAGGTATTCTTATGAGACATGGGGTTGGCGTAACAGGGACCAATTATAACCTAAATGACTACTTGGGAAAACAGACGTTTCACAAATCACAAATTGATTGTTTCACAATCAATACACCAGTTCGGAGAACAAAGTCTACTTTACTTTCAAGAAACAAATCCTGATAGATTACTGAAGAAGCCTTTGCTTTGGTTTAATTTTGTGTTATGTACCTAAACCCCTAATCTGATTTCCTACAGTTATCTTGGGGAGAGTGACCATCTCTTGTCTTCCTGGTTCATGCATAAAATTCCTTGGGGTTTCTTTTTTTTTTTTTTTTTTTTTTTTTTTTTGTTGAGACGGAGTCTCGCTCTGTCGCCCGGGCTGGAGTGCAGTGGCCGGATCTCAGCTCACTGCAAGCTCCGCCTCCCGGGTTTACGCCATTCTCCTGCCTCAGCCTCCCGTGTAGCTGGGACTACAGGCGCCCGCCACCTCTCCCGGCTAATTTTTTGTATTTTTAGTAAAGACGGGGTTTCACCGTGTTAGCCAGGATGGTCTCGATCTCCTGACCTCGTGATCTGCCCGTCTCGGCCTCCCAAAGTGCTAGGATTACAGGCTTGAGCCACTGCGCCCGGCCTTGGGGTTTCTTTAGACACCAATTTCTACTCCCCTGGCTGTGTTACTCAAGTGGGAAAATAGTCAGACAAAGATATTTTTGTGGCAATATCCATGTTGTAGTGATGTACTTAAGGCATACAATAAAGTAGATAGATATATGAGATACTGACTTACACCTGAACTTGTTCTTCGGTTTAAACCTGGACCACAGGAATGCTTGTGCCTCAATAGGCAGGACCTCTTTGCCATTCCACATCCAAGTGATGAATGCTAGTAAACATGAAGTCAATAAGAAAAGTCTAATTTTCTTAGTTTGCTAGACCTATTACACAGCTCCAAAAGAGTGGTAAAGTAAAGTAAATCAATAGAACATAGAAGTAAAATATTAGTATTACTTGTAATTAATTTTAAGAAACTAAAGTTAATAAATGTTATAATAAATAACAATAAAATTATTTATTCATTTTTGTAATTAAAAGTAATGGCAAAAACCATATAATTACTTTTGCACTAACCTAAATACAAAAACAGACATTAATGATATATAAAGTGAAAACACAATAGACATATTATTTAAAGCCAAAAGTTCTTTTCACAGTCTGAAAGAATAGTGCAGCAACTAATTAGTATCATTAAATACATAAATTGGAAATGAAAAGTAATGATAAGAATCAGAGAAAATTTTAAATCATAAGGGACCAATTTTGTACACCATTATACAAATGCATTTGAAAACTAGATGAGAAAAGCATGTTTCCTAGAAATAAAGCTTTACAAAACTGAGTCTTCTAGAGAAACTTTAGTCTTCTAAAAAGATTAATTACAATAAAAGTAATAAAATTATTAAATACCAAATAATTGTTCATCGAAAAAGGACCAGGCTCAATTGTTTCTTCTTCTTTTAAGTATCAGTGAAAGTGGTTACCTACTCCAAACATACAATGACAATTTCCATTTTAAAATGTTGATATTGGTCTCCAAAACTGATAAAAATTGCACCGAAATATAAAATACCAAATTTCACTCATGAATATGGATGGGAAAGAAATATTATATTACCAAATAGAAAATGAACAGCACATTTTAGAAAAGTACAGTCTGTTTTAAGAATGCAAAGTTGGTTCACTATTAGGAAACATATTCATATAATCCACTTATTAAGGAAGCTAAAAAGATTCTCCATGATGTCCCTACCCCCACAGCAAACTTCTGCTTGGACATCCAGGCATTTCCATACATTTTCTGATAATTTCCATCATTTTTAATAAATGATACTTTATGAAAAGTAGAGTTTATTTTATGAATGCAAAGTTGGTTCACTATTAGGAAATATATTCATATAATCCACTTATTAAGGAAGCTAAAAAGAAAAATCATGTAACTATTAATTTAAATGCCAAAGGCATTTGAGAGAATTCAACATCCATTGGTGTTAAGCACAGTGGATGTTGAATTTTGAAACAGAGTCAAAAAACTAAAATTAATAAATGCATTTGCAACATGATTTATTTTTCTTATCCAAAAAGCAGGCAACTTCTTCTATGGAAAAAAATAAAGATATTTACTAATATGAGGGAAAAGATGAGAGTGGACACTTTTTCCATTATTATTTACTTTGTGTTGGATTTATTAGGTAGATCAATTAGACAAGAGAAAACAATTAGAGTAATAAGAAATGGAAAAGAAGTACAATTATATTTATTTGCAGACCATATAATAATAGATTTAGAAAACTGAATGTAATCTATGAAAACAGCACTATATGCAATAAATTAATATAATAAGATAATAGTTTGTGAAATAAACCTATAAAAACCAGACCCTCAATGAATAGAAACAAAAACTGTTCAGGAAGAAGATGCCATCATTTAGCAAACATAAGCAACCATTGCATACATTAAAAACAAAGCAAACAAATAAATGAAAACAAGCAAAAACTAACTGGATAATAAAAAGTATAAAACTGCTCTGAAACATAGGAATGTAGACTGAAACAAGTGAATCCCGTATTATGATCTTGGATGGAAAGATTCACATCATAAAATTGTCATTTTTTCCCCTTATAATGACTGTATTAGTCTGTTTTAACACTGCTGATAAAGACATACCTGAGACTGGGTTATTTATATAGAAAAAGAGGTTTAATGAACTTACAGTTCCATGTGTCTGGGGAGGCCTCACATTCATGGTAGAAGACAAAAAGCACTTCTTACATGGCTGCAGCAAGATAGAAATGAGAACCAAGTGAAAGGGGTTTCCCCTTATAAAACCATCAGACCTTGTGAGATTATCACTTCCATGAGGATAGTATGGGGGAAACTGACTCCATGATTCGATTATCTCCCACCATGTCCCTCCCACAACATGTGGGAATTATGAGAACTATAATTCAAACCGAGATTTGGAGGAGGACACAGTCAAAGTATATCATTCCACCCCTGGCCCCTCCCAAATCTCATGTCCTCACATTTCAAAACCAGTCATGCCTTCCCAACAGTCCCCCAATGTCTTAACTCATTTCAGCATTAACTCAAAAGTCCACAGTCCAAAGTCTCATCTAAGACAAGGCAAGTCACTTCCACCTATGAGCCTGTAAAATCAAAAGCAAGTTAGTTACTTCCTACTTACAATGGGAATACAGGCATTGGATAAACATATCCATTACAAATAGGAGAAATTGGCTGAAACAAAGGGGCTAAAGGCACCATGCAAGATTGAAATTCAGTGGGGCAGTCAAATCTTAAAGATCCAAAATGATCTCCTTTGACTCCATGTCTCACATCCAGGTCACGCCGATGCAAGAGGTGGGTTCCTATGGTCTTGGACAGCTCTGCCTCTGTGGCTTTGCACAGTACAGCCTCCCTCCTGGCTGTTTCCATGCGCTAGCATTGAGTGTCTGTGGCTTTTCCAGGTGCATGGTGCAAGCTGTCGGCAGATCTACCATTCTAGCACCTGGAGAACAGTGGCCCTCTTCTCACAGCTCCACAAGGCAGTGCCCCAGTGGGGACTTTGTGTTGGGGCTTCAACCCCACATTTCCCTTCCACACTGCCCTAGCAGAGATTCTCCATGATGTCCCCACCCCTACAGCAAACTTCTGCTTGGACATCCAGGCATTTCCATACATTTTCTGAAATCTACATAGAGGTTCCCAAACCTCGATTCTTGACTCCTGTTCATCTGCAGGCTCAACACCACATGAAAGCTGGAAGACTTGGGACTTTCACCCTCTGAAGTCATGGCCTGAGCTATACTTTGGCCCTTTTAGCCATGGCTATAGTGGCTGGGACACAGGACACTAAGTCCCTAGGCTGCACATAGCAGGGGGCCCCAGGCCTTGCCCACAAAACCATTGCAAAGGTCTCTGACATGTCCTGGAGACATTTTTCCCATTGTCTTGGCAATTAACACTGGGTCCTTGTTACTTATGCAAATTTCTACAGCCGGCTTGAATTTTTTCTCAAAAAGTGGGTTTTTCTCTTCTATAGCACTGTCAGGCTACTTATTTTCTGCATTTTTATGCTGTGTTTCTGTGTTGAAATTGAACGCTTTTAACAGCACCCAAATAATCTCTTGAATGCTTTGCTGATTAGCAATTTCTTCTGCCAGATACCCTAAATCATCTTCCTCAAGTTCAAAGTTTCACAAATGTCTAGGACAGTTGCAAAATGTCACCAGTCTTTTTGCTAAAACACAGCAAGTGTCATGTTTACTCCATTTTCCCACAAATTCCTCATCTCCATCTGAGGCTACCTCAGCCTGGGTTTCATTGTCCATATCATTATCAGCATTTTGGTCAAAGCCATTCAACAAGTCTCTAGGAAGTTCCAAACTTTTCCACATTTTCCTGTCTTCTTCTGAGCACTCCAAACTGTTCTAACCTCTTCCTGTTACCCAGTTCCAAAGTTACTTCCAGATATTTAGATGTCTTTACAGCAGTGCCCCAGTCCTCTGGTACCAGTTTACCATATTGGTCTGTTCTCACACTGCTGATAAAGACATACATCAGACTGGGTAATATATAAATAAAAGGGGTTTAATGGACTCACAGTTCCACATGACTGGGGAGGCCTCAGAATCATGGCAGATGACAAAGCAGCAGCAAAGTAACATCTTACATGGCAGCAGAGAAGAGAGAAAAAGAGCAAAACTAAAGGAGAAACTCCTTGTAAAACCATCAGATCTCAGGAGACTTATTCACTACCAGGAGAACAGTATGGAGCAAACTGCCCCCATGATTCAATTATCTCCTAGAAAGTCCCTCTCAAAACGTGGGAATTATGGGAACTACAATTCAAGATGAGATTTGGTTGGGGAAACAGCTAAGCCATATCAATAACCTATAAATGTAATGTGATTCCCACATAATACAGCTCCATTTTTGTCTGGAATTAATGAAGCAGGATATGTTCTTGACTGTTTCATGGGACTTGTGACGGGGTTCCTCATTTACTCAGCCCGCCCCTATCTATCCCTTGTGGGAGGAGGCATGTGAGTGAATGAGTGCACGAGCAAGAGCAAGCGAGTGAGGATCCAGCTGGCTGCTCTTGGGTGCTGGCAGGAATAAACTCCATGCAGTCCCTGCAGCAGTATCCAGGTGGGGATGCTTGAAACTCCTGGAGCCCCAGAGGGCATGTTACAGTGCTCTTTTAGCTCTGCCATCCATGGACAGCTTAAGTGTTAACAGCTCAGTGACCCCTTTGCCATTTCATGTGAGGCAGCTGCTCTCTGTCAGTGAAGGCAAAGAGCCAATGAGATAATCTTTTATATCCACACCCGTGGCTCCTGAGCTCTTGTCTGGCATCCAGGAAGAATGAGGTCACAGGAACAAACTGAAGGATGGTAAATGCAGGGAATTTTATTGCTGACGAAAGTGGCTCTCAGTGGGAAGGGGAGCTGTAAATCGGAGAGGGTAGGAAGGTTACGTTACCTTCCCATGAAGTCTGGTCATCTCCACCCAGATTCTTCTCCAAAGTTACGCTGTTAAGCTGTCCTTCTGAAGTCAAGCTGCTTCTCTCCCACGTCCAGCCATAGTTCCATGTACCAGCTGCGTCTGGGGTTTTAATAGGCACAGAATGGTGCAGGGCTGGGCCAGGGTTGGTTGAGGGAAAAGCAACAATCAAGTGGGAAAACAGGTATATAAGCTCTCACTTTTGGCTGAGGTTTCAAGTTTTTTGGCTTGAGGGTGGCGTTTTGTCAGTGACCCACCCTTTCCTGGCTAGAATTTCTCTGCCCCCTGTCCCTATCAATAAGAGAACAAGCAAATTAATTTGAAATAAAATCATAAGCAAGACTATTCAGGGAAAGATTGAAAAAGAGCAAATTTTCAGTAATAAAAATACACAAATTTTAAAAATTAAAACCAACTTTTGCAGCTTGAATAGATGAACAATTAAAATAAAATGTGCAAAAACTGGAAAAAAACACACTTGGGAATTTAATGATAAAAACATTTCAAAGCATTGGGAAAATATAAATTTTTAAGCAAATATTATCAGGATAGTGGAATAGCCATATGCAAAGAGGTAACTTTTGTTCTGTTTTAGTTAGTACTATTCCTTAGTCTTAGAGTATTTTTTCCTCTTTCCCTTATTTGATCTTTCTTCTTTCTCCACCAACCCACCACTTGTCAGTCCTACAAGATCCCAATTTGGTCACATTACTTTCCTAAGTACATTACTACTCTCAGTGGATGATATCTCTACATGAGAAAGTATTTTTCAGAAATTGTCTTTTTCAGAAATTTTATATTTTCTTATTCTAAAATGATGTGGTTTACTGACAAATAAGTTTGGTCTAGAAGGAAATGCCTCAGTTTTTGGATACTGTCATCAGTGTTATGCTTCTTAACTCTGCATTATATGTTGTTAAAAAGACATGATTGTCTTTGGGTTGCATACTTTAAAAATAGTAAAAATGGAAACAAGAATAACAAAAGTTGTAAAATTATTAATACAATTGCACAATTTTTAACATTTTAGATATATTTTCCTACTGCTTAAAGCCGTAGGAAGCAGGAACCACATCACTTTTGAACAGATCTTACCTATCTTTTGGATTAAAAGAAGCTTTCACTCTGTATGCTAGCATTCAATAATGCTAGTTTTGTTCCATTCTGCATCTTTGACTCAATTTGCTCAGTAGGCAGTTATCTGTGCAGTTTCTAAACACACAGGGTGCATCATTGTGTTCCATTAAGTGAGAACTTAGCTAGGGGCAAGAAAGTACTCTAACCTAGTGTTACCAAATAAAGTTCAAAGGCGATTTTAAATTTCTCCTCCTGAACTCCACACAAAAAGCTTAATAGGTGAGACAAATGCTTGCGATACATAAGTCCAGAGGGTTTTGTTCAGTGTAGTTATATGAACAGACCTTACAAATTCTAATGCTATGTAGGCACTGAGTATTTTACTTTATTCTAGCTTTCTTTGTGTCTTTTTGTTCAAAAATACTTTTAAAATATGCAAACACATACTTTCAGAAATTTTAAAGAGACTTGGTTATGCTGCAGAAATGAAGATACACTGACACTCGAATACAATGTGGTTTGAAAAATAACAGTTACATACAATTAGTAAGTACTCTCTTTGAACTTTATATCACCATTATTGAAACTAGGGAGAATTTAAAATTATAATTTATACTAACAAATATAGAACGTAAATTAATTTTAAATACACTAGTCCCTTGTCTTACATCTGTTTGTGTTCTATAAAAGGATACCTGAGGCTGGGTAATTTATATATTAACAAATAGGTTATTTGGTTTATGCTTCTGTTGGCTGTTGAAGAATCCATGGAAACAGAATCTGCTCTGCTTCTTGTGAGGACTTTATTTAGGCTGCTCACACTCATAGCAGAAGGCAAAGGGGAGCTGGCATGTGCAGACATCACATGGCAAGAGAGGAAGCAAGAGACAGAGAGGAGGTCCCAGGCTCTTTTTAACAGTCAGCCAACTCTAGACAGAACTAATGGAGTGATAATTCACTCACTGCCCCACTCTCAGGAAAGGCATTAATCTCTTCATGTGGGATCTGCCCTAATAACAAATGTCTCCCATAGGTATCACCCTCTAAGATTGGGGATCAAATTTCAATATGAGATTTAGAGAGGTCAAAAAAACCAAGCTATAGCATCCTCCCGTATCTATAGGGATTACATTCTAAGACCCCTACTGGATACCTGAAACTGCTAATAGTACCAAACTGAAGGACATAATAGTATTTCATCTCCAAATATACTCTTTGACATATTTTGAGATCGCTGTTTAGAGAGCCAGCAAACAGAAGTATCCCTGAAAAGTTGACTTGTGTAAGAGAGATTTGCATCTGTAGAGAATTTGCATTGATGCAGCCAAGCTTTCTCTGACCCCCCCTTTTTTGTATGGATCTAGGAAAGATTAACTGAGAGTCTGACACCCTTAAAAGACTGAAAGAAACATTTACCATCTCTCTTTTTGCTGAAAGCTGCTACCTGTGAGGTTTTAATCTACATAACAAGACCACCTTTGCTAACCAGGGTTTCTCTTCTCTTCTTCCCATAACCTGTTTTGCCAAGATCCAAGACTTCCACTCTTTTTGTTACCTCAAAATGATATTTAAGCCACTGTAGCCCAATGGAATAATCAATCTGTAGTTATCTCCATTGAAGTTAATATATTTTTTTTTAGCTTCATTCCTATTAGTCTGCCTTTTGTGAGTTGAGTTTTCAGTGAATCTTCAGGGGACAAAGAGGAAGTTTTCCCTTGCCCTGTAAAAAACCCTATATACACTGTGTGTTTTTTTCTATTGGATAACCAAAACAGCTACTAAATGACGAATGGGAAGGTAGCATATATAGTGTGGATATGCTGGACAAAGGGTAATTCATGTTCAGGCAAGATAGAGAGGAACAGCATGAGATTTTATCACATTGCTCAGAACAGCACACAGTTAAAACTTACAATCTGTTTATTTCTGTAATTTTCCATTTAATATTGTTGGACCCTTGTTGACAGTAGGTAACTGAAACCATAGAAAATGAACCTGTGGATAAGAGAGACTACTGTAGCAATGTATGATTCTGATAAATTTGTATTTTAAAATAGAATGTTACATTAAATAACTATGTAGCAATCAATGTGTATATGATGTAACATCAATATTTAAATGCTAATTTTCATCTCAACTTAAAATTTGTTTCATTTTAAGAAATTATAGGTCATACTGTAAGGTTTATGCATTATTTCTCTTGTTTTACTATATCATAAGTAAAAGAACTTCAGGCCGGGCGCGGTGGCTCATGCCTCTAATCCTAGCACTTTGTGAGGCGGGCAGATCACAAGGTCAGGAGATTGAGACCATCCTGGCTAACACGGTGAAACTCTGTCTCTACTAAAAAAAAAAACAAAAACAATTCACTGGGCGTGGTGGCGTGTGCCTGTAATCCTAGCTGGAGGCTGAGGCAGGAGAATTGCTTGAACCCAAGAGGTGGAGGTTGCAGTGAGCCAAGATCTCACCACTGCACTCCAGCCTGGGAGACAGAGCAAGACTCCATCTCAAAAACAAAACAAAACAAAAAACAAACAACAAAAAAAGCAAAAAACAAACAAACAAATAAAACTTCAATGTGGAAAGTTTGAGATACGCAAAAATGATAACCTGAAACATAGAAGTTGCAGATTAATTGTTGTCATATGTTTTAAAATGTGAAAACATTGTTATATGCTTTTAAATTGGTAATATGAGTGAAAGTCCTCTGTGTTAATAACTCAAATGCTTAGAATTTCATTAAACATTTTTCTTAGTCATTCATATATTTTATCTTTAAAAATTAACAAAAATTGGCCAGGCACGATGGCTAACTCCTATAATCCCAGAACTCTGTGAGGCCGAGGCAGTTGGATCATTTGAGTTCGAGTTTGAGACCAGCCTGGCCAACATGGTGAAACCCTATCTCTACTAAAAATACAAAAAATGAGCTGGGTGTGGTGGCAGGTGCCTGTAATCCCAGCTACACAGGAGACTGAGTCAGGAGAATCACTTGAACCCAGGAGACAGAGGTTGCAGTGAGCGAAGATCATGCCATTGCACTCCAGCCTGGGCAACAGGAGCAAGACTCCTTCTCAAAATAAATAAATAAATAACAAAAATTTTGTTGTCAGAATATATTTAATTAAAAAGACAAATTAAATTTAAATTATTTAAATTACCTAATCACACAATTCATTTTTTTATGGCCAGAAGCCCAATAATCCTCCCTCAGTAACCAAATTCATTCTATAATTGAATAAAACTGTTTTCATACCCAAAAAAATGAATACCAGCCCAAACTGTGACCAAAATGGCTTTCATTAACATTCTCTTCAACTTGACTAAATCTTGGACAGGTTTCTTCCTAGCTATAGGTCTTTGACATCCCTATTTTTAGCGAATTTACTGTATAAATCTTTAAGGTATAAATCTTTGCCTGGCCTCTCCCCAGTTTTACAACCCAGTAATGTCTTTCTCATGAGTCTGGGAGCCATCCCTTTGAAATATAACTATAGTAAAATAAATACACAAAAATGTATCACTGCTATCTCTCAGTCCTGTGTGGGTGGGCAGAAGCCTACTTAATTAGCAAACACAGATTAAAAGTACCAATTTTCAAACACAGATGGCCTAAGGAAATTGGCCAACCTTCTGATAAAGTCTTCCTATACTCTTCCGTTAGCTCACCGCAGTACTTACTAACTTTCCTGCCTTTTGTTTCAGCATAGCTGAGTTCAATCTTTTTCCTAGTGCAATAGCCTTGACCTTTACTGCTAGTCTTTCATAAAGTCTTCCTTGCTGTTTAATTTGCCTAGTGTAATTTTTCTTTGACATCTGGCAAATTACTTATTAAGCATTATAGTTTAATGACTAACAGCTTATGTTCTCAAGGTAGACTGCTTGTTCACAATTTCGACTACATGATTTCTAGATGTGTGTGTATGTGAGACCTTGAAGAAACTGTTTAACCATCCTCTGCCCATTTCCTTATCTATAAAATGAGAATGTTTTTATAATTCTGTCATGTGGTAACTTACTTAAGATAGCATGGGTTAACACGTGTGTATTGGTATATATCTAATATAATTTTCCATAACGTCAATGTGATCTTTACTGATCTTTCTAGACTGTGACTGGCAACTTACATTTAATGGTGAGTGACACATGTAGGAAAAGTCAGGCATGAGTGTCTACTGGTGTCCTGTAACCATCCCAGTTAAATTCTTTCAATTAAGTTTCATCACTTCTAAAACACTGTTTTCATCATGAGATATACCTGGCATTGGCATTGCTGTGTATGAGGGACTTCATCCCTGGTTTTGATTTATCTGAAAGCCCAGATTCTGACTAAAATGTTCCATTGGTTTCTTTAGTTCAAGTACCTATATGCAACAAGGCCTATATGGAAATTTTTACTTACAGAGTATGATAACAGCAGTATTTGCAAAGACCAGTTATAATAGGAGACAGAATTTGTTAAAGGCTTATGCTGAGCTGGGCACTATGATGTTTATTCTCCATGTGTTAACATTTTTAATCCTCACACCAACACTATAACTTAGCACATTTTACAGATTGAGAACCAAGTCACAAATAAGTAACTTACTGATCTCACACATTTTATACGTATCATAGTGAAGTTTTTATTTGAAGAAGAAAGATAACAGATGACTCTACTAATATACTGAAAAATAAGTCATGCACAGTTTATCATACAATTAAGAAAAAATATTAGAACAGTAAATACTATGGGAAACTAGAGACAATATTTAGCAAGTGTGGGGTAAAAGTAGATTTTGAGTTAGTCTAGTCAAACTTGTGTTTCTTACTTCTATAGTTTATTTCCAATGGATCCCTTATGGTTCTAAAACAAACTCTTGAAACTCCCACATTTATGTCTCCAGCCAGGATTTCTTGCCTAAACTTCAGAGGCATGTGTCCAAATGCCACCCCAGTGTCTCCATGTGTAGCAATATCAGATTTAATATCTCAATCAGAACTGGCAATTTCCCCTTCCACTGTCTTGCTTATCTCAGTAAAATACAACTCAGTCTTTCTAATTGCTCAAAATTGAAGTCATATTTGAGCCTCCTCCCTCTTCTACACTTCTCATTTCGTCAGTTGCATTCCTATCTTCTGGAGTTCCTAAAATAGTCAACAAAGTTTTTCAGATCTGCACACTTTTACCTCTCACTCTTTGATCATGATTTTCTACCCTCTCTGATTCTACACAAATAAAGTGGCTCTTTGTTGTTTATTCAATACTCCAAGCAAACATCCATTCTAGGATGTCTATACTTCTTTCTCTCTCTTCTTGGAGAACATTTTTCTTGTAAAAGTTCCACTCATTTTCTTCCATCCCATTTTGCACAATGTTACATTTTCATGGAAACTTACTCTGAATAAGGTGCTGAAAATTGTACTGCTTAATGCGTGACTCTTTCCATATCTTTCTTTAATTTTCTCTGTAGAAATTATCACAAGCTGCCCTACAGTAGGTTTAAGGTAATCGTTTATTTGATAGTTTTTTGTTGTTTTTTGTTATTTCTTTACACCTAGAACAATGTAGGCTCCATGAAGGCAAATAATAATGTTCAGTTTTTCTATTGAAATATGTACCTTTGTAGTTCCAAGTCTCCCTCTAACTGTGACTTTAGCCAAGTCTACAAGTTGTGACACGTAGCATCTTGATTATCAGTCAGTCTAAATATTTCCTGGCACAGAACATGGTCAATTTTGGCAAGTGTTTTAGGTGCCCTAGAGGGAAATAGCTATTCTACAGGTTATGCAGTTTTTAATGTAATGTGCTACATAAATTAGGTTTATGATTTTTTTAAAACCATAAATTTAAAAGAGTCTGTAAACACTGATACTACATAATATTTATGTTTTTTTCTTTTTTCCCTTTTACATTTTGAATCTATACTGTAAAGCAAATGTGAATTTAAATTGAGGGTTGTTACATTTTAATGATACATTAACCACTTATTGCTAAAACTAGAGATAAAGAAGTAATATAGCTACACAAGCTTTCTTTAGGTTTTCTGTGCACAGCATATAATAGGCTCATTAAAATTAAAATAGACAAAATTTGATGTAACTGCTAATATGTTTGGATTCAAATTAATCATTTTAAATTTGTTCTGCCTGTTATATGTTTCTTTATTTTTTTTCTTGTCTTCTTTCAGGTAAGGTGCTCTTTTATTCTTTTCTTCTTCATTTATTTGTCAGCTTTACAGTTATTTAGTGATTATTTGAGGTTGTTTATTACACTAGGACTTACAACCTGATTTTTTAACTATAAATTAAAGCTTTTAGCATTTCACACAAAATGCTTTCATGTAAACTCTAAGAAGATGAAAAGAATGGGTCTCAATAATCAACATAGGAAATTTCTCCTCTGCTAGTAGTGAAGGCAAACATTACTTTCATATTAAGATTAAGATCTTTATCATTTTCATGAAGCATCTGGTTGAAAAGTATTGTGACCTATGTGCTTCTTAGAATTAAATTTTCTTTAAGAATTTTCTCATAATAAAATTAATTTGAGAATATTAATTCATCCCCAGCAAAAAACTTTACTTATATATTTCTAGTCTCTAAAATGTTTTAAATACATATATGACAAATGCCACCTTAGTGAATCTTTCTTTTTTCTTTCCCATTTAGATAAATATGTGCTCAAAGCAGGTGGCTCAATTCACTTATCAGCATTTGGCATACCAGGTAAGCAGTGAGAAATTTTGAGGGTTATTGAATAGAATAAGGCAATTTTCATTCTGGCACTTAGGGAATTAGCTATGTAATTCCCATTAATTTTAATGAGAGTGCTGTGTATAATCTGTAAAAATATAATGTATCTGTTTTGGAAATTTTTATAATGGATCAGCACAAAATTGTATAGCACAGGTGTTTAATTGGTGATGGATATAATATCAGGGATGAATGCATTAGGATCAAAGAATAAAAAATCAATTACTTGCGAAGTTAGGAACTTCTGGAATATAAAATGGTTGTGTCACATTTTGCACAGATTTGAAATTTGTTGCTGAGAGAATCAAAGATGACTATCGAGTAAAACTAATCTGCATATTGTTTAGTGGGTTGGGTGTAGATATGTCTATTTTTTACTTAGCAATTATTTGGGAAAACACTTAAAAACGTCCATTGTCAGTATTTTGGCACATGCATGATTCAATTTCCATAATAATTAATTTTAATTTCAATTAATCTTATAGAGCCAAAAAAAAAAAAACCCCTCTCAAATTTCAATTTCAGATATTTCAGAGCAAAACCTTTCTAATCATTATGTCAAAAATAAAATATTCTCGATATTCCTAGGGACATTCTTCAGGGAAACTGAATGAATTGCTACTTTTTTATGGTATTCAGTGAAATAGCAGGGTTATTATTTTGTTACATGACTTAAAAAGGCTAAGAAACCAAAGTGGCCTAACAGGTTGTATCTCTCTAGCCATCTTTATTCAGTGATCTTCCTCTCATTTCTAGTCAAAGGAATTATGTAGACATCAGTATGATACGTGATATTACATCCTAGCTACTCTAGATAGAAACTTTTAATTGTTATTTTACGACAGAGTAATAAGGTGTATCATGAATGTATTTCCTATTCTATCACATGACAAACAGAATAGAAACTTTAATTTGAGAATTTAGATGATATTGTATTGTTTATTTTCACATTTGTCTTGGCAGTTACGCCTATGATTTAAAAACACAAAAAATAATCATAAACCACCATTTAAAATTATTTGGATATTACACAATGTGCATTGGGAATGTGGAATTCCAGTTTGTGTTTCAAGCTAATCTTGTCATTAATTCAAGTACCTGTTTTCCACTTTAAAATATTTGATGGGTATGCACTCTGTGGTTAAACAATCTCTATAGTCCTGCAGATTTTCTCTGACAAAAGACAGAGAAATATCTCCCTGACAAGACAGTCTTTTTAGGACTACTTCTGTTTTTAGGCCCTCTGGGAAGCATCTCAGAATAGTCAAACAAGTATATTAGGACATAAAATATTGAAAAATTGAAAAATTCTTTCATAAAGTTTCACATTTTTAAAGCCCAATTGATACCTTCGGAAAGATTTGAGTTCGAGATTGTGAGATAACAGACACAAAGGAGGGAAAAACCAATTGAGATAAGTAGAAAAGAAAAAAATTAAGTATATTGACCCATGTCTTCTTGAATCAGTCTCTCAGTCCCAAGAATGGATCAGTTTGATTAAACAGTAGTGTCCCATTCCAGGAGGTAGCATTCCAGATGGGCTCTCAGAGCTAGGCTTCTATGCATAATGAGAGCACACAGAGCTTTAATAAGAGGCATATCATATCTTTGGACACAGAATAAAAACAAAGGCTAATGTCTAGAGTAATCTGTAAGCTAGTTTTTCTAGAGGGTCTAAAGCTTCTTCAAATTACAGTAGAAATCTAACCAGATTTTTCTGAATTGTGGTTTAGATCAGGTGTTCAAGTGAACTTTCTAAGTAGTTCAAACACACATCGGAAGTCATGAAGACTGTTTATATATAAGTTGCTGTGTTGGTTTTCTCCAAAGGTTACATTAAATTTTCTAGCTTCAGTTTTGAGATCTTCAAGGAAAGCACAGTCATAATTTCCAGTGATTCCAAGTGAGAAAAATGGTAGAAATTTTTGAAAACTTTAGTTTTGAGACTATTAGTCAGGAAGAATTCAGAATTTGGCCCAGATTTTAGACAAATAACAAAAACTCAAAAACAATAGACAGTGCTAGAATCTAATAACAAGTGTACTATAGTTTGTCTGAAATACAGCTTTTCTCTCTTTTGTTCCATATTTCTACCAAGAAGTCATTGTAAGATCAACTTATTTACTAGAAAAGTTTTGGTCTTACTATAAATTGGTCTGAATATTTGCATAAAGAACAACATGTATAGTGATTAGCCATACAGGATCTTTTAAACTTAGCTTTGCTGGAATATTTTCATAAAGAATCTCACATTCTTTTTTTTTGTCATTTTTATTTTATTTTTGTATATTCAGGGTATACAAGTACAGTTTTGTTACATGGATATATTGCACAGTGGTAAAGTCTGAGTTTTTAGTGCACCTATCACTCTAATAGTGAATATTGTGCCCAATAGGTATTTTTTCAACCCTTACTCCTCTCCCATCTTTCCCTCTTTTGGAGTCTCCAGTGTCTATTATTCCTTTCTGTATGTCCATGCTTACCCATTACTTAGCCCCCACTTATAAGCAAGAACATGTGATACTTGACTTTCTGTTTCCTGGTTATTTAACTTAGGATAATGGCCTACAGCTTCATCCATGTTGTTGCAAAATACATGATTTCATTTTTTATGGTTTTGTGGTATTCAGTGGTATATGTATACCATATTTTCTTTATCCAATCATCCATTGATAAACAGGTTGATTCCATGCTTTTGCTCTTATAAATAGTGCTGCAACAAAACATACAAGTGCAGGAGCAAACTTACACCCAACCATATTAATAATAACTTTAAATATGAATACATTAAACACTTCAAAAAGAAGTCAGGGGTTTTCAGATTGGATAAAAAGTAAAGTTCCAACTATAGGTTGTCTATCAGTCACACATTTAAAATCCAAAGAAGCAAATGATTTACAGCAAAAAGATGAAAATAAGATCCCATGAAAAAGTAATTGTAAGAGAAGTTGTGTGACTATAACAGTATCAGAAAAAATATACTTTAAAATATAAATGTTACTACAGTTAAAGATAACTATGTTATATTAATTTAAAAAGTCAATGCATCAGGTAGATATAACCAGTAAAATCACATATGCACCTAATAATAATGCATCAAATTATATAAAGCAGAAACTGACAGAAATAGAGAAAAAGATAATTCCATGGTAATACTTCAATACATTGGTTTCAGTAACGAATAAAACAAGTGGGCAGAAGATCAACCAAAATACTGAAAGTTTGAATAATATCAGAATAGTAAACCTGACATGTATAGAATACTTCAGTCAAAAACAGCAAAATAGCTATTCTTCTCAACCTTACATAGAACATTCTTCAGGTAGTTCAATGTGCTAGAGGACAAAAAAGTATCAGTAAATTTAAAATGATTGAGATCATGCAAAGTATGTAGTCTGGCTAAAATGGAATTAAATTAGTAATCAAGAACAGAAAGTAACAGAAAATACACAAATGTGTAAATATCAAACAACAAACTCCTAAACAAAATGGGTTAAAGAAGAAATCACATGCAAAAAACCTAGAAAACATTTTGAGCTGAATAAAAATGAAAATACCACATACCAGAATTTATGGAATGCAGCTAAAGCAGTGCTTAGAGGACATTTATAAACTCTTATGTGAGAAAAAAACAAAGATCTCAAATCTATAATCTAATCTTTCACCTTAAGAAACTACAAAAAGAAGAGCAAAAGATAGTCAAAAAGGTCAAGGTAAAAAATATACCATATTATGGTTAATTTTATGTATCAACTTGAGTAGGCAACATGATGTCCAGATATTTGTTCAAATATTATTCTGTGTGTGTCTATGAATGTGTTTTTGGATGACATGAATATTTGAATTGATAGGCTTAGTAAAACAGTATGTCCTCCCTAATATGGGTGGCCCTCATCTTCTCAATGTGAAGCCTTCATTTGGACAAAATGGCGGAATTCCCCATAAATAAGAGGCAATTCCTTCTACCTGATTGCTTGGGGCTGAAACATTGGTCTCTTCTAGGCTTCAGACTCAAATCAAAACTTCAGCATTCCTTGGGTCCCAAACCCAAGCTGTAGTTTTTGGGCTACAGCTTACACCATTGTTTCTGCTGGTTCTCAGGTCTTCAGACTTGGAATAGAACTAAACGCTGGCATTCCTGTCTTCAGCTTGTCAACTGCAGATCTTGAGACTTCTCAGCCTCCATAATCACATATGCCAATTTCTGATAATAAATTTTGTCACACACACACATACACACACACACACACACACACACACACACACACACACCCCTTATTGGTTCTCTAGAGAGCCCTAATTCAGATTTTGGCACTTATAAGTGGAATGTTGCCATAACAAATATGGAAACCTGTGGAAGCAGCCTTGGAAATGGGGCATGGGTGAAGGCTGAAACAGTTTTGAGGTCCATTGTTAGAAATATGAATTTTAAGGTTGATTCTAGTGAGATCTCAGACAAAAATGAGTCACACATTATAATAAACTAAAAGTGAGCCTTGTTAAAAATGTATAGCAAATAACTTGGTTCGACTTTGTTCTATTGTTTTCTGAAAGGTAGAACTGGCTAGTAATGAAATCAGATATTTATTTAGCTGAAGAGATTTTTTTTCAGCAATATATCGAAAGAATGGCTTGGTTCTTTCTGACTCCATATAGGAAAATGCAAATGGAGAGACATGAACTGAAGAAAGAATTGCTAAGAAAAACATAAATAAAAACTTAAAGTGTTGGTAAATACTCAGCCTAATTTTATGGTGGGGAGAAATAAAAGCAAGCATGTTTTGAAGAGAACACCAAAAGTGTGGCTGGACTATCACTCAATAAAGAACTAATGGGGTTTTATATCAGCAGAAACACTGTCAGTTTAAACTGAAGTGGATGGAAATGGGACAATATGAATAAACGTTGTCAGAAACTTCTGGAATTTGAGGGACAGGGTGATGGAGTTATTTAGCTACAAACATGGATATTTTTTAAGTAGAGGGAAAAGTGTCCCCATGGGCAATTCAGAGATGATCAGCGCCACCACCTTGGTTTCAAGAGGCCAGACAGCCTCTATCTGAAGCTTTGGGGTTTTGACTGCTTGACAGAGCCTTGGGTATGGGACATTGGTCTGCCAGAGCTGCATGGGTGTGACTCCTACCTTGTTTCATGGAGGGGACACTTCCATCTCTGTCATGGGGATGACACTGGCCTTGAAGGGCAGAGCATCAAACCAAAGAATATTATATTTGAGCTTTCAGATCTAATGGAATTTGCCTTGCTAGGTTTCTGACTTGTGTGGGACCTGTCACCTCTTTCTCCCTTCTGATTTATTCCTTTTGGAATGGGAATGTCCATCCTAGGCCTGTCCACCATTGTATTTTAGAAGCACATAACTCGTCTGGTTTCACAGTTTCACAGCTGGAGAGGAATTCTGCCTCAAGATCTCTCCAATGTCTAATTTAGGTGTTATTTTGATGAAATTTTGGACTTTAGACTTTAGAGTTGATATAGAGTTAGTTAAGCCTTTTGGGCTGTTGGAATATTTCCATATAATAAGAACACAATTTGGCCGGGCGCGGTGGCTCAAGCCTGTAATCCCAGCACTTTGGGAGGCCGAGACGGGCGGATCACGAGGTCAGGAGATCGAGACCATCCTGGCTAACACAGTGAAACCCCGTCTCTACTAAAAATACAAAAACTTAGCCGGGCGAGGTGGCAGGCGCCTGTAGTCCCAGCTACTCGGGAGGCTGAGGCAGGAGAATGGCGTGAACCCGGGAGGCGGAGCTTGCAGTGAGCTGAGATCCGGCCACTGCACTCCAGCCTGGGTGACAGAGCGAGACTCCGTCTCAAAAAAAAAAAAAAAAGAACACAATTTTGGGGGTGCTAATGCTGAATTCACTGTATTGAATTATTTCTCCTCAAAAATAGTCTATGTTGAAGCCCTAAATCTCACAGTACTGTATTAGAGATGGGCCTTTAATGAAATAATTAAGGTTAAATGAGATTATAAATGTGGGGTCTTAATCTTATAGTATTGGTGGCTTTATTTTTATTTATTTATTTATTTATTTGAGACAGAGTCTTGCTCTGTCTCCCAGGCTGGAGTGTAGAGGCACAATCTCGCTCACTGCAACCGCAGCCTCTGAGGTTCAAACAATTATCATGACTCAGACTCTCACATAGCTGGGATTACAGGCGTGCACCATCACACTTGGCTAATTTTTGTATTTTCTGTAGAAACAGGATTTCACCATGTTGGCCAGGCTGGTCTCAAACTCATGGCCTCAAGTGTTTCACCCACTTGGGCCTCACAAAGTGCTGGGATTACAGGTGTGAGCCACAGTGCCCACCCTTGGTGGCTTTATAAGAAAATGAAAAGAGGGAGAACATTATCTTCATGTGCATGCATTGAGAAAAAACTCTGGGGGCACACAGAGTAGCCTGAAAAGGACTAAGCCAGGTAGTGAGCTCTTATCAGAACCTAATCTTGCTGACTCTCTGATCTCAGACTTCTAGCCTCCAAAATTATAAAAACCAAATTTTTATTGTTTAAGCTGCTCAATGGTATTTTTTTCTATGACAGCTCAAGTCATACCACATTTGATGTCATTCCCGTTTTCTTTTCTTTTCCTTTTTTTTTTTTTTTTTTTTTGCTCACAGTTTTCTGTTGGAATCAGGATTGTCTGATTGTCTGTTCAAATTTCAGCCTATTTTGTTAACCTAGACAATCTAAATTTTTTTATTAATCTTAGACCAGCTTGACAACTCCTTGAGGCAACTGCTAGATTCAATTACTGAAAGTTCTTTTGATTTCTAGTATTACATGAACACAAAGTTCTGTCTATTTGTGTTGCTTTGGAATTCATGAAAAAAGATTATTCTAGTGTTTCTCTGATAGCTTTCCCATGTCAAAGTTGATTCAGATGTCTTGATGAGTTGATATTTTTCCTTTTGTTAGTTTGAGAGGGCATGTAAAATATATAGCCTTGAATAATGTCTCACCAATGTTGGCCTACTTTGACTTTTTTTCTTCTGGGCAAACTATTGATACAGTAATACTATCTGTGGGACACTTGTATCCTTAAAACTCAAGTTGTAGTAATACCTCCTTTCATGTAGTTTTACAGAATCATTGCTTTCCCCTTTGGCTTTTGACTTAATTAGAAAAGCAATGGCTATGCCACCTCCTCAAGTAAAATTTCTTAAATTTAGGCACATACAACCTCTTCTTTCTGAGAATATATGAAAATATAGAGAAGAAGTAGGATATAAAGCCTACTTGCTTAGCTTTAAAGAAAGATTGAGATGGTGATTACAGAACATCAACACAGAGTTAATGTGAATAACTCAGATGTAATTAGAATAGAAAAGCTATAAGTTGAAAGACATTTAAATGTGATACTATGTAAATTACAAAGTCTCTAATGAGAGATGCATTTCATTCTTTGTCATCTTTGCTTTTAATAAAGATAAGTCATACTAAAAACTCACTAAAAACCTTCTTGACTTATGAATATGTATCTGGGACTTTTTAAGGTCTAAAAATGCAGAAGAGGTGTGACCCCGTTTCTACTAAAAAAATACAAAAATTAGCTGGGCACGGTGGTGGATGCCTGTAATCCCAGCTACTTGGGAGGCTGAGGCAGAAGAACTGCTTGAACCCAGGAGGTGGAGGTTGCAGTGAGCTGAGATTGCACCACTGCACTCCACCTTGGGTGACAGAGCAAGACTCCATCTCAGAAATAATAATGGTAGTAATAATAATAATGCTCTATTATTATCACATAAACAAATTAGTTTTTGTAATTTTTTTGTATAGTACAGTGTCTCTTTTCCTTGCTCTACTGTAAGTCATATGATTGGGGATATATCAGATATTTTACTTTTATGATCCATGTCAATCATAGTACCTGGTACATAGTAAATATTTAACGGCTTAATATATAACTACTAAAATTACTAAATATAGTTCATTGATTGCCAACATTTCTGAATGTCAGATACCCTTAGCTTTTTCTGCATGAAAACAATTGTGCCATGTCTCTGTTCAAATACCTGTATTTTGTAAAAAAAAAAAAGTCAAGGTTTTAGAAGGGATAATCAAAATCAAATGCTGTTAAGCAAAGGAGATGATGTTTAATGTTGTTTTTCAAATAACCAATCATTGAAGTAAGTATTTGCTGGTAAATGAAGATATTTTCAACAAAAATAAATATTTTGCTTGGGCTCCATCTTTTTTGTTAGAAGTCATCCAATATTTTATATTAATCTTTATAATTCTAATCCCAATAATGTTTAAGATAGTTTTGTTCATCACCAACACAATATTTTTTCAAATGCAAATAATAATTTAAAACATTTGTATTTTACTTGTACAAGATCTTAGATTTACAGTGAACTTTCTTTGATACTGGCAATTCAATGATTGCAGAAAGTATTTTGTTATTATAACAATCCATTTTTATTTTGCATGGTAAATTTGTCTCTAAGGTATTATGGAACTTGAGATGAAAATATAATTTTGAAACGGGATTAAAAACTACTGATAAAAGAAATTTATTGAAATATAACCTATTCTTGATGTGTCTTATCCTGCCACAATATAAAATAATGTATGAATATACATCTGTTAAGGAATGACATGGATTTCATAAACCCACATTTATTCATTTTGTAATCATATCTTCCATCATAATATTTATCTTTACTACTGTGTTTCCAAATTCCTGAGGTTAAACTTTAATGCTATGTTTATTTGAGTATGTGCAATTATTATTGTTTAGCATGCATCCTAGAAATACTTTTAGGAGTAGGTAATAGAAATGAGAAAAAGAGCAAAAGTTACCTGACTGAGCTCTTTCTTTGAGTAGCTCATGGCAAAAATGGCATTTACTTTTGCACCAACCTAATACATTTTTGGACTTTACAGTGGCGCAAAAACAATATACATTCAGTAGAAACCATACTTGGAATTTTGAATTTTGATTTGTTCCCAGGCTAATGATATACAATATGATATGTTGTTGCAATGCTGGTCAGCAGCATTGAGTCTCAACTCCCAGGGTAAACAACTGATACTATACAGTTTGCTGTGTTGCCAGCATTTTTTAGACATGATTTCACCCAATTGTAGGCTAATGTAAGTGTTCTGAGTACATTTAAGGTAGTCTAGGCTAAGGCATAACATTTAGTAGATTAGGTGTATTAAATACATTCTCAACTTACAATGGGTTTATTGGAACATAGCCCCACTATAAGTTGAGGAGTATCTATAGTTCAATCTTTTAAAGACTTATAAAGCAAAACATACAGATCATCATACTCTTAAGCTATTATATGATTTAACAAGAACACTTGTGAAAACTGTTTAAAGTTGTGTGAGTATTATTTCAGAAACTATATAATTTCCTTCTAAATAATTTGCTTCAATGTGGATAATTTGCACTAATAAAACTTCCTATGTCTTTGTGTAACTAATGCTTAGACTTTCCAAGGGTATATTTATTATAAACAGAAATGATTTAATTCAAATATAACTCTTTAAAAATCAACAGTGAAAAAAAACTAGGTGTTGAATTATATGTTTTAAGAGATGGCATAATTCTGAGCAATATTTATATGTTCCACAGATATTTATTAAGTATTTACTATTATAGTACAATCTACATATACATTAAATAGATTTCCTTTACTTCTGGGGCTCACAGTCTAGCCAGGACAAAAGTAGTAGAAGAGTGATAATAAGAATATGAAACATATAACAATGAAAACATTTTTAAAAGCAGGAAGATAATTCAGGAAAAAAATATTTAATCATAATGTAGAAGTTAGAGTGGGCTCATGGAGAAAGTTATATTTAAGCTGAATCCTGGACATAGAGAACATTGCAATCATTGCATTTATGTATTATTTTTTAAGTTATAGAAGACTATTTTGGTGAAACCAGGCTTGAGATGGGGGAGAGGAAATATTAGAGTGAAGATTTTGTATTCATTTATTCAACATTTGAAATGTTCACATGATATCTAGATAGAATCATAAAATAAGCAGTTTTATACTGAAGTCTGTGCTCAAAGTTGAGTTCATGACTGTGTATATGAAATTGGTAGATGTAGACAGTATTGAAAAACTTAGGGAGAGACCAGGGGTTGGTATGCTTCCAATAAAAGAGCAAGGAGTGAATCTTTAAGAATTTGAAGGCCATGCAGTATCACAGCTACTCAACTTGGCCATTATAGTACAATGATAGCCAAATATGACATCTACATGAGTGGGCATGGCTGTGTTCCATAATATGTTATTTATAAAAGCAGCCAGGGAATAAATTTAGGTCATGGGTCATAGTTTGCTGTATCTAATTTAGACAAAAACTATCTTTGGGAATATAATGACCAGTCCTTATTTCTTGTCACGTGGACTATCATTCTACCTTTCTAACTTGCCTGCTTTTAACTGCATGTCCCTGTAATTTATTCTTGGTGTCAGCAGATTATGGCTCATGCACCAAATCTGGATCTTGGCAAGGATATAGTAAAATTTTAAGATGAGAACAATGGTACAGAATAGAAAAATACACGTAAAGGGAGACAGCTGAGCATGGTGGCTCACGCCTGTAATCCCAGCACTTCGGGAGACCGAGGTGGGCAGATCACGAGGTCAGGAGATTGAGACCATCCTGGCTAACATGGTGAAACCCCGCCTCTACCAAAAATACAAAAAATTAGCTGGACGTGGTGGCGGGTGCCTGTAGTCCCAGCTACTCATGAGGCTGAGGTAGGAGAATGGCGTGAGCCCGGGAGACAGAGCTTGCAGTGAACTGAGATCGTGCCACTGCACTCCAGCCTGGGCAATAGAGCAAGACTCTGTCTAAAAAAAAAAAAAAAAACAAAACAAAATGTAGAGGGAGAGATTGGAATATAAAAGATAAAATATGTAATATCTAGATACAACTCTTCAGTGGGTAGAATATGTATTAAGCCTCTTTCATTGCAGAAGAGAAAATCCAAATTAAATTAATTCAAGAATAATCTTTAAAAGTTTACAAACTAAGTAAATTACTCACAATTTTTAATTATAAGAGGAATTAAGATTTTTCTAAGTTAAGAAAATGGAAGAATGATGCTAAAAACTATCAGAAATGCCAGCAAATAAATAGGACTGAACTATCAATAGGAGAAGGATCTGGTAGAGAAGAACTAACACAGTTCCACATTGGCTGATATCCAGCCCATATGCACTGGAACAACTGTAGTCATTTTAAAAATATTAAAATGTGTTTATACTCTCGGTAAAAGAAAAAAATATACCACTTCTCTCAGTCCTTAACAATCTTTTGCTGCTATAATCTCCCTGCATCCTCTGTAGGTATCTACCACCTCTGTTTTGATCCAGATAGAGGGGTACTGGAAAATACGGAGCCTCTAGACCCAACTCCACCTCCAAGTTCTATACCACTTTGACACATCCACGTGATGTATTGAAATTTTTTAAGTGTGGAATACCATCCCAGAGTCCACTAAGATGAGAAGCAATAACACTTGAGTCGAAACATAGTTATGAACCAAGGGCCTTGTCCAGCTCACCTGGGGAATCCAGGCTCTAAAACAAAGGACATGTATTAAGGTAAGCTGAAAAGGAAAATAAACCAATTTAGATAGCCATCAGAAATGCAGGGATCATAAAGGTTAGAGGAAAATCAAATAACAAGTAATGTAACAGATACGTGGGAAGATGAAGACAACCTTTCAGGTTAGGAACAGAGACCACCAAATCTTTGCTGACTTGTAAGGGATTACTGAATAATAATATGACACTTAAGAAAGAAGGAGGTTAAATTAGATCTATTAAATGCTTTTTACCTATGCAAATAGTTTTTCCCTTCTCCAAGAATTTAATGGTCCCCACATGCGAATACCCAAGCTACAGCTCAAAATAGAGTCCATGGCTGTATATATGAAATTAATAAACATAGAAAGTATGGAAAAAAATATGGAGAGGTAAGGGGTTGATTAGCTTCCTGTTTCAATTACAAAAAGGCACTCCTTCTGGGGAAATCAAAAACCAAAAAGCATCCTCATCTAGAAAAACTAGAAAAATGCCTCACTTCCTCTAAGCTGGATCCCCATGTCAGAAACTTGTAGAGCAGAGGATGTCCTAGATTTCAAGGTCTGCCCGCCACCACCATCTTAAGACCTTCACAGAGCATTTCCACACAGGATACAGCCTACAACTTCATACACAGATTCTGATGAACCCATTTTAATCAGAGCATTCAGTGTTTGACTGAGTTGATTATATTGGCTGACTGCCTTGGCACAGAAAAATCCAGACTGTATAATAATGTTATATCTGAGCAGCTGTGGAGAAGCCCAGACAGAATTCACAACCTTTATATATCCCATATTTTGCTAAGCATACAAAAATTGCTCACATTTGTCCTTATTTGTTCTGTGCTCTTCTTAGTTTTACCCTCAAAATAAATATGTAAAGCTGAATACGTAGGCTTCAAGGTTTGGACAGAGCAGTTTCAAAACTTATTTTAAAGTTAAAAATCCTACACTATATTATGTCTGCCCCACAGTAAGTCTGAATTTCTATGAAAACCGTTTTTCCTACATTCATATATACTGCTTACATAAATCTCCTGGGCCATAATCACACTTATGATATGTGATATATGACATACATATCAAGCAAAATGTATTATTTATAAGTTTGGATTGCCTGAGATTCCAGCTATCATAGACACTCATTGCAATCTTAACATTATTAGAAAAAAAATCCATTTTATTCTTCAAATAGGCCCATAGCCTGGCTTTTGAAATGCATTCTTAGATCTCCAAGACCCTGAGAAGGTACAATACATCAACCAGGGAATGACTCTCTGGTGATGTTCTATTTCAATACATCACTGGTACAATGATTCTTTAATAATATACTGCCAAGTGTCACACAGCAAGAGAGCACTTTGGAGCACAGAAGTCACTTTCTTTATTTATTAGTGCTATCGCTCATTGCACAGTTATTAGCTGACACTCAGGTCATGAACCCAGAAAGGAGATTCTGCATCATTGTCATTATGATAAGCAATATCCTCAATGCCAAGTTGAAAATAACTGAGCTTGCCTTGTGTGTCCTCAAAGAGTAATTGTGATCATTTTGACAGGGAGGTAAACATTGTTTACGTTGTCAAATAGCAAGTAGCAATTTTAATATAAATTTTAATAATTTGTAGTTGTTACTTGTAACTGTATTCAAACTGTGTAATAATGTTAGACTCATGGTATATCTGATTATAAATCATAACTTATTTCTTAATGATTTAGGTTAACATGCTTATTTATTTGATTTAGAACATTTTATTTGCTGTATAAATGCCCCATTTTTGTTAACTTGCTGCAACTCTCTATTCTACCTAAAAAATATCACAAATCCTTTCTCCTGAGTTTGAAAATGCAAAGCCTAGGAAGGAAAATTGTTCTTGAAAAAAACTCATTTAATTGATTTATATTATTTGCACAATAGCTTTTCCCTATTTAAAACAAGCCTCACAGATATCTAACTACTTCCAAGTCACTTACCTCTGTGCCAGAACAAAATCTAACTCTCTCTAAAGGACCACGACATAATCAAGGAGATAACAATGTAAATCTTACAATGTCTAGCATCCAAACAAATATTACCTGCCCTGTTTCTTGGTTTAAATGTGTCTCTTCCAAAATTCAGGTTTTGCCAATGTGATAGCAGTAAGAGGTGGGGACTTTAACAGATGATTAGGCCATGAGGACTCAGCAATCATGAATGGAATTAGGTGCTATTATAAAGGGGCTTAATGGAGGGAGTTCTTTTGTTCTTTCACTCTTCTGCTATACAAGGACACAGAATCCCTACCCTAAGGAGAATATAGCATTCAAGGCGTTGTCTTGCAGGCAGAGACCAGACTTCACCAAAAAACAAACTTGCCAGTGCCTTGATCTTGAATTTTCTAGCCTCCAGAACTCTGAGAAAGTAAATTTTTTATTCTTTAGATATTATCCAGTCTATGGTATTCTGCTATAGCAGCATAAATGAACTAAGACACATGTGAAAAAGCAGGAGAATATGGCCAGTAATCAAAGGAAGGCTAATAGAAACAGATACCAAAATCATAGAGAGAATAGATTTAGCAAACAAAAGATTTAGAAAGCTAGTAGAATCATTATAAATATATTCTATTCGTTCAAGATACATATATATCCTATATGTTCAAGAATACAGAGGAAAACCTGAGCACTATGATATGAAAAATAAATAGTTTCTGAAAACTGAAAATGCTTGAAATGAAAAATATGATATCTGCAAAAAATTTACTGGATAAGATTAAAAGAAGAATATTCCCAAAGGAAAAAAAAATATATAATTGAATGCAGAAAAACAACATATCTAAAATAAAGGACAAAAATGTTTTTAAAAGTTCAGCAGAGCATCCAGTGACATATGGAAAAATATTAGCAAACTAACACACATTCCTGGACTTTCATAAGAAAGGGATTAAAAATATGTTTGAAGAAATATAAAACTAAATCCACAAGTACAATATGCTCAGTGATTGAGACACAAAATAAGTGTATAGAACTCTAGCAAAGAGCATCATAATCAAATTGCTGAGAATAAATAATAGAAAACATCAGAAACAGAAAAAAGCACGTGCAGAACAATTATAAAAATGACAGCAAATTGTTTTCAGAAATCATACAAATTAGAAGATCTAAAATCTGTAAAGTTTAAATCTAAAATCACTAAATTTTTGAAAATGTTTGAAATGCTCTAAAATCTCCAAATTTCTGAGAATTAAAAGGTGTACTATTAAAAGAACATGGGTCAAAGGAGTAATTAAGATGTACATTAGAAAATATGTTGAATAAAATGAAGGGAAAAGAAAAACATATCAAACTATATTCAATGAGGCAAAAGCAATGCTTCAAGGGATATGTATAGTACAAAAAAAAAACTTGTATTGAAAAATAATTAAGAATGAATTAGCTTTCCCTTAAAAACTGGAAAACAAGAGTGAGTTAAATTCAAAAAAAGTTGAAGAAAAAATAATAAACATATCCTATAAAATTGTAAAATATAAAACAGAAAAACAATAGATAAATGAAATCAAATGGTGGTTCTTTGAAAAGATCAATACAATTTATAAACATATAACTCAAATGATCAAGAAAAAAGTGAGAAAATAAAATTAGCAATGTCAGGAATGAAAACATGTCTTATAGAAGTTAAAAATATAATGACAATGTATTATGAATAACAGTATGACATTAAATTTGATGGCTTAAATGAAATGAGCTAATTCCTTGAAAGGCATGTATTGTCAAAGTTCATTTAAAAATAGTCTGAACAACCCTGTATCTACAAAGAAATTTATTTGCCGTTAAAAGTCTCACAAAGAAAATTTCAAAATACAACGGCTTTGTATGCGAATTCTACTAAACATTTAAAAAATAAATAACACAAATGATGATATAGAAAATATCTAAGGAAGTGCTATTACAAATTTTATACAAACTTTTCTGAAAAATTGAATAGGAAGCATTGCCTAACTCATTATGAGACCCACTTTATTTTGACAGTAATACTAGACAAAGCCATTAGAAGAAAACTAACTATAAACTAATATCTCACATGAGCTTAGATAAACAAATAAGAATATTTTAAAACAGCAAATCTGCTAATAAATAAAAAATAAATAAGATAATATATGAGTACCAAATAGGAGCAGTAACTATCCTAGAAATGCAAAATTGGTTTGACATTGCAAATCAATCAACCCACTTCACAATGCTTATAACCAAACTAAAAAAAAAAACACAATATGATCATCACAACATACACAGAAAACAGTCTGACAAAAGTTAATACAAATTTATAAGAACTCTCAACAAATTAATAATAACAGATAACTTTTTCAAACTAATGACAGGCCTGTATTTTAAAAACTGCTAATTTTTTATAACTCATGATAATATAATTAAAGTTGAATACTAATTTCTTACCCCAAATATCAGAGTCAAGGCAACAATATCGACTTTCAGTACCTCTTTTTTTTTTCCCCGCCCAGGCTGGAAAGCAGTGGCGCCATCTCGGCTCACTGCAAGCTCTGCCTCCCAGGTTCATGCCATTCTCCTGGCTCAAGCTCCCGAGTAGCTGGGATGACAGGCGCCCGTCACCACGCCCGCCGAATTTTTTGTTTTTTGTTTTTTGTTTTTTTGTTTTTTTTTGAAACGGAGTCTCTCTGTCGCCCAGGCTGGAGTGCAGTGGCCAGATCTCGGCTCACTGCAAGCTCCGCCTCCCGGGATCTCGGCATTCTTCTGCTTCAGCCTCCCGAGTAGCTGGGACTACAGACGCCCGCCACCACGCCTGGCTAATTTTGTTTTGTATTTTTTAGTAGAGATGGGGTTTCACAGTGTTAGCCAGGATGGCCTCGATCTCCTGACCTCGTGATCCACCCACCTCGGCCTCCCAAAGTGCTGGGATTACAGGCGTGAGCCACAATGCCCGGCCTCAGCACTTCTATTCACTATTGCATTGTAGGTCCTAGCCCGTGCTATCTGCAAAAATTTTTTAAGAGTCATAACAACAAAGAAAAAGCAAAACTTTATTTTTTAAAAAAAGTTAGTTTATATAGATAAGCCTAAGCATTTATAGCATACTACTAGAACTAATACGTAGGTTTAGCAATGTCACAGGACTTAAGACTGATAGATAAAATCAATTATATTTCTACCTGCTAGCAATGAAATTTAGAAATTAATATTTTAAAATACCTTTTAAAATGCCAAACAGCATAATATATTTTAGAATAAAATTAACAAAACAAGTGCCAGCAAATTGCAAACTACAAAATTTTTCTGAAAGAACTAAAAAAAAAAATCTATATACAAAGATAAACTGCATTCAAAGACATTAAGATTCAATATTGTTAAGATGTCAATTCCAACAAAGTGACTTGTAGATCCAAGGCAATCCAAGTCAAATTCCCAGACGTCTATTATTGCAGAAATTAACAACAGGAATCTAAAATTTCTGTTGAATTTCCAAAGAACTATTGAGGAAAACAGTGAAACTTTGTAAAATATTTTAAGTGATTTATTCTGAGCCAAATATGAGTGACCATGGCCTGTGTCACAGCCCTCAGGAGGTCCTGAGAACATGTGTCCAAGGTGGTTGGGATACAGCTTGGTTTTATACATTTTAGGAAGGCATGAGACATCAATCAAATACATTTAAGAAATACATTGGTTTGGTTCAGAAAGGTGGGACAACTCAAAGGATGGGAGCTTCCAGGCCTGGATAAATTTAAACATTTTCTGGTTGACAATTGGTTGAGTTTATCTGAAGACCTGGAATCAATGGAAAGGAATGTTCAGGTTAAAATAAACAAAGGTTTGTGGAGACTAAGTTTTATTGTGCAGAAGAATCTCTGAGATAGCAGACTTCAGAGAGAGGGCAGGTTGTAAAATATTTCTTATCAGACCTAAAAGGGTGCCTGGCTCTTAGTTGATTATCTCCTGGGTCTGGGAAGGAAAGAAGGAAAAAAAGTGGAAAGGGGATACAGAATGTGGATTTTTCCGACAAGAGACTTTGGAGGGCAGTTTCAAGGTATGGCAAGGAAATTTATTTTGAGGTAAAACATTTTGATTGTCTTCATTGTTATGCCAGAGTCAGATTGGAAAGTAAGTCATGATATACAGGGTCAAATAAAACCCATCTGATGAGAATTTATGGTTTGTAGGGCATGACTCCCCAGACCCCTTAGGTAGGAATTTGGGCAGGATAAAAAATCAGAGCTTAGTCCTCATAACTAAACTAACCAGAACAATTTTGGATAGGAGTAACCAAGAGTAGAACTTGACTTAGTAAAAAACAAAACAAAACAAAAAAACCCCTACAGTTTGGTTTGACATAGGCTTAAATATACAGAGCAGTAAAAAGGGAATCCAGAAATATACTCAAGTGTATATTTCTGTTGATAATATTGTTCAAGTTAAAGCAAAGAGAAACAAATAATCAACAGATGGTTTTAGATCAATTGGAATACACTGAACCCTTCTCTTACTCTGGGAACAAAAAACTAACTAGAAATGTATCACAGACAGAAACATAAGAGCCAAAATAATAAAACTTCCAAAAAAGTGAAAGATTTCTTAGATAGGCTACAAAATAAAGAATTTACCAGAAAAAAAAAAAAAAAAAAAAAAAACTAATACATTGTATTTTGTTAAAATTTAAAATTTTGTTCTTAAAATGGCACTGTTAAAAGAGTAAATGACAGCTGGGTGCAGTGGCTTGCACCTGTAATCCCAGTACTTTGGAAGGCTGAGGTGGGCAGATTACCTGAGGTCAGGAGTTCGAGACCAGCCTGGCCAAAATGGTGAATGGTGAAACCTCATCTCTACTAAAAATACAAAAAAATTAGCCGAATGTAGTGGTGCATGCCTGTAGTCCCACCTACTCAGGAGACTGAGGCAGAAGAATCACTTGAACCCAGGAGGCGGAGGTTGCAGTGAGCTGAGATCATGCCATTGCGTTCCAGCCTGGGTGACAAGAGCAAAACTCAGTCTCAAAAAATAACAAATAAAAAAAAGAAGAATAAATTACAAGCCACAAATGCAGATTATATTTGCAAGATATATATCTGGTAAAGAATTACTTTCAGAATATATAGTTTAAAAAATCTCAACATTAAGAAGACACAAACCCAATAATAAAAATGAGTACATATTTGATTTCAAATTTTACCAGAGAACATTTACAAATATCAAGAAAACACAAGAAGATGTGAACATCATTTCTCATGTAATTAAAGTCACGCAGAATTTTTTGTTCATCCACTAGAATGTCTAAAATTAAAAGGAAAAATCTCACAGTACCAGGAACTGATAAGATAATAGAGAAAGGGGAACTTTCATGTTTTTGGTAGGGGAATGCATACTGATACAGCCACTTTGGCAACACTTTGTATATTTTTGTAAAATGAACATACCATAAGATCCAGACCAAAAAAAAAAATATGTTCACACAAAGCTGTTTATGCATATGTGCATAACAGCTTTATTATTCTTTACCATCAAAACTGAAAAGAATGTAAGTATTCATCAACATGTGAATGGAGAAACAAATTGTGTTATACAATGGATTACTATTCAGCAAAAAGGAAAGGAAAGAAAAAGAACAAAAAACTGACACAGTCAATAACATAAATGAATCTTTATTAAGCTATGTGGAAGAAGTCATATACAAACCACTACATATGTTGTGATTTAATTTATATTAAATTCTAAGGAAAGCAAACTACAATGACAGAAAGCAGATCAGAGGTTGCCAGGAGATAAGAGCAAAATATAAAGCTGACTGCAGAAGGTCACAGCAGAATTGTTTTTTGTGGTAATTGAAACATCTTATAATTATTTTGGTATTTAAATAACTATAAAGTTCAAACACATTGAATTGTATACTTAAAATTGGTGAGTTGTATTTTATGTAAACTATACCTCAGTAAAGCTTAAATAAAGCTTATTTTTTAAAATAACAGCATTTGTTTACATTTTGAATTAGTACAATTCTTCAATCTTTATTAGACACTTAGATGTATCAATTTGTTATATTGTCCTACAAAGTAATATAACGTGTGCAATAGATCTTTTGTTTCTAAGACAAAAATTTGGATTAGGTATCTATTCAATATATATTTTATTAACAATGACTTTTTAATGGCATTATATTAAGTGGAAAATATGGCTTTAGTGTTACTAAATCAGAAGCCCTTACAAGAGGCAATAAGTTGTTAAGGGGATTTTGGTGAAGTTTGAAGTCTGACTTATTTTTATCTAGCAACCAAAAAGTTACCATTATTAATTTTATGTTCCAATGGCCTAGAATCCTGTAAAAAGAATAAAAGTACAATATTATGTAAGTCAAAAAAGAAAAGAAATTAAAAGATTAAAAATCTAATAGATGATGAACATTTTAAAAATTCATGTCCAAAATCACGATTTATTTCCAATTCATTATCCATCATGCTAAAATATTGTTAATTAGAATTTTACATGCTTTGGTGGTTTTGTGTGTGATTAATTTGTAAATGTATTTTGATTTTATAGCTGAATAAACACTCTGCAGAAGGTGTTGAAAATTTATACATATGACATTAATGTTAAAATAAATATAATTTGTCACTATTCAGAAAATCATATGATTTTATTTTGTTAAAATGACCCAAATATTGTTCAATTTTGAGGAAAACTGGTGAACAGGAATAGGATTTTATATATATATAATACATATGTATATGTGTATAGTATATTTACACAATACTTTTCTCTCGACCAAAACAGTATTTTATATTATTTTCTCTTCAAAATTTGCTATGTGAAGAGATACTTTTTTGGCATTGTTCTAAAATATGTCCTGTGACTTTGAGCATGATCAATACGCCCAAGTTTATTGATGGTAAAATAAAAATTATGCTCAATTCCTCATGTTCACTGTTTTTCTCACTAGAAAATGATTTAAAGTGACAGAGAGTTGAAAGTACTACATTTCTGTATCACGTTTCCAGAAAATATTTTCATGTCATGGATTCCATAGGTTATTCAGTGGAAAATATGAAGAAAAAAAATAACCAAGGGCAAAGAAAATAACCCATATGCTTCTGTAGCCTTTTTTATTGCTCTGTTTTGTTTTATATTCTTACATTATTGATCACCCTGAAGAGGTAATTGTTATCATTGGTTTGCTAATAGAGACTTGAAAAGAAGAAAAGCAATTTTATAGGGATTTGCACTATTTACAAATTGTTTAACTGATCCTCTTTGGAAAAAAACAAAACGTTGCCTAGCTGTTAGACAAAACAGGGTCTCCCTGTCATTGATATAATTTGTCTGTTTGTGAGAGGATCTGCAATGCATTAGAATTTCAAAATACTAAATAACAACATCAATGTAAAAGCTCCCATGTAACACATACACGTATCACACACACACATACATATGCTACTGCTGCTTTACCGAAATGAGTTCTTATTTCAAAGAAAACATTTTATAATGATTTAGTTTCCAAATGCTCATAACAGTTTGTCAGTTAGTATAGCTCATTTTAATATTTTGCTTTCTGGGTACATGTTGACTCCCCATATGCCTGTAGTTAGCAAACAAAATTTATCCTTTATATTTTTTATCAATTGTTTATGAAGCTGACAGATTTATGTCAGCAATTGCTTTACTCAGAGCTGTAACATTTTGAGCTCTCATAGTTTCTAGTTGAAATAGTATGGTATGCAGCCAAACAAACATAGACCGTGATGTATTTAGCGTTTATGAGCTATACTAAAAATAAAGACAAAAATTACTTCCATCATTATTTCCATGATGAGTACGATTACCTTACACACTTTCTGTATTTACTGTAATGACAAATAATGCCTTTCATAAAAATATATTTTTTCCAAAAATTGACCTTCCATTTAATTTTTGACCAGTTAGTAGGAAGTTATATCATTTTTTCAAAGAACTTTGAAGAGGATTTACAGAGACCCTTGCAAAAGCATGTCGCTTACCGCTTAGCATGGTGGACTGTGGTGAGATAATATTGATGAACTGCCATCAGGTGGGAGTGTTGAGAGTTAGTTGATGGTTTAATTTGATGTGGAACAAAAGAAAGAAGGGAAAGAGTTGCTGTTTAGTTGAGGAAAAGATGTCTAATGTCAAAAAAGGCTGTGACAGGAAAAAGTTGCTAACATTAAATGATTTTCAAAAAAAGAAAGGAACAAACACTCATCATTTGGAAACATCAATTATGTGCTAAAGATCACAGAAACTATAATATGTTTCTACTAGGTCTACTGTTCTTTAATTTTTATAAGCTCAAAAGTTGGGCCTACCTTTTAACATTTTCCTTATGAAATTTGTAAAAATACAAAACTAGTAAAAAGATAAATCTTTCTTAAAATGAAGTCACAAAAAACTTGCTCACGTAACTACAAATTTAAACTAATACTGTATTTCAAGCAAGCTGAAATAAGAAAACAATAAAGGCTACAAAAACAGCACAAATCAGAATTAATAACTTAGAAATGAGATAAACAAAGACGCATTATCAAAAATTAGAACTGTCAGTACTTAGAAAAGAGATAACAAGAAAAATTTCAATGTTGAAAACAAAACAATAAAAGCATACACACAGAAGATCAAATAAACACCATATACAATTCTTATTAGAAACAGCAGTTGAAAGGAGGAAAATGAAAGTAAATTAGAAAGCTATTAAGGAAAAGATAAAAATGATTTTAGAGAAGTAGATATATTTTAATATAGATAATAACTACTCATTAAAAAACTATTCTGTAAATTATAAAAAAATAAATAAGGAGAGATTAACATTCCTAGTTTGAAAATTTTGTGGAACTGGCACATTTCAGTTTGAGGAAATACCAAATACATCTTTTTCTAATCACTTTGGATTTAAGAAAGCATAGATTTATAAACAAATTTTAGCAGTTAACTTTTTCAAATATGGAAGAGATTTTGCGCAAAACATGGTGAGTGATTAGTGTTAATTCAAAAGTAATTCATGGCCAGGCACGGTGGCTCACGCCTGTAATCCTAGCACTTTGGGAGGCCAAGGTGGGTGGATCACGAGGTCAGGAGATCGAGACCATTGTGGTTAACATGGTGAAACCTCGTCTCTACTAAAAATACAAAAAAAAAAAAAAATTATCTGGGTATGGTGGTGGGCGCCTGTAGTCTCAGCTACATGAGAGCCTGAGGCAGGAGAATCACTTGAACCCTAGAGGCGGAGGTTGCAGTGAGCTGAGACTGCACCACTCCACTCCAACTTGGGTGACAGAGCAAGACTCTGTCTCAAAATAATAATCTTTATAAATAAATAGAATTTGTTATTTTCTCTCTGTTTTTATGAAACATGAATCCAAGAGCACTTAGTCTGAATTTCAAATACATGTATAGAAACAATATTTGGGTTTATATTAGTTTTTGTTTTTCCAAAATAAGATTCCTTGAATATTCTCTCCATGCTTGTTTCTCTTTCATCCTTTAATAATACACCATTCAATGTAATTAAAAGAAAAATTATTATTGTTATTATTATTTGAGATGTAGTCTAGCTCTGTCGCCCAGGCTGGAGTGCAGTGGCATGATCTTGGCTTTCTGCAGCCTCTGTCTCCCACGTTCAAGCAATTCTCCTGTCTCAGCCTCCTGAGTAGTTGGGATTAAAGGCGCCCACCACCACACCCAGGTAATTGTTGTATTTTTAGTAGAGACTGTTTTTTGCCATGTTGGCCAGGCCAGTCTCCAACTCCTAACCTCAGGTGATCTGCCTGCCTCAGCCTCCCAAAGTGCTGGGATTACAGGTTTGAGCCACCATGCCAGACCTCCCCATTCAATGTAATATATGTTTTATTGCCTAACATCTTTGTTTTCCTTCCTGGGTTATTTCCATACTCTCTCTCTCGCTTGCTGGCTCTCCTTTTCTCTTCATCCATCTCCAATTCTAGCCCTGTCTGTCTCTTTAACTTTGCTAATTTATTTTTCTAGAAACACATATATATACGCACATAGGTCAGACAGTCTAAAACAAATGAGTACACAACAGTGTTAAATGAAGAGACATAGAGGTAGGCCGTTAATTCAACATAAATGAGATTAAGTATCTGTTAACTAATTTGTCATTTTTGGCTTTAAAATTTTTTCTGTGAATTTTTTGTGCTTTTTCCAAAAAACTTTATTTTTTTATTTTTCTTATTTTGGCGTTTGGTAAAAAAGCTCCAAAGACATTGGCACTTTTTTTAGTCTTTTAATGTGTATAAATTTTAAAAAGCTTTCTTTGCCCTAAATTAGCAATAAAACCTTGATCTCGTTATATAAAATGTATTTAGAATGGAAAAATCCTTACAAAGTTGTTTTCATGATGTAATGAAATGCTTTGAGAAAAAGTATCTAACACATAGTTTTTCATATAATCGAGATTCAATACATATAACTTTTAATGTTGAGATTACAGCTTTCCCAGTTTTGTCTGAAGGAATAACTCCTTTTTCCAACCAATTTGACCAGCTATACAGTGACAGTAAATAACTTTTCCCAGCACTAAGTCATTGAAGGTACCAGAGTAGGGCTTCAGCAAAGTGGAGGCTGTGACAAGGACGATGAATGAATCTAATGGGACTGTGTGGCACTTCAGTAATGAGAAGCAAGATTGTGATTGAGGGGCAGTGAGAACCAGGAAAGTGGGAGCTGGGGACAAGAAACCACTAGAATTAGCATGGCCTACAATAGTAAGCCCCTATACATAAGGGCTAAGATTTTTTCATCTTAGCTGACTGTCTTCATTTGCTTGGTATCTTTCCTCTTCTACCACAGGGACTGGTTTCACAGCCATTGTTCCTTTGGCCATTACCTAGTACTCCTAATTACATTTCTTTTTTCACTGGTTCATAAAGATTCCCTAACTCTTCCCTAAAGAAAACATACAGTCCCTTTGACCTCTTCTAAGGCTGTGGTTTTTGTAAAAATGAATCATGGTAATAATGTAAAATTATAATGATAATTGCACAATTAGCCTAAGATATATAATGTTTTTATGTGATGACTAAGAAGTCAAAGGTCATCCACATATGCCAAAAAGCAAGAGGTATATGTAAGTAATCCCAACACTTTGGGAGGCCGAGGCGGGTGGATCACAAGTTCAGGAGATTGAGACCATCCTGGCTAACATGGTGAAACCCCATCTCTACTAAAAACAAAAACAAAAACAAAACAAAACAAAAAATATTAGCCAGGTGTGGTGGCAGGTGCCTGTAGTTCCCAGCTACTTGGGAGGCTGAGGCAGGAGAATGGCGTGAACCCAGGAGGTGGAGTTTGCAGTGAGCCAAGATCGTGCCACTGCACTCCAGCCTGGGCGACTAAGAAGGACTCCATCTCAAAAAATATGAATAAATAAATAAATAAATACATAAAAATAGATATCTTCATGAAGATTCAGTTGCAACTGGAACTGCTTTCAGTTTCTCTACTTCTGCTTTGCTAGGATTTCATCTAGTGTCTAGAGGAAAAGTTGTGGAAGTGATGAGGAGAGTTGTCCTAAAGCTGTGGGTAAGAACTGGTTATGGATATAGACATTGTTGAGCTGCATGGGAGGAATGATCCAAAATACACTTTACATTTGCTACATTAATGTCACCATCCTGCCACTGTAGCTTTCATAGTATGGTAATCTAATCTCAAAGTAGCAAATAGGTAAGAGTTTAGGTTAAGAGAATAGTGAGCAAAAGAGACCATAAAAGATATAATCTAAAGTAATTTTCAATAAAAAGGAATTTTACATTTACTGAGTGTCTTAGTCTTCTTCTTCTTTCTCCTCCTCCTCCTTCTTCTTCTTCTTCTTCTTTTTTTTTTTTTTTTTTTTTTGGCTTTTTGAGACAGAGTCTCACTCCAACGCCCAGGATGAAGTGCAGTGGTGCAGTCATGGCTCATTCCAGCCTCGAATTCCCAGACTTAAGTGATCCTCCCACCTCAGCCTCTCAAGTAGTTAGAATTACAAGTGCACACCACCACACTTGGCTATTTTTTGTATTTTTTGTAGATGGGGTTTTGTCATGTTGCCCAGTCTGGTCTCAAACTCCTGGACTGAAGTTATCCTCCCATCTTGGCCTCCCAAACTGCTGGGATTACAGGTGTAAGCCACTATGCCTTGTTGTCTCTTATTCAGAGCCTTAGTCAAATATTTGAATTCAGGTAGTTTATTTGAGACTTCATCCAAAGAAGCAATGAAGAGAGAGCTGAGATAGTTATGGAGGAAGGAAAGATGTGTTACTGAGAACACCATGGTAGGCCACCACTATGCTTTATGCCAGGGCCTCTAAGAAATTTGCAAGGTATCTCCCTATATGATCCATCAAACTGATGGGAAGTTAAGAATTGTCCCTAGTTAATTGCCTTCCATTTACAATCTGTGCTTTTTCATATGCTGAGCCTCTATACGACTTCCTCCAGAAAAGGCCCTGAGGCAGAAAAATGGGGCATCAGGTGCAGAGCCATAATCGAGTGGGCCACTGTTAGTGACACCTAGAATCGTCTATCATAACTGTGGCCGAACAAGGAGATGAGCCAAGAGGATGTGACTCCAGCTAGGCTGAGCTTCCCTCGATACAGAATTGTCTTTAATTTGAATGCCAAAAGATTGTGAAGTAATAGAAATGTAGCCTAATTTATTTGTTTATCTATTTAATCTATATTTATCAGGTACCTGTTATCTGTCAGACACTGTTGTTTGGAAATAACACAAGATGAGCAAGCTCCTACTTTCTTGGAGTCCATAATGCAATAGGCACAGTGGAGATGGATGACAGCAATCAAATCACATTTGATTTATGGGATAAATGTCATAGTAAGGGCCATATAGGGTATAAATGAAATGCAAGAGGAATTGGCACACACTGAAATGGGTGACACATGGTTGCTTGAAGAAATGATTTCTAAACTAAGCATGAAAATTTAGTTGGAATTACATAAGCAATCACAGAGTGGAATGCTTTTCAGTAGGAAAAAAAAAATAAAGCTTTCTAATTCCTACATGACCATTTATATAGGAGTGTTTTTATATTTTGTATCCAGCTTTGAAGTGGTCAAGGACCAATTTACTCCAGAGCTTAATATGCATTAAATGCTTAATATGTGTTAATTTTTTATCACCACATCATCATCATCATCAGCAGCAGCATCATCGATACCTTGTGAGTTTCTCCATGGTTTTCTTAAAAAAAAAAAAAAAAAAAAAAAGGCCCTAAAGTAGAAAATAGCAACATTAGGTGCAGAGCCATGATGAAATGAGCCACTTGTCAGTAAGACTCAGAAAATCTCAGAAAACATCAATATACCAGAATCCCGTTGCTAGTGGGATGTCCTAAGAAAATGGAGAGGTAAGAGTTAGCAGTCATAGAGATTGACAAAGGCCTAAGAACTCCAGGAAAATAATGCAATGAAATGCATCCGGTGACTTAGGTTTTCATTAAGAAGATACTATAGGCCAGGCGCAGTGGCTCATGCCTGTAATTTCAGCACTTTGGGAGGCCAAGGCAGGTGGATTACCTGAGGTCAGGAATTCAAGACCAGCCCGGCCAACATGGTGAAACCCCTTCTCTACTAAAAATAAAAAAATTAGCCAGGCATGGTGGCAGGCGCCTGTAATCCCAGCTACTCAGGAGGCTGAGGCAGGAGAATTGCTTGAATCCAGGAGGCGAAGGTTGGGGTGAACTGAGATTGTGCCACTGCGCTCCAGCCTAGGCAATAGAGTGAGACTCAGTCTCCAAAAGAAAAAACATAAAGAAGATACTATAATATATGCAAATACATTATAAAAGAATAGCCAAGAGCCCAGGGTTCATCATCAGGGAGGTTTTGTTTCTGCTGAGTCTTCTTTTTTTCAGCTTTGTGATTTTAACAACAAAGCCTCTATATACTTCAATTTCTGAAACTGCAAGATGTTTGTATTAATTACATCCAGTTCACAAAGTAGTTATAAGAGTTTAAAAAATATCATTCAGGCACAGCATTTAACATACTGCCTGAACCATTCTTAGTTGTAGATTAAAGTTAATTATTATTTCCTCTGTTTTTAAATACTCAAGTGAGGTGACCACTCAATCAAACTACTAAAAATATTTTGAAGGATTGTATTTTTCTCTGGTATTATATGAGACTCACCCTCCATTCTAAAAGTTACAATATTAATGATTTTTCCTGCAAATTGCTTTCAATAATTTTTATTCTCTTTTTTTTTTTTTTTTTTTTCTGAGACAGGGTCTTGCTCTGTTGCCCAGGCTGGGTTGTTGGTGTGTTATCCTGGCTCACTGCAACCTGAAACTCCTGGGCTGAAGCAATCCTCCCACCTCAGCCTGCCAAGTAGTTGGGACTACAGCTATGCCCCACCATGCCCAGCTAATTTACTTTTTATTTTTGGTAGAGACAAATTCTCACCACATTGTCTAGGCTCATCTGGAACTCCTGGGCTCAAACTATCCTCCTACCTTGGCCTCCCAAAGTGCTGAGATTACCGTTGTGAGCCATCATAGTTGGTCAATAATTCTCATTCTCTTCATGTTTGTTTGTTTAACTTATAAGCACGTTAGACATCCATAAAATTGAATTTGATGTGAACTTCTCAGATCGAAGCAATTCACAGTGTGACAGAAGCAGGTACATTCAGTTAGATTTGACCAAAGTTATACTCAAAGTGCTTAGTCATTGGTCCTGAGTCAAGATTAGTCACCTACTCTAATCACATTGAGAATGACCTTCCCAGATTAAACATAGCATATATTGTATATCTTGGTGCTAAAAGGCATGCTGGAAATCAGGCAGCAAAATCATATGCTAATGCCAACTCTACTGTCTACTGCCATTGTTGGGGGGCTAATTTTGTCATCAGTGTGTACATGCTTAGAGAGAAGGGTACAAATGTGCTTATTAGGTAACATAGACTATGCTAGCGCAGGACAACCATTTAACTTTGATGTTACTCTGATATCAGAGAAAACAGTTTGGCCAATTCATTCGTTATATACCACAGATTACTTTGATATTTATTTTCAAATAAAATTGCTCCTTATGTCCTACTTTCCAGTTCTGCTCTTAGCAAATCTTGCCTGAGCAATCTCATCACAATAATTAAATAAGTTTACACAGCTCAATTTAGACAATGTCATTGTCCTGTTCAAACTTCTTTACAACTTCCTGAAATAAAATGCTTATCATTCAGGCTGGCATTCACAGTCCTTCACAATCTGACCATACCCAACCTGCCATTCTTCTTTTCTTATCCCTCATGTTACAATGAATATCTTATATCTTACACGTTGCACTGCCCTATGATTCTTTCTCAAAGATGTTATTTAATTTCACACTTTTCCAACTTTCCACACACAGTTTCTTTCCAACAAAAACTTTGAATCTTAATTTTCTCTGTCTACAGACAGTCTGCTGATTTCTGCAAGCCTACCTGAAAGGTAACCTTCTCCACATAAGTTGCGCTGACTGCTTTAGGCAAACAAACAAACAAAAATAAACCTGCTTTTCCCTCAACACTGTGCCTATATCTTTTTATTACAGTACAAAACATTTGCCCTATATAACCAAATTTGGTGCATTTCAGTCTATGTATTTCATTTGCTGTAAAATGTTGATATTAAAGGCCATCTCTGCTGGCTTTTGTAAGCACTAGTTCGGCAATCTAGCATGGTGCTTTGCACATATTAGGCACTCCAGCAACAATAAAATGTTTGCTAAAATAGCTCATTTATTATAAAATGCTAATTCAGATTATCTTCAGCTGAATACATTTAAAATATTTACATATATTGAAAGGGATCTTCTGAGATATAATTATTTATTGGTGAATTCTTTCTGGCTCAAAGAGATTAGCGGCCCCTCCCCTGTCCAAGCAGGAAACTGATCATGCCAAAAGAAACTCTGCCCTCAGGACACTGGGAAGATTGCAGAGGCAGGCCTTCCTGGACTTTGGCCAAATAAGTTTCCTGGCTATTATTATCTTGAAACATCTAAAAATATAAATTTACGCTTTTATAAAAAGAGTTATTAAAAAATGTTTATAGACAACGTGTCTAAATGACCTTTTGTTAATTATGTGGGTTGCAGAAAAACACATTTTGTTCTCTGAGTTTGATTTTACATCGCTCATATTCACTTTAGTCAATAGAAGGTTATCACAAAAAAAAAAAGAGTCTCATTAATGAAGTGTCAGTAAAACCAATACTGTAGTGTTTAAAATAAGAAGAGAATGTTCTTTCATTTCCTAACAAAAGTTATTATGAAATTTAGGCACCTGAGCTTTACCTAAAATGTAGGACAGAAAAAAATAGTAAGAGCCTATTCAGATCAGAGGTTCCATTTCAGACTTTAAAATCTTTGTGTACCCAGGTCATTTGTAATGTATCACAATAAGTTTGTTACTAATATCAAACTACTTAGGTTTACAAATGATATCTTTTTTAATAACAAGAAACAACACTATCACTAAATCATTTGTCTTGAATTTCAATGGGAAAAATGCCGGTGTGTTTACACATAAAGAATTGTAAAACAAAAAAACAAAACAACAACAACAAAATAATTGTAAAACAATCTTTACTTCTTCATAAAAAGTACTGAGAAATACAAGTCTTTTGAAGTTATTTAATTCTTTTCAGGAGACTACTTATGTATGCACAATCAAATTACCAGAAAATTGTTGAATGTACACATTGTGGAGATAATTATATGGAATTAAAAATATTTTTTGATTTTTAGAATAGTTCATACAGTTGCCCCTCAAAGTACAATGGTGTTATAACATCGTAAACACATAATGAGTTGAAAATATTATTAAGTCAAAAATGTACTTAATACATCTAACCTACTAAACATAGCCTAGCACAGCCTACCTTAAACATGCTCAGAAGACTTAACATTAGCCTACAGTTGGGCAACATTATTTTACACAAGCCTATTTTAAAATAAAGAGTTGATTAGCTCATGTAATTTATTGAATACTGTGTTGAAAGTGAAAAACAATGGTTGTATAGGTACTCAAAGTATGCTTTCTAATGAATACATATCACTTTCATACCATCATAAATTGAAAAATTGTTAGTCAGTAACAGTCTGTATAGTGAGTAAAGATGAGAAATCATATATTACAAAATAATACATTGAAATAATATATAAAGGAATCAATTATATATGCTAGAAATACTATATATGTATTTATACATATATATATTTACAGAGAGAGAGAAAAAGAAAGAGAGAGAAACCTGAATTTAATGAAATAGCACACTCAAGACATCTGGGCTACTGTGGTCAGTGCCTACCCATGGTCAAAATCAACAAACAACAACAAACAAACAAAACAAGAGAGAAGGAAGGAAAAGAAACACAGAGTATATGTAACAATAAATTTTAAATTTTATCTCCAGGTAAATTATGATTACTTTGGGAAAATGTATTAATTCTATCCTTCCAGATGAGAGCTTTATGATGACTGGGATGACAAATATTCTATTTTTTTCTTTTTCTTTTGCATGGCCAACACCAAATATAGTAGCAGATAATTAATAAACCATTGTTGAATAAATAAATAAAAACAAATTATTCCTTTTACTGGCCCTCTATATTACACTTGCTTTGATCTTATTACATCTGGCCTGGCTAATCTACAACGTCAAGTTTGGATTCTGTCCTACCCAATATGTTCTTTAATTCCATGCTATAGGTTGGACCAAGTATATATGTGGAAGGTTTCCACTTAGACTGGAGAGTAGACTTAAAATTACTTTCCTGTAACTAGTCAATACACCTCCAAATATAGTAGATGATTACCTCAGTTTGATTTTCCTCTGTTACTTAGTTTCTACTCTAAAACTAAAAATCTATATTTAATCATCAATTTCTGCTGATACTTAGATATAAACAATCTCACTAGAGATTTATATTTTCCATCACTATAGACTTTCTTGTTTCATTGAATTAGATGATCATTTATCAAAAGTTCCATGTAAGAAAAAAATGCAAACAACATAGTGCAACAAGTAGAATCAGATACCTGCTGGCTACAGTGCATTGCCCATCATTTTGTAGTACTTTAAAATAGTTTTTAAAAAATCATTAAGCATTTTGCATTGTTACTATTTTAAAAATGCTTTAAAAATAAAATATTATTTTTTCATACATAATAACTATATTCTAAGCATGATAGCATTTGTTACAGAAAAGTCAAAGAAATATTAGAAATAGCTTAACCTTTAAGGTTCTTGCAGTATATTGCATATAAAACACTAATTTATGTGACAAAATAAACAACATAAAACAGAATACATTATTTGATACAACTATGATAAAAATTCTAAAAGAAAATGAAGAAGATAAATAGGCATTAATTAAAATAATCTTTCAGTGGGTTGTTTCAAGTGTGTAATGTATACTGATTAATGAATTAAATAAAGTTATTAATATGTATGAGAAGCTGAGATTAAAATAGTAAGAGAAAAAAAGCATATATTATTGCCCTCCCTGGAGATTATTACTTAATGGAAGTGATACATTTTAATAAAACAACATACAGATAAAGCCAAAATCACAACTGCATTACATGTAAAAAGGACAGTGACCTGTTGCTATATTACAGCCTATCAAAGGATTGTGACACAGTTAAGAATATCAAACAGGTTTTCAAAAAAAGTGTAATGGTGTCATCATGCAGTGTTATCTGACTGACATCTTTGTCCAACCCACTTCCCCTTTCTTTGCCTCTACAATCAAGACTTCTTTGGGAGTTAGATTTTCTTGAAACTAGACTCAATTGTCCAGCTGATAGTTTCAATTCATGAACTGAGAAGTGTTAGAGTTCTAGACTTAAACTGAAGTTAAACTGATACAACCCATTCTTTTGTTTCTAACATCTGTAGCACAGATGTGATTCCTTATGCTACAACAGCTATTTTGCCTCCTCCTTGAGTTAAACATACACGCATAAACAAACATACTCTCTCTCACACACACACACATACACATACACACATACACACATACAACATACCAGGGATGGCAGGAGGTAGGAAAAATAAAATCTAGCTTTGAGTATATTGTTTATCCCCTGAATCAGTCCCAGATTGCCTACCTCCAGATCTTCTTATGTGAGATTTTTGAATGTATCAATTGCATAAGGCACTATTAATTGAGTTGCTATTATGCACAGTCTAAAACTTTGATTCACTGATGATACACTGATAATTGAGATGATGGCTAAAAGGTGAGGAGAAGTCAGCTAAACTAATGGGGTGAAACTGAATACTCCCAGGAGGGGATATTCCTGCTTAAAATAAAGATTTTTCTAATAATTCTTTGACTTTCCAACAGCACCCCTAATCTTGCTTAGAGCATAGCAATTAATATGTATTAAAATAACTATTTCACTATTAAATTTATAATTTTAGAAGATACTAATAAGTTTGAAGCCTAAATTTGAAGTATAATAATGAAACAAACTTAAAAAAACTACAAAAATGTTAGTGAATGCACTGTAGCAAGCATGTACATAGTTCTACCTAATACAGCATGTTATTTTCACAACTATGCAATATGTGCTCAGGTCCTGAGGAAGGGGAAATAATAAGGCAAATCTGAGGAGCTGATACTCAGGGAAGATGAGTATAGAGAGTAAGAGAACAGCAATGTAAACTGACAGGTGAAGTGGGTAGGTTGCAAACCAAGAAATTTCCTCAAAGCTACACTAAAAGTTTGTTCTTCTTTGTGAGAAAAATGATAAATCAACAAGATCTAAGACTAAATATCTAAAGAATGACATTGGCAGACTTTTATTTTATAAAGATCACTCAGGCAACATGGATAGAAAGTAAAAAGGGATCCAAAGGAGAAGAAGTAAAGATTCTGTTCTGTTCTGTGCTATCTTGTCCTGTCCTGTCGTATCCTATTCTAATGTTTGTGAGAATGATGACAGTAATTCCTTAGACTGTAGTGGTGGAGACAGAGGAAACTACATGAAATTTGGAGATATTTTAAAGGTAAATGGTCATATTAGTGTCATATTGTGGGCTTAAGTGATAAGAAGATGTAGTTATTAAGCATGATCCATGAATTTGGGGTTTGTGCAACTAGACATGTGGTGGTACTATTCACTGAATTAAGAAAAGAAACCTAAAGTGCAAGAATGTGGAATAGATTACTAATTAGGGTTTGTACATGTTGGGTTTACAATTTCAATAAGATTTTCCAGTGGTGACATCAGTAAGGCCGTTATGTATATTAATGACTTTTAGAGGAGAGGAGGAAAGGTCTGGACTAATGACATACATTTGAGGGTTGCCTATGATTATATTACAATTAAATTATTTAAAGTGGAAGAGACAATGAGAAAGTATATGTTGAGAAAATAAGACTAATGACTGGGTATTAAAAAAAATCCAGTGTTTAACATTTGGTCAAGAATGAGGAGGTTGCAAAAAAATCCTGGTCAAAACCTAAATAAAGATTGATCAAGAGATATTAGAGAAATAAGGAACTCTGTATTTTCGTTAAAATCTAAGAGCAATTGTAATTTCAAAATTTAATTATATGCATTTCAAAATAAGGAAAATGAAGATCACCAAGTTTAAATTCAAGTTTGGGCTAGATATAATGTTTCAGAGTTATCATTTGAACACAGTATTTTTTTATTATTCCAAAATCAATGTTATTCCTGTTACAGGCATATGAACATTAAAAAAAATACCTTGAACATAATATGGGATGTGTAGTATCAGATAGTATTATTTTCATGTTTTCTTCACATCTTTTATTTTTTGGTAGAATGTCCTTACAAACACAAGTGAGATCACTCATTCTATCAGATTCATTTTTCTTTCTCCCCAGAGAAAATTACCATTCTGAAATTGTGAGTTACCCTTCCTGTTCACACTTCTTTTCCAAATTCGTGCATTTAAATTGACAGATAAAATTTTCTGTGTGTATTATATATAACTGGATGTCTTGGAGCATATATGCATTATGGAAAGGTTAAATCCAGCTAATTAACATATTCATCACTTTACATAATTATCATTTTTGTGATAGTAACACTTAATATTTACTCTTCCAGCATTTTCTTTTTTTTTTGTATTGTTTTCTCCCAGCATTTTCAAGACGGCTGATATATCATTAGTCTCTGTAGTCACCATATTGAACAACGGGTCTTTTAAAATTATTTCTTCTGGCCGGGCGCGGTGGCTCAAGCCTGTAATCCCAGCACTTTGGGAGGCCGAGACGGGCGGATCACGAGGTCAGGAGATCGAGACCATCCTGGCTGACACGGTGAAACCCCGTCTCTACTAAAAATACAAAAAACTAGCCAGGCGAGGTGGCGGGCGCCTGTAGTCCCAGCTACTCCGGAGGCTGAGGCAGGAGAATGGCGTAAACCCGGGAGGCGGAGCTTGCAGTGAGCTGAGATCTGGCCACTGCACTCCAGCCCGGGCTACAGAGCAAGACTCCGTCTCAAAAAAAAAAAAAAAAAAAAAAATTATTTCTTCTATCTAACTGTAATTTTGTATCCTTTAACCAGTATCTTCCCAGCCTTTCCCCCCAGACACACACCAGCTGCCCCAGCTTCTGGTAATCACCATTCTACTCTTTATATGAGATAAACTTTTTTAAGATTTCATGTGTGAGTGAGATCCCGTGGTATTTATCTTTCTGTGCCTGGTTTATTTCACTTAGCATAGTGTCCTCCAGATTCATCCATAATAGGATTTCCTTCCTTTTTAAGACTGAATGGTATTCCCTTGTGTATATATACAATATTTTCTTTATTCATTAATCTGTCAAAGGTTACATCAGTTGATCCCATATCTTGTCTATTATAAATAATATTGCAATGAACATGGGAGCTCAGAGATAATTCTTTGATATACTGATTTCATTTATTTGGCCTATATACCCAGTAGGGAGATTGCTGAATCATGCTGAATCATATAATAGTTATATTTTTAATTTTTGAAGAATTTCTATACCGTTTTTCATAATGGCTATACTAATTTTCATTCCCACCAACAGTGTACCAGAGTTCCCTTTTCTCCATATCCTCTCCAAAATTTGCTATCTTCTGTATTCTTGGTAAAAACCATTCTAACAGGTATGAGGAAATATCTCATTGTGTTTTTAGTTTGTATTTCCCTGATGATTAGTGATGTTGAACATTTTTTCATATACCTGTTGGCCATTTGCATGTCTTCTTTTGAGACATGTGTATTCAGTTCCTCTGCTTATTTTGCATTTGAGTTGTTTCCTTGATATCGAGATATATGTTTTTCTTACATTGGATATTAACCCTTAATCAGATGTGTGGTTTGCAAATATGTCCTCCCATTGTAGGTTGTCTTTTCACTCTTTGGTTGTGTCTTTTCTTCTACAAAACCTTTTTAGTTTGATGCAATCTCATTTGTCTATTTTGCTTTTGTTGCATGTGCTCTGAGTCATATCAAAAAAACTTATTGCCCAAACCAACATCAGTAAGTTTTCCTTTTATGTTTTATAGTGCTTTTACAGTTTCAAGTCTTTTATTTAAGTCTTTAATTCATTTTGACTTGACTTTTGTATATGGTGTAAGGTAAGGATCTAATTTCATTCTTTTGCATGTGGATATCTAATTTTCCTAACACCTTTATTGAAGAGACCGTCCGTTCCCCGTTGTGTTATTGGGACCCTTGTTGAAAATCAGTTGACTATAAATGCATGGATTAACTTCTGGGCTCTCTCTGTATTCTGTTCCCTGGACTAAATATCTTTTTTTTCTTTCTTTCTTTTTTTTTTTTTTTTTTAATGCCAGTACTATGCTGTTTCAGTTACTCTAGCTGTGTAATATAATTTGAAATCAGGTAGTATGATGACTTTTAGCTTTGTTCTGTGTTGCTCAAGACTGCTTTAGCTATTTGGGGTCTTTAGTGGTTTCATATAAATTTTAGGATTTTAAAAAATATTTCTGAGAAAAATGTCATTGGAAATCTGATAAGGATTGCATTGAATCTGTAGGCCAACTGGGTATAATAGACATTTTAACAATATTAATTTTTCAGATCCCTAAGTCAGAGATATTTATTTGTGTCTTCTTCAGTTTTTTTCATTGATGTTTTTTAGTTTTCATCATACAAATGGATCATGATCATGGGAGTTTAAAACAATTACATACTTTCGATTTTTTTTGTTTGTTTGTTAAAACTCCTATTTTGTGCATCATAGAATGTACTTCCCTAAAAATAAAATGAATTTATAAGGAACAGGAACACATTTCCTCATTCCTTTTAATTCCCTCTTCAATATTTTTGTCACCATGTTAGGGTCAGTGAATATCTGTGTTACTGACAGTGAGTCCTTATGGGTCTGTGGCAACCTCAATTCTTGCCTCATCAGAAGAAAGAATTCAACTGAGGGGCATAAGGCAGAAAAAGGGTCCGAGGCAAGTTTCAGAGTAGGAGTGAAAGTTTGATAAAAAGCTTTAGAGGAGGAAAGAAAATACACAAGTAGGCACTTTGCAGGTCAAGTGTGGTGTTTGACCTTTTGACTTGCGGATTTATATGTTGCATATTTCCACGGTCTTGCATTCCTTTTCCTATGATGTTTTTTCCTATGATTCTTCCCTTAGCGTGAGCTGCCCACATGCATTGTACCTTTCTTGCACTAGGGAGGGGAGTATGCACAGCGTGTTTAGGAATCATGTACACATGCTCACCTGAGGCTTTCTTCCCTTTTCTGATGGAATGCCCCTGGAAGGTCATACTCTGCAATTTTATCTCTTAATATGCATGCTCAAGCCCACTCTTTCAGTTCTTGAGATTTTATTGGGAGCTACCAATTGCCAATTTCAAGTGTTTTAATCTATTCAGAGATTGCCTTTCCCTCACACTGGCTGTGACCAATTATCATTTTCAGAAAGGCAGTGTGACAACTGCTGAACCATCTCCTGATGGGTGCCTGACATTCGTGGTGGGTGTGGGGAGCCCTCTTCTGCCCTGTTCATGCCTGACTAGCTACCTACTATAACAACCACACTATGTATTTTGTAGTGGGGTACATTTTAATTTTTCCCTGAAATATTTTAGCCACACATTTCAATATCCCAGGATTACTTTATATTTTTGTCACTTTTAATTGTGGTTGTGTTTTTACTATTAATAATACAAATACAATAACATAGTATTCAAAGGTTAACAAATGTAAATCATGTGGTTTCAAAACTTAATTTGAATAAGGTTAATGAATATTTCAATTTTCACTGTGTAAACCAAAAGTAAAATTCTAATAAAATTCACCCAGCCAACTAAATGGATCCTCCTCTCAGCCAAGGGGATTTCAAAGAAACCTGAAGAACTAGTTCAGGCCATGTTGTGAAGAGGGGGCCAGACATGCCACATTACACCCTCTTCCTTTTAGAGTTTAGACACAATGAGCAGCATTAACAAACAGACTCTTTGTAGCAATAAGAAACCAACTGGCGCCTGACTCTGGAATAACATCACATGACAGATGACAGGGCCTAAAAGAAATCAAAGTATTTTACCCCAAAATATATTTATTTGACATATTTTGGAATGGGCCTACAAAGCCATCTCTTGTGGGGAAAATTTACATCTTATAGAGAACCTCCCTTCCCTTCTAGGTTTTTTCCTGATACCGGAGAGATTTAACTAATAGCCTGACACCTTTTAAGATCTGATAAGAAGCCAGGTGCAGTGGCTAACTGCTGTAATCCTAGCACTTTGGGAGGCTGAGGCCGGTGTATCATCTGAGGTCAGGAGTTTGAGACCAGCCTGGCCAAAATGGCGAAAGCTGTCTCTACTAAAATTACAAAAATTAGCTGGTTGTGTTGATGCATGCCTGTAATCCCAGCTACTCGGGAGGCTGAGGCAGGAGAATTGCTTGAACCCGGGAGTCAGAGGTTGCAGTGATCCGAGATCACGCCATTGCACTCCAGCATGGGTGACAGACTGAAACTTCATCAAAAAAAAAAAAAATCTGATAAGAAACATTTACCATCTATTCTCTGAAGTCGGCTACCTGAAGACCTCATCTACATGTCTACATAACAAGAAGCTTGGCTTCCACAATTCTCCTTATCTTCACCCCAAGCATTTTTTCCTGCTTACTTCAACTCTTGAGACTAAACTCTTTCAACCCAACTGCCAATTGGGAAATCTTGAAATCCACGTAGGACCTGAAGTCCACTCCCCCACCCCTAACAATTCCCACACTGCCCTTTGAGATGCACCACCTTTCCAGGCCAAACCAATGCATACTTTACACTTATTGATTAATGTTTTTGCCTGTAATTTCTGTCTCCCTAACCCAACCACTAGGGCACATGTCCTCAGGACTTCCTGAGGCTGTGTCATGGGTCATGACTCTCACATTTGGCTTAGAATAAAACTCTTCGAATATTTTACAATTTGACTTTTTAATATAACAACTATCTCATGGCTAAATTTTATAGAGATTCTTTTCTAAGTGGCATTTTCTTTTGTATGGAAAGGAGGATAAACTGTATACTTTTGATCTGTAAGGAGACTGCCAGATAATTAATCAAATATGAGAGCTGTAAAGGGTCTTACTATTCATATTGCCTGAACACATTATTTTATATTTGTTGATATTGAGAAACAGGAAGCAAAGTGATTTGGCCAAAGACCTATAGTGATGAGTACCAGAATTTGGATATGTGTAGAGCAATTATGATCTGAAATTCTTTTAGACATTTTTTTCTACACATTTATCTTTTCTTTTTAGTTGACATTTTTTCTTTAAAATGTTTTACCATTAGAAATCAACTTTCAAAATAATACATATAACAAATACATAAATATTTACACATACATATATATACACACACACATACACATGGCTTACATATAAAATACTATAAAAATAAAAACTAAAATATAAAATCATAAAAAAATGCTTAATAATGTGTTTTAAAGAATACCCTTTAATCACATTTTTTTTCTATTTCTGTAAGTAAAGCTGGCTGGAAGAGATAGTAATACACTAATACACTAATTTAATCCACTAAAATGTCAGATTGAAAAATAAAAGCACATATCAAAAGTCTTTGAGATAAAACAGATATGAGTTGGAAAATAAGCAGAATAAAGGAAAGCTAATTTATCTAATTAAAATTAATGTGAAATGCAATTTTAATGGGAAGAACCATTTAAGGAACTCAGAGGGAAATAAATTTGATCACCTCATAATAACAACAGGAGTCCAATTACTAATGTAAAAATAAATCAGTAAATAATCAACCATTGCATTAATCTCATGAACTAAATTATCACTTTTTGCACACAGAAACTCAAGTAATATTGTATGACCCAATTTCAATTCAAACAATTTATTCAAGAAATAGTTATCTTGGTTTTGGGTTAGAATACAGAAATATATGAGACTGTCACTTTCATCCTGACAGATAATGTTTAAAATCAGAGTTTCACTGTTGTCTGTGAGTTGTATCTACATGTGTGTGTGTTTTTCCTATTAGATGTAAAGAACTTTAAATACACCAAATTTCCAGAAAGTGACAAAACTTCCTAGAAAAACAAACACACCAAGGAAACCCCCAAAGCAAACGAATGGGTGGTAGAATGAGGAGAAATGTACCATAGACAATGTCAGGAAAAACAGATGTTTTAACAAACTTTTAATAGATTTTTGTGGGCTGACACAGTGTTTCTATCCTACTACATTTGACTGCCAGCGATTTTTCTTCATTGTCTAGGTTAACATGCCAAACACTGGGCCACAGCACTAAGTTGTACAGAGCTTGATGAAGCCTTGAAGGAAACCCGGAGTTCAGAGATAAATTCCTCTTAAACCCATAAGATTTTTGCCAGTGGTAACGTAGAGGCTGTGAAGGCTAAGGCTTGAGTAAGAGAATTGTGGAAAATCACTTCAAGGTTCTCTAGACAGTCATTGAGTGTACTCTATGAGCCCTCCAATGATAAGAAGAAGGGAAAAAAATAGATGAGAAAAGATATTCTGACATGCAGAATGTCTCTGGAAGGACTGGAGAGTAAAGAGAACTCCATAGTGACCTGAAAAGTTGAAAGTGAGACTGGGAAGCAAAGAGAGAGAGAGAGAGAGAGAGAGAGAGAGAGAGATGATATAATTAAGATAATAACTTGGTTATTAAGCACAGAGACCTGTGAGAACTTGCGGTGTTCAGAACCTGAGCTCTCCTGAAGAAAAGTTCCTAATCTCATACTCAAATCATTTGAAACCAGTGGCATAGCGAAGCTAACAAAAGCTGCATGAAAAAACAGACTGGGTTCTATTATAGCCCATCACCCTTACAGAGCCTTACATATTTGTGTGCCTTTGTCTGGGGGTAAATGGCATTCACTTCCGTCTCCACAGTTATTTCCTACACAATATTTGTCATACATTAAAATTTCTGAGACATGACAAGAAGAAAGAAAATGTTGCCTTTGTTTAAAAAAATAATTCAGTAAAGCAAATCAAGAAATGGCTCAATGTTGGGATTATTAGGCAGAGATCTTATAGCAGCTGTAATAAATGTTTTAAAGAATCAACTGGAAAAATATGTGAAGAAATGGGAAATTTCAGCAAACAGATGATAATTATCAGAGTAAGCAAAGTGGAAATGTTAGAGATGAAAAAAATGCTATTAGAAATGAAAAACTCATTTGATTTGCTTAGCAACAGAGGAAAGATCAGGGCGGTTAAATATAGATTTTTAGATATAATCCAAAGTAAAATATAAAAGACATGAGAGTGCCTTATTTATTCTGGATATTAACCCCTTGCCAGATGTATATTTTGAAATATTTTCTCCTATTATACAAGTTGTCTCTTCACTCTGTTGATTATCTTCTTTGTTGTGCAAAAGCTTTTTATTTGATACAATCCCATTTGTCCATTTTTTTCTTTTTTTGCCTGTGCTTTTGAAATCTTATCTGAAAACTCCTTCTCCAGTCCAATATCTTGCAGTGTTTTCTGTATGTTTTCATCAAGGTAAAAGACCTTACTAGAAATCTCTCAAAAGAAGACATACAAATGGCCAACAGGTATATGAAAAAAAAGGTCAACATCACTAATTATAAGAAAAATGCAAATCAAAAGCACAATGAGATATCACCATTCCAGATAGGTTGGCTGTTATCAGAAAGACAAAAGATAACAAATGTTGATGAGGATGTGGAGAAAAAGGAACTCTTACACACAGTTGGTTGGAGTGCAATTAATATAGCTGTTAAGGAAAACAGTGAAGAGGTTTCTTGAAAAATTAAAAAATAGAACTACCACATAATCCAGCAATCTAGTTTTCTAGCTATATATCCAAGGTGAGTAAAATTAGTATATTGAAGAAGCATCTGCACCTCCATGTTTTTACTGTAGCACTATTCACAATGCCTAAGACATTGAATCAACTATGTCTCCAACAACAGATGAATAGATTTAAAAATGGTTTATCTTTACAAAGACATACTATTCAGTCATTTAAAAAGGGAAATCCTGTCATTTGCATAGATAAACCTGAAGAACATGATGTTCAGTGAAATAAGCCAGACACAGAGAGACAAATGCTGCATAATTTCACTCATATGTGGAATCTTAAAAAGTTGTTTTCATACAACTCATGAATAAAACAGTGTTTGCCAGAGACTGGGGATGACATGGGACAGGAGAGAGGAGGAAAGGTTGGTCAATAGTTACAAAGTTACAACAGAAAAGAAGAATAAGTTCTGATTCCCTTTCACACAGTGAGGTGACTGTGGTCAACAATAAGGTGTGGTATATTTCAAAATAGCCAGGAAATAAGATTATGAATGTTCCTACCACAAAAAAATGATAAATGTTTCAGGTGATGGATAGGTTAATTTCTCTGATTTGATCACTACCAGGGGGTACATGTATCAAAACATCACATACTAGCCCATAAATATGTACAAGAACCAAGTGTCACTTAAAGAAAAAAAAGACCTAAGAGTGAAAATAGAAAAAGAGTTTTTGACACAATGTCCCTACATATGAATAATTACATATTCTGGGGAACAATATCAATGTTTCTACCTATGAGTAATTAATGTCTCAGAAGAAGAGAAAGAATGGGGTAAAGAAACATTTGAAGCAATAGTGGTTGAGAATTTTTCAAAATTAAAGAAAATGATCATTTCAAAGATCTAAGAAGTTCAGTAAAACCTAAGCAGAGCACAAATGGGTAAGAAAAAAATAAAATAAATTTTAAAACATTCTTAAAGTTTACTAGGGAATCATTACGCTAGTATAGAACATCTGTAGACTACATCTGTGAGTAAAGTTTGTAAACATCTATAAATCCTTTTCCATAGGGTTCAATGGGTAATCACAAAGAAGGACGGGGCAGAGCTAGAGAACAGAGAGGACCCTTTTTGGTGACTCAGGTGTGCAGAAGGTAATCAACTCTTCCTAAGGATCAGGTAGTGAAACAATCTATTTCCCTAAACTCTTCTTTCATATGAATCATTTGTTTTTTAATGCATGAATGTCTGCTAGAATTTTCTACCGGAAAACCCTCATTCTGAGACAGTCGCCAAGTACCCTGATGGGATATCCAATATAAGATGCTGTTTTGCTTTGTGGTGTTATGAAGGAATAAGTAATACGGTGTGGGTGTGAGCGGGTATGTTTCATATGTCAACCTGAAAACTGCTAGTGTCAGTAAACCGCTCATCTTCAAGTCCAACACGGTGATCTATTATTTTGCGGGAAGGTGGTGCAGCAAACCCGCCTGCTTCTGGGAGATGAGGTATAAAACTTTATTACCCTTACAACTCACAAAAAAGTCCACTGTTTCTGGGGAAATAAATAAGCAAAAGTTCTTTAACCCTAAGGAATGGTCAAGACAATCTCTTGGGTCCAGGATTTTGCATGATTTGAAAGCAGAGTTTTGCTTGCACTTGGAGAGGGGCAATAAAGACTCTCTCACACGGGATTTTCCACAAATAGAAGATAGATTTTTGCATGAGAAGAGTGATAAATACTCTCTAGAAAAAAACCCTATGTCTAAGGAAAAGACATATTGGGCCTGCCTAAAACTTGGCTGGTCCAGAAGGAAAGAGAGTCCTCTGTACCCTTCGTAATCCTTGTATTGAGCAACAAGTACTCCTGGGGGAGGAGCAAGAGTTTTGAGTTAGTGTTCATTGCACAGGCCTATGATGACTGTCAAAAACCCTGAGAGTGGGGCAGAAATACACAGAAAAATTGTTCAACACATCATACCCTCTCCTAGCATGAGTAACAGCAACTTTCTTCTAAAGATGATGATAATGACAATAATACCCAAACCCTTCTCAACTCCTGATTAGAACAATTCATGTCTGACACTGATGACCTCATTGAAAAAGACTTATGCAAATATTCAGGCATAAATAGTATTTATCTCTGTTACTACTGATATCCTACAAAGGATTTTGGACAGTTAATTAAAATATATAAAAGAGACTGAAAAAGCAGGAATAAAACCCAACAATGCTACAAGATAAGCAACCAGGAACAACATAGTCAAACATGTCACACATGGAAATAACAGATACAGACATTCCAATAACTATGCTCCATATGTTAAGCTATTTAAAGAAAAATGTCAAAATCATTTATGAACAGATAGGACACTTCAATAGAGATGGGTAATATAATAATGTCACACTGAAATTCCAGGAAAACACACACACTACGAGATGAGATGAATTCCTATACACACACACACACTATGAGACAAATTCCTATACACAGACATATACACACACATTATGACATGAAATATTCCCATAATGGAATTTCCAGTGGAATGAAAAAAACACTAAGGAGAGCATTGTTCATCTTAAATATATATCAATAAAAGTTATCAAACTGAAACAACCAAACAAAAATGTGAAAAACAAACAGAGAAGATAGCATCTACAAGTTTTGGCACTATATCAAATGGCCTAACATATATGTAACTGAACTCCTGGAAGGCAAATAGATATAGAGAAGAAGAAATATAAAAAGAGAAATAACTAAGAATTTTAGCTAGCAAAGTAGATTAAATCCAACTATATAAGAAATTTTATTAATGTAATGGTTGAACACCCTGATTAAAAGTAAAGACATTTTCAAAAAAGATAAATATATGCTTTCAACAAGACTCTTATTGTAACTTTAGAAACCTAAGTAAGTTAAAAATCGAAGATTATAAAAAGATATTCCATGCTAACAATAATCAAAAGAAAGCTGGATTGGCTATATTAACCATATGACAAAGTAGACCTTAGAATTAAAAGTATCACAAAGAATAATGGGGGAAAATATATATAAGTAACAATATCAGTTCACCAGGAAAATTGATAAATCTTAAATGCTTATATACCAAATAATGGATCTTAAAAATATGTAAAAGAACTGAGAGAATTGAAAGAAGAAATAGAAACACAGAAATATAAAAAGAATTTAAACTCCTTCAGTATTTTTTACTTTAATTGTATGTTGAAATAATAATATAGAGCTATGACATATTATTAAAACTAATTTTACCTTTTTTTACGACATCTGTGGATCATGTCATATTTTTATTGAGCAGTGCTGCATTAGAGTAACTAAACGATTGTACATCAGAACACATTTGGCTAGAACCTATGAACAACAATCTAATTCTGGGGTATTTCACTTGATATTCACTTCCTTATACTGTGGTGAAATCTATAGAAAGAGATTACAATGCAAAAATACGGAAAACTGTTTTCAAAGGGTTACATCAATGGTATGTTTAAATCTTTTCTGTGATAAGCCTTTCTGTGCTCAATTTGAATTCAATATAAACCAAAAATGAAAGTAAATGGATTATTTAAAACTTGAAATAACTTGAATTATATATTTTTAACTGATTATTTTTTAAAATGGCGAGTACAGTAAGTTTGTATGTTTATTTTTTTAACTGTCCCTATATTTCAAAAATTACTCTGTGCATTGTAAAACAGAAAAAGAAAACAAGATATGAAAACTTTATTTGGAGGTGAGATATGGGAGATACAAAGAAAATATAGATGGGTATGTTAGATGAAGCTAATGATAAAATTTATCTCAAGGTACATGTCAGATCATGTAACTTGTCAACAGAAGGTCAAAATTTGACTTGCTATTTTCTAGCCACTCTAGAAAGGAGAAAAATGCATTGATTTACAAGATCAATAGTGTGAAAACAAAAATGAAAATAAATTAAAAAAATAAAACTTGCTCAGGGTATTAAAGACTTAAAGTAAGACGTTTCTTTGTTTTCTATAGGGTGCTATGTAATGAGTAAACATGGCAATAAAATTCTTCCCATAAATGCATAAAGCAACATCAAAAACCGATTTGCCTATACACTATTTAATGTATATCTTCTGTATAACAACACAGCTCAATTTCATAAAATCCAGTCAATGAGAAAGCTAAATAATTCTTTCTGAACACAAATATCATGATCTTGTATAATGCAAGTATATGAGGTAAACTATTTACAGAGAATAATGAATTTCAGATCACACAGATAATCCTTATATTGATCACCGACTATGTGTTTGGTTAGTATTAAGCAGCACAAAAGTTGTAGTTAAGAGTTGCCAAAAGATAGCTGGGAGTGACACCATTTCCTTTTTCCAATATGTGTATATGTGTACATATTATATATAAATTATATGCATATGTCTATGAATTTCACAAAATGAACATATTTCTGTAATCAGTATCCAAATCAAGAAACAGAATATTACACCTAGAAGGCCTCATGCCTCCTCCCCAGTCACCTCTTCTAAAATGATTTCTACTCTGACTTTTCTAACAGCATAAATAGTTGTTACAGGTTCTTAAACTTTATGTAAGTGGTATTGTATAGTATATACTGCATCAAATTTGGCTTATTTTAATTAGTATTATTTGTGAAATTTGTCCATTTTGTTGTATGTAATTTTATAATTACAAAATCTTATTTAATGATATAATTTAAAAATATTTTTTAATCTTATAAAATATTGGCTAAATATTTGTCTCCCTTCAGATTCATAAACTGAAGTCTTAACACCCAATCTGATAGTATTAGGAAATGGAGCCATGACAAGGCAATCAGTTCTAGGTGAAGTCATGAGGGCAGATCCCCTATGATGGAATTAGTGCTCTTATATGACGAGGAGAGTCAGTGCATCTTCTCTCCATCATGTGAAGGTAAAACTAGAAGGTAGCCTGTTGCTGGCCAAGAAGAGGGCCCTCAACAGAACCTGCCCATGCTGGCACCATCATCTAAGCCTTCCAGGGTCCAGAATTGTGAGCAATTAATTTCTGTTATGTAAGTCACCCAGTCTATGGTATTTTATTATGGCATCCCCAGCCAACTAAAACACATACTTATTAGAGAAATTAATTGAAATTTCAAAGTTTGAATAAAATACCCTCTCCAACTTTGTGGGTTTTTTTATTTGTTTGATGATACCTTTGGATTAAATAGAAGTTTGAATGTAGAAGTTTAAATGTAGTCTAGTTTATTATCCTTCCTTTATTGTTAATACTATTTATAGCTTAAAAAATATTTGTCTAAACTAAAATTATAACCAAAATTTTCTGTCATTCCCCTAAAGTATTTTTATTTTTTATTACTGTTTAAGTTTAAAATATTTTAAGAATTTAGTTGTCTATAAAATATAAGACAGAAGTTCAGAAACATTCTCCCCTATCATGGATATCCAATTGACCCAAAACCATTTATTGAAAACCAAAACAAAAACAAATCTATTGTTTCTTACTCTTATTCAATGCCATCTTTGTAATTCAAATGTCAGTACGTGTGTGGATCTGTTTCCGGATTCTAATGCAAATATTCTATTTGCATTATGTCAATTTGTCTATTTTCACACAAATAGCGTACTGTCTTAATTCATGTAGGTTTAAGATATATCTGGATATTTATCGTGTGTTATAAGTCCTCCAGAATTGTTTTTCTGTAAGTTTCTTGAACTTAGTGTTTGAACTTTATAATTAGAGATAAAGACAATTACCTATTTTATTATTTATAAAAAAAATTTAATGGGATTTATGTTGGAATTCAAATGTATCTATAGATAAATTTGGGGAGAATTTTCAGGTCTATCATACGAAGTCACTTCATTTAATTGTCTATTTTAATTTCTCCTTATTATTTGTAGTTTTTAGTATAGAAGTCTGTATGTGTCCCAAATAGTCTCAGAATATTTGTAAATATCATTAAGGGAAAATTCAGTGACTTGTTGATCTCACTTCTCTATCCTTCTGTTCTACTGGAATAACAGTTCACTAGAATCTCTAATTTTTGTCTCTTCATCCCTGTAAGATCTACAAAAGCTTCATTAGGTTTGTCTACCTCTAGATAGAGTGCAGTGCTTGGGCTCTTGGTCCAGATATTTAGCTTCCTGTCATGCACCCCTCATTAGAAAATGCGCCAAAGGGAAAAGCTGGGTCTCACTGCTAAACAAAGTCTTCCCTCCTCTGAAATGTCATCTCCTCATTTCCTGTTTCCCCATTACTTATCTAATCTCTTTGAGATGCAATTTTTTGTTCTGCTCTAATTTTTTATTCTGCCTTTCTAGTTGTTGCTAGTCAGTGTCAGCTGCATTGACTTATCACAAATGGGAGCAGAAGGTCTTTTCACACAGTTTTTACTAATTCCCATTTATTCTGTGGAAGGGTTTCTTTACATATGAATTGCCCTTAACTATCGATTTTATCATATGTTATTCCATATGAAAGATATCTGGAAATTTTTACAGATCTATAATTTGACTATAAAACCATCTCTTTAAAGGGACTGTGATAAGAGGGGGCCACAGAACTCCTTAATATTGAGAAGCTTAATTGAGAAGGTTGGCACTTTGTTTATGTGTCCCTGTGTTTAGAATATTTGCTTTCTAAATAAACAGAAGAATAGAGAGACTTTAACAATATAAAATTCACAAAGAGATCCAAACATAGGCCATTCAACCAAAGTGCAGTGGCAGTTCAGTGAAGAAAGAATAATCTCTCAACAAATGATGATGAGGCAATTGAGTACTTATATCCAAATGGAATAAATCATCACTTCATACCAAATACAAAATTGAAATAAATCAACACACAATTAGTTCATAATTAAACCCAATAAAACATTTAGAGGAAAATATAGGATAAATTATTTGTGATCTTGGGTTATGCAAAGATCTTCTAGAAACAACACTAAAAGCATGAAGCATAAAGAACACATTTGTGAAGAAAACTCATCAAGATTTTCAAATGTTCTGCTCTTTGAAAGATACTGTTAAAAGAAAAAGATAACCCATTGACTAAATGAAAATATTTATCCATTATATTTCTGATAATGGCCTAATATCCAGGATATATTTTAAAAACTCTAAAAATTCAATAATAAGAAAAAATCACCCCAATTATAATATTTGTTAGCAAATGCTTTGAACAGATACTATAAAAGAAAATATACAGATGGCAAATAAGCCAATTAGCAAATTAATGTTGCTCAACATTGTTAGTCATCAGGGAAAAGCAAATTAAAACTACATTGAGATCTCTCCACACACCTATCAGATAGCTGAATGTAGATTAAAAAAAAAAACAAACAAACAACTAATCGTTTGAATTCTGCCTTTAGGCTGTATAAAATTCCTAATACTTTCCTTTGGAAGAATTATGAAAGAAGTACAGTCAAAAGACTCAAAATGCTCAGACACATTTCCCTAAATACGTTTTGGAAATGTGTTAACAAACATTATAATCAAATACCTCCTGGTATGGGATGAGCTTTTGGGGGATATATTTCTACAAAATGTGTATGTTGACGTCCTAACTCCCACTGTCTCAGGATGTGACTGTATTTGGAGATAGAGCTTTTGAACAGGTAATACAAGTTTAAATGAGAACCATTACAGTGGTCCTAATCAAATGTGACTAATGTCCCTATAGGAAGAAAACATTAAAACGTAGATATGCACTGAGGAAAGACCATAAGGAGACAGAGGGTAAAGACTGCCATCTCCAAGAGAAATAGGCCATAGAAGAAAGAACACTGCCATATAATCTCTAGAACTTTGAGAAAGTACATTTCTGCTTAAACCAATCAGTCTGTGATACTTTGTTGTGCATCCCTAACAAACTAGTATAATTATCATGAATTAATTCATTTAGAAATGTTGAAGTCAAATTAATTGGATTCATTTATTGTAAGACTTCTAAAAAGCCTTTGTTATCTTATTCTGAGCAGCTGAAAAGGGGAAACAAATTCTTTAGAATTTTATAAGCTTATTTAACAATGACTCTTTTTCTATTCAAGGCCATCTTAAAGATCTAGGGTTTGACAGGAGCACTTTGGTGAATAATGAATTAGAAAACAATAATATTCATTAAGAAAAAAATAAAGCCAGTAACTGTCAACCTGATTATATAATTAAGTTAGACTTAGCCTAACTCCAAGTTTCATTCAAAAAACATTGGATCCGATTAACTGCATAATTAACAATCCCAGTGAAGATAACGGGGATTACACTAAAAATTGTTTCAAAGCAGAGACACCTGAAAAAACACTAGTCTCTTAATTATTTTAAAAATATGTATAGAATACCTTAAAATTATTTTTAAATCTTAATGTCCTGTTCAGTATTGTTTCAAAATATTTTCTTTATTATTTAAAAGTGCATTGGCTCATGCCTGTAATCCCAGAACTTTGGGAAGCCAAGGCAGGTATATCACCTAGGGTCAGGAGTTCAAGAACAGTCTGACAAACATGGTGAAACCCTGTCTCTATTAAAAATATAACAACAACAACAAAATTAGCTGTGTGTGGTGGCACATGCCTGTAATCCCAGCTATTTGGGAGTCTGAGGCAGGAGAATTGCTTGAACCTGGGAGGCAGCAGTTACGGTGAGCTGAGATTATGCCACTGCACTCCAGCCTGGGCAACAGAGCCAGACTCCATCTCAAATAAATAAATAAATAAATACAGTGAATTCTGCTTCTGGATAAAATGCAATTTTGCAGCAACTCAAATGGAAAAGTTAAGAAATTGCAAGATAAACTAATTGTTGTTAAAGCTTTCAAAGATCTTTTGAAGCAAGGAACACTTGAAAGGTAGAATAAATACAGGTAGACAAAGGCTACTATTGCTAGTTGGGCTGGAATTCTACATAGATATATGTAGTACAATTTTTTATCTTATTCAGAACAACTGAAAAGGGGGAACAAATTTTTTAGAATTTTATAAGCTTATTTAACAATGACTCTTTCTGTCCAAGGCCAAATTTCTCTGAGGAAATTTGTAAGTATTTGATGCACACTAATGTTGAAAATCTGGACTTAGCCCAAATGCAGGGAAACTTTTAGATAGCAGAGAAACAAGTGTTGGTGGTCACACTAGGCTGAATTGACGAAACTGGCAAGTTGAGAGGAATCAAAATGAAAGTAATTCTCCCTCTCAACACATTTGTCAGATTCTTCAACCGAATGAAGCCAGGGATGAAAGCTAAGCTTAAAACATCTGTAAGACAGAATTCAGTCATATGATGCTTTTCAGAGATATAGAGAAAACCGACCTGGAATTAAGCTGAAAGTCTTGTAAGTCATATCCCAGGAAGAGAAAAAAAAAAACTAGAGATAGACTGAGGCTTACCAGAACTGCAACCTAATCTTTTTCTACTACAGTTCTTCCATCATTAAGGTGAATACAGAAAAATATTGTCCCCTTGAGAGGGAAATAATTTCATCTGAAAACTCTGCAATTGAGTTATCCAAGATTTATGGCTTATAACACAAAAATAATAACACAAATGTGACTAGATAAGACCGTAAGACTAATAGTAAGGAGAATAAAATTACAATGGAAACAGAGCTACAGATCGTCTACATGTTAAAATGATCAGGCTTTGATTTTAAGATTATGGTCAGTTTGTTCAATAAAATAGAGGAAAAGTTTGACAAAATAATTGAGAGGATGAAAAAAAATGTACCTGACATTGAGATTTGTAAAACAGAATCAGACTCAAGAAATGAACACTAATTACTTAAAATTAACAATAAAACATATGGTTTAAACAACAGCAAAGAGACACAAAAAGCGTATACAAGATTAGAATAAAGAAACCCACAACTAAGCACATCATAAAGAAATTGCTAGAAATCAAAAAAGATGAGAAAATATTAAAAGTGACAAAAATGGTACATTTGCTTCAAAGAAACGGTAAACTGACAACTAATTATAACTGTGGATGATGACACACAGAAAATCAAATAAAAAAGGCAATTTTAACTACTGAGAAAGGGTATGATGCATAACTATAAATATATGTCCTATTAAAGCTGTTGGGGGATAATTCTCTCTGAATCTCTCAAATTTCTGTATGTCATCTGAACATAGAAGCAGAAAAAAAAAGATTCTATGAAGAAACAAAATAAATGAATGGAAGAATAAAGAGCACTGAAAAGGTATACATTTGAATGAATTCAAGTAAATATAGAATACAAAATAATCCTAGTAATGTCTTGTATATTTTAACATTTGCTTTAAATTGGAATACAATATGAAATACACAATAATAAAAAAGCAAGAATGCATATATGGAATAAACTGTAACCTACTTGGCAGCTTATAAGCTGATGTCAAAAAAAAATTAAAAATAATTATTTATAAATTGTCATGTCATGGATGCATGTTATAATTTTAAGGTAAGAACTATATAAATAGCAAAATAAATATAATTAGCAAATTGATAAAGGAAAAATATGATAGTAAAAGAAAAATAATATTGTTACAAAAAGGGAAAAAAGGAGAATAAAAGAACATAAACTAATTGAAAGGTATAAATAAACTCCAAGGTATGTGTAACTACATTACATATAAATGGTCTACATTTAAATTGATAAATAAGAGATTAAGTAAATGTTTAAAATTGCCTAATTGAATTAAAAATATGTGATGGTTATAAGAGGGATATCTTGAGAGTGTAAGAAGTTAGAAGGGCTTAGTGAGACATGGTGAAGTAAGATGTAGCCTATAAACACTAAATTAATGAGAGCTGTTGGTGAAATGTTAATATCAGGCTAAGAGGACTTTAAAGCAAGAAGAAATATTAGAGATTAAAAAGAATAGTTCAGAAAAATAATGAAACCAATCTAATAGGAACATTTCAAAATCCTAAATCTGTATATTCCTCACAACATAATTTCAACAGTATATGCTAAATAAATTTTTGCCTAAGTAGCTATATATTTTACAGTAGATTAATACTATTTTTTAATATAGACTAATAGTTCAGTGCTTTCCATACAATGTGTAGAAATTAAGTACCACTAGTTAATAATAAAATCTTTATATTTGGGTATTTCTAATGAGTCATTTTTAATTTAGGGTTTTCACAGATTCATATTTAAAAGTCAAATATTGATCATACTTTAAACTTTTGCTTCTCAAAATTGATCTTCAATAGTACTCAAAGTAATGCTTTTAAAAATTGTTCCTTTTGTGGAGCAGTAGATTTCTGTTGCTTAGATAAAGAGTTGAATCCCATATTAATGCAGAAGAGCATCTTAATCTGAATTAGGAAATTATTTTCCATTCTAATTTGCATAAAACCATTTCAATGATATTATTTTAATTAATAATAACATAATAATTTACTTTTATTTTTATATAATTATTAATTTAATACTTTCATTAAATTATGGCTAGTTTTGAGAAAAAATAATTTAAAAAATTAACAAATCCTCCAAGAACTATGGGTTTGTCTGTGTAAATATGGTGACTGGGATGGGGGTTGCTAATGCAGTGCACCTTAAATTCACCCCTGAAGACCACCACTTCTATTTTTTTGACTTGTCTTCCATACATAAAGAAAATGTGAAATAATTAAAATTAAATAGCTGCATATTGACTCATTTCCTTCTATGATTCTGAAGTAACACCCTTACACTGAAGACAATGCGCTTTTAATGCCCCAGCTCTGTGGTCTGAATAAGAGTTGTGGATAAAACACGGAGAGGGGGGATCTGGGAAGAGATAGGACTCAGGAAAGGAAGAAAAGAAAAAGGGAAGAGGAGAAAAGAGGGAAAAGGAGGGGAGGAGATGAGAGAAGTGAAAAGAGAATGAAAATATTCACATGGAAATATCCGGCATCATCTTGCTATCACAAACCTACTGTTAGAAATCCAACCTGAATTCATAATAAGATAACCTATAAAAGCATAAGCCATACATGTTTTTTTTCAGAGCAGGTGACCTATGAGTAGCACTCGGACAAATAATCCAGTCCCAAAGCAGAGCCTTCCTATTTTACATTGAAAAAATAAACTAATGAACAACCACAAAACACCGATATAGAGAAGAAATCGATGACTAAGTCCTAGACAAGTGTGATGTTTTTACTAACTGAATATGCATTAGAATGAGAATGATGCCTTTTTTAATTTATTTAACCATTTTGCTACTCTTTTCTCCTTTAAATATATGCTGCAAAGTAGCTAGTTATTATGGCAAGACTAATTATGTTTAATGACTACAGAAACCTGTGACTAATCTTGCTCTTATTGTGTCAAAGAAAAGAACACCTTAAATTCACCCCTTGCTTATTTTCTTCACTCTGAATGTGTTGTCTTTTCTCATAAGCAGTTTGAATGTTGAGCCAGAGACAGGTTTTATTTGGTTGAAAGGCATCCAAAAATCTGTGCAGTAACTCTGAAACATTGGATACTCATCAACCAAGTGGAGGGATAAAATACTTTCTTTTCTGAACAGAACATAATTCATCATCACAAACTACCACAAGCAGTTCATAGGAAATCAACACGGTCCTCAAGCCAATACCTCCTTAGCCTTATCTCTAGTCTGTTTCTCCCAGGAAAAGAATTACATAGGACTTGGGGATACTGAACACAGCAACATAAAGGAATCACGCTGTAAAAGATATTGGTTCCTTCAACTCAGGATTCTGTTTTTTATAAAGCTATTAGGGGCAAGTTTTTAGGATGTGTGACCATTTTTCTCTGATGTCTATATAAAAATACTAGTTCCAGTCAGACGTGGTGGCTTACACCTGTAATCCTAGCACTTTGGGAGACCGAGGTGGGTGGATCACCTGAAATCAGGAGTTTTAGATAAGCCTGGCCAACATGGTGAAACCTCATCTCTACTAAAATTACAAAAATCAGCTGCGTGTGGTGGCTCGCACCTGTAATCTCAGCTACTTGGTAGGCTGAGGCAGGAGAATCAGCTTGAACTCAGGAGGCGGAGGTTGCCGTTAGCCGAGATGTGCTGCTGCACTCCAGCCTGGGCCACAGGGTAATACTCTGTCTCAAAAAAAAAAAAAAAAAAAAAAAAAAAATTACCAGTTCCTATGTGAATTGAATTAGCTTAAATATTCTTCACATAGCAGGGACAAAAAGTGATGGACTGCTCTGCCCCTGATGCCTAATAAAAAGTCCTTGTAAATGTCAAATAAGTTTATAAATAAAAATGAAAACTATATCTACATTTTATTATATTCTAGTTTTAGTTTTCTCTTGTAAATAATTTTAAGAGAGTTTCAGCTATGGATAAATACATTCTGAAGAATTTCATTTGCAAAAGAAAGATACAAGTGGTTACTAGTCATTTTTATGGAAGAATTAGAGTAGACCACTATTTCAAATCTAATCAACTCTTATGTTATAGATTTTTCAAATAAAATAATAAAACTTGAAATGAATTATAGAGATTTAGGTATAATTATATGCAAAACAAAAATGCAAGTAACCAGTATTTTTTTTTTTTTTTTTTTTTGAGACGGAGTCTCACGCTGTTGCCCAGGCTGGAGTGCAGTGGCGCGATCTCGGCTCACTGCAAGCTCCGCCTCCCGGGTTCCCGCCATTCTCCTGCCTCAGCCTCCTGAGTAGCTGGGACTACAGGCGCCCGCCACCGCGCCCGGCTAATTTTTTGTATTTTTAGTAGAGACGGGGTTTCACTGTGGTCTCGATCTCCTGACCTTGTGATCCGTCCGCCTCGGCCTCCCAAAGTGCTGGATTACAGGCTTGAGCCACCGCGCCCGGCCCCAGTATTTTTTTTTAATGGTAAAAGACTTGAACAGACACTACAGAAAAGGATACCAAATGATCAGTAAACATAAAAAGACACTCACTTTTATTAGAGATCAGAAGAAAATGCCAATTATAAGTATAATTCACTATAACTATGGACCTAGAAGAATGGCTCACATAAGAGAAAATACCAGGTATTGATGAGTATGTAGAGCAACTAGTATTCTCATACATTTCTGGTAAGAAATAAAAATTGGTACAACTACAATTGAAAATTATGGCAGATCTACCAGAGGTGAATGGCTAATGCATACTCTACAAATTCAATCTCATTCCTGGGTTTATATTCAATAGGACTGTATACTTATGTTCATCAAAGTGCAAGTAAAAGAATATTCATACTACTTGTAATTGCATGGAACAAAATTAACATGGAATAAAATGAACAAATGCCTACAGACTTTAAAATGGATAAAGTTTTATGTTCACCAAATGGAATATTATGGAGCAATAAGAATAAGCAAATTATAGCTACAACTGACAATATGAGTGAAACACAGGCACAATATTGACTGAAAGGAGTCATACACAAATAAGTAAATGTGGTATAATTTCATTTACATGACATTTGAAACAGTATATATAGTATGAAAAGTCAGGATAGTGGTGATCTTGTGTGGAGGGAAAATGAAAGATTCTGACGTGCTGGTAAACTGAGTGCTTGTTACATGGGTGTACAATCAAGATGTACAATTACAAGTGCGCCCTCTCTTGATGTTGATGACAGGTCAATAAACTGCTTCAAATATGTAGGCATCTGGTATTCCCTTTTGTATCAAAACAATTGTGTTCTTAGTATAGTTTTGTTTTTGTTTTGGGTTTTGCACAAAATAATAGACCAAAAAAATATGATCTTATCTGATTCAGTTTACTATGTTCCCATTAGACTATATATGAATTGGGAAGCATTATAATTTTGCACATTAAGTTCTGTGTGCATGCAAAAAAAAAAAAAAAAAAAAAAAAAACCACCCTGTAATATAACACTATATGTTAACAAGTGGAAGCACCACAAGGAGTCAAGAACTCAATTTCAATCACAATTTTGCTATAAGCAGTATTCTCCTGAGTAGTCATTGCACATTATCATGTCATTAGAAGGGATTTGAGTTGTGGGTTGGTGAGTTGTGTACATTGGTGAGTTGTAAGCTTGACAACTGTGCTCAATAATATACACTGGTTGATTGAACACAGTGGAACTGCCTGTGGTAACTGATGATATAATGATTTGTTTTGTATTGAGTAAGTCTCAAATTTGTTATCCCAAGGGCTAGATATGATGTGCAGACATATTTTGCTTGGCCCCTAATATGTTTTAAAGTAAGTGGAGAGAACATTTTATAAATCTAGGATATCCACATTTTTTAAGAAAAATCAACATTTTTAGTCTTTCCTGAAATAGCACACAGTTTGGCATTACTAGGCCCATATTCCCACAAAGTAAAAGATGCTTAACATAAATAACAACTTCCCTCCATTGAGAAACTGCAATGTGCATTCCATTTCAAAACATTCTCCAACACTTGTTAATAATCAACTGTCCAACAGTGATGCCAAAAATCAGTTATCATTTATTGTTTTTCTTGAACAACTATACTTTTGTGGTAGGAAAATATTTCTCTGTAACAAATTCCCTATTACAATTAGAAAAATAAAATTTAGGCTGGGCGTGGTGGCTCAGGCCTGTAATCTCAACACTTTGGGAGGCCAAGGCGGGCGGTTCATGAGGTCAGGAGATGGAGACCATCCTGGCTAACACGGTGAAACCCGTCTCCACTAAAAATACAAAAAATTAGCCAGGCATGGTGGCAGGCACCTGTAGTCCCAGCTACTCGGGAGGCTGAGGCAGGAGAATGGAGTGAACCTAGGAGGTGGAGCTTGCAGTGAGCTGGGATCGTGCCACTGCACTCCAGCTTGGGCGACAAAACGAGACTCCATCTCAAAAAAATAAATAAATAAAAATAAAATAAAATTTAGACTTAGAGGCAATATATTTTAGGGAAGATTGGTGAACACATTTTCCTTTTAAGTGAAGAATTTTAAAAAGTCATATGTAAAACAGATGCCATTTGTCTTAAACTAAGACTATTTCATTCACTTGTAACCTCTTTGGCTTCTAGAAAGAGTTAAGTGTTTTATTTTTGTTCTTCACAAATCTCCTATACCTCACAAGGGATACACTTGCTCTAACTCAAATGAGTTTCTGAAGAAAAGAGATATATAGGGGAGAAAGTATAATCACAAGGAATGTGAGATGCTCCCCCTTTTGAAAATATGAAAAATAAAGAGAAATCCGGAGCAACCCAAAGAGACATTGAAAGACAATAAAAGTTTATTCACAAATTACTGTAGAAAAACAGTTTTGCCTAAATTTGTCCAACAACTCAAGTTAAATGATTGGTATGTACTAAGAGTACAAAGTTATAAAATCTCCTGCAGGTAAACAAGAGGAAAGAAAAAGGTAAATATAAAAGTTTATAAGAATATATCATGAAAACAACAACCCACTTTGTGTGTATGGCACCACAAACATATTTATTCACATTTCTACTCTTATCTAGAATTTCTTCACAAATCACTTGAGTGAGAGCATGAGGTCTGGCGATCAGAAACCTGTCAAATTTCTGTACCATGTGCTCTTATATTGACCTTAATGAAAAGTATTCTCAGACCTTCACCCTAAATAAGAAAGCCCTAAGGTCAAACTTCCTCATTACGTTAGGACCTACTGTTTAGGAACATACCAATAACAAAGAATAATAATAATATTACCTTAGGTATTGTAATACCATGAAGCCTGATTGAAAACTGTCTTTATGGGTGTATTTAAGTACAACCATGAATCCAAAAGAAAAGAAAAGTTTGTTTTTTTATATTACTCATGAATAATTTAATTAAAAATGCAAATATTTTAAATTATAGTTTTCTGTGACAATTGATTAAATCCTATTTTACATGCTTTGTGCTGGTACAAATTTAAACTTTGCCCAGGGTTACAAAACTAATATCCAGTGAACACTCTGTGTTCTAATGTAGGACTTTACTTCAACTGGCAATTACTTTTTCGTGTCATTTTTACTCCTTTTGCAATATCTGGGTAGAGTGGGGTACACAATGGAAGTGAAATACTATGTGAAAGGAAAGTAAAATCTCGGACCTTAATCTCACTCTACCAAAGGGAAACCTTAACATTACCCATTTTAAATAGACAGCTGCAAAGATAGAAGGCCACATATCTCCCCAGATAACCTTCCTCCCAAATTGCTCACAAGGAAATCTGTTTTGGGCCTCAAAATCTTTACCCTAAAACAGAGTTCTGTTGAATTTCACCCTGATAGTGTAAATTAACAGCTTATCTTTACAGTTGTAGGACAAAGACAAGACTAGAAATCATCCCTCTTCCTACCCCAAGACAAATGCATATTTGACTATTTTCTCTACTCTATATTTCCTTACATAAAAAGCAGATTCACTGAGTAAGCCATGAGATGAATGTGTAACAGACTGTTCCTCCACTCTCTCCTTTCACATGGATTCAGTGAGCACTAATCAAAGCCTCACAAAAATGTGACCACTTATCTCACTACCTACCCTCCCCTTTGTATCTAATATGGTTTGGCTTTGTGTCTCCACCCAAATCTTATCTTGAATTGTAATCCCATAATCCCCATATGCTGTGGGAGGAACTCAGTGGGAGATAATTTAATCATGGGGGCAGTTTCCCCCTGTGCTGTTCTCATGATAGTAAATGAGTTCTCACGAGATCTGATGGTTTTATTTGGGGCTTCTCCCTTTGCTTGGCACTCATTCTGTCTCCTACCACCCTGTGAAAAAATGTGTTTTGCCATGATTGAAAGTTTATGAAGGCCTCCACAGTCATGTGGAAATGTGAGTCAGCTAAACCTCTTTTCTTTATAAATTATCTAGTCTCAAATATTTCTTCATAGTAGTATGAGAATGGACTAATACAGTATCTTTCCTTTCCCCTCACCCAAACCAGTCTTTCCCATTTAAATATTGTAGTCTTCAAAACCCTCTTTGCAAAAAGCAGGGGCCCCAGATCCTACTGTGACTTGTGTCTTATTTTACCAGGTATGTCTTCAACCTTGAAAAAATAAATCTCTAAATTGATTGACACCTGTCTCAGACACCTTTTGGTTTAAAACTACAAAGAGGAGTTTTATTTCTGGGCATTCCTTCATCTTTTATTCCTGTGTAGGAGGAAAATGACTTTTGACTGAGGGCAAAGCTTACGTGCAAAACTACTTGAGCTGAAGCAAAGAAAAGCCACAGTGATGGTAGAGCCTAGAAAACAGTAACTTGATTGCTTTGATTAAAGTGTATGGAAAATTACTTATAAGATTGGTGGGAGAGGTGCACTTTGATTTAAATTCCATCAAAACAAAACAAAACCAGCCTTTACAAGTTACCTGTGCTGATTAACATTTACAGAATTCTTCTAAATTAGCAGAAATCTTATTTGAATCTAAGGACTCATTTTGGACTTATCTCCCGAAGTGTATATTAACTGAAGGCTAGAAATTGAGATTTGACTTGTCAACCAAAAATTACACTGGAAACACAGGTAAGGAAGACTTTATTCAAGACTCTTTCTTTTATTTGAGATGGAGTCTTGCTTTGTTGCCCAGGCTGAAGTGCGGTGGCGTGATCTCAGCTCACTGTACCCTTGGCCTCCCAGTTTCAAGTGATTCTTCTGCCTCAGCCTCCCAGGTAGCTGGGACTACAGGCACGTGCCACCACGCCTGGCTAATTTTTGTATTTTCAGTAGAGACACAGTTTTGCCATATTGGCCAGGCTAGTCTCAAACTCCTGACCTCATGATCCAACCACTTCAGCTTCCCAAAGTGCTGGGATTACAGGCACTTTGAGTCACCACGCCCGGCCTCAAGACTATTTCAATAGGGGAAAGAGACTAGAATTGAGTCTGAACTCCACTGAAACAAAGGTAGTAGGGCTTTCCAAAGATGGGGTGATGGGGAGATAGGCTATCTATGTTTTCTGATCGGCTTTACCCAAAGAAAATGTAGACTTTCTGGTATCTTCAGGAGATCAAGTGATTTTACAACTAGGTGTCTGCTGGTATTGATCTCCTACCCTCCCTCAGAAACTGGGAGATAGGAGTCCTGTCTTCTTTCATGATAACATTTCAAAAGATGTCTTCCAGGTACATGACAAAGGCGGTTCTGGGTTGTAAAACTGGCAAGAAGCTATTAAAAAAGTTTACATCTCAGACAGCAGAGAAGTGTTTATAATAATAAGTTTTCTAAAATAAATGTTCTAAGAAAAGGGAGGTCATGGGTCTTAAGTCAGTAAGAAGCCTTCCAAAGTTCAGCCAAGATTAGGGAAAGGTCAAGGCTGCCTTGATCAGATTCCAGAAACACCTGGGTTCAACTTGTATTATTCTGTTAACCTCATAGAGAGTTATTATTGCTTCTCATTATTCACATGAACACATCAAACAATAAAGCATGGATTGAGCATTAAAATGCTTCATAGCAGTGCCAAAGGTGTATATGTCATAGTTCATGTTCTTAAAATTATCAGTCTAATTGGTAAAGCAAGAGTTCCATAAAGGTATTTGAACTTTGAATACTTGATATTTGGCCCTAGATATACTACAAACTAGTTTTCTCATCCACTAAAGGCAGTGCTGTTGTACCAGTTAAATAAAGTAAATTTAACTTAAAAATATATACTTATAAAAACCTATTTTTTCAGAAATTTGATGGACAGACTATTGTGCTGCCACCATCCTCATCTTCCATGATCCCCACTGTCTGATGTTCATGTGTAATTCTCTTTCTTTGAGTGTGGATAGGATGGGTGACTTGCTTCTAACCAATATGGCAAAGGTGATGGGGTGTTCTTAAGACTCCCTATGCTGGTTTGGTAAAAGAAACAACAATATGTAGAGGAACCTGTGGCTCCTAGGAGCTGAGGACAGCCTCTAGTGACCGAAGTGGATTCCTCTGCCTCTCCTAAGTAGTTGTGAGACTGGGAATATGTGACTAGCTTGCTGAGCCTCAATTTACTCATGAAATGCAGGAAGTATGCCAAAGTGCCTGTTCAGTTCTAGCAATCAAGGGCACTGTAAACATTTCAGAAGCTCAGCATTTCAAAAATGTAGAGGCACATATCTCTTTTCTATGCCCAATTTAGTTAGTAAAAATGGCTTTGAAACTGTTTAAGAAATGGGGAAAGGATGCCTTATTTAATAAATGCTGCTGGGAGAACTGGCTAGCCAGGTGCAGAAAACTGAAACTGGAACCCTTCCTTATACCTTATACAAAAATTAACTCAAGATGAGTTAAAGACTTAAATGTAAAATCCAGAACTATAAAAACCTTAGAAGAAAATCTCAGCAATACCATTCAGGACATAGGCACGAGCAAAGATTTCATGACGAAAATGTCAAAAGCAATTGCAACAAAAGCAAAAATTGACAAATGGGACCTAATTAAACTAAAGAGCTTCTGCACAGCAAAAGAAACTATCATCAGAGTAAACAGACAATGTGGAAGAAAATTTTTGCAATCTATCTTTCTGACAAAGGTCTAATATTCAGAATCTACATGGAACTTAAACAAATTTACAAGAAAAAAACCCAACAACTCCATTAAAAAGTGAGCAAAGGACATGAACAGACCGTGCTCTAAAGAAGACATTTATGCAACCAACAGACATATTAAAAGAAGCTCAAAATGACTGATCATTAGACAAATGCAAATCAAAACCACAGTGAAATAACATTTCACACTAGTCAGAATTGTCATTATTAAAAAGCCAAGAAACAACAGATGCTGCAAGGCTGTGGAGAAACAGGAACTCTTATACCCTGTTGGTGGGAGCATAAATTAGTTCAACCATTATAGAAGACAGTGTGGTGATTCCTCAAAGACTTAGAACCAGAAATACCATTTGATCCAGCAATCCCATTACTAGGGATATACCTGAAGGAGTATAAATCATTCTATTATAAAGATACATGCATGCATAGGTTCATTGCAGCATATTCCCAATAGCAAAGCATGGAATCAACCCAAGTGTCCATCAATGATAGGCTTTATAAAGAAAATACGGTACATTTACACTATGGAATACTTTGCAGTTATAAAAAGAAATGAGATCATGTTCTTTACAGGGACATGGATGGAGATAGAAGCCATTATCCTCAGCAAACTAGCATAGAAACAGAAAACCTAACTCAGCATATTATTATTTATAAGTGGAAGCTGAACAACGGAACACACGGACACAGGGAGGGGAAAAACACACATTGGGGCCTGTTGTGGGTAGTGGGGGAGGGAGAGCCTCAGAATAAATAGCTAATTCATGCTGGACTTAATACTTAGGCAATAGGTTGGTAGGTGTAGCAAACCACCATGACACACTTTTACCTAGGTAACAAACCTGCACATACTACACATGTATCCAAGAACTTAAAAAATAAAACCTCTGTGTTTACATTTCTCCATATGTCACTCTTACTTACTTTTTCACCAAGTATTCCATGCTATCTATGTGACTTATTTGATGGCTAATACTGCACTAGATAGACAAACTGAATACAGTATTGCTTAAAAACAAAAAGGCCAGATTGTCAGTTACATCAAAATATAAAACAAAAAAGTATTAATAACTTCATCATGTTTATACAGAGTTAAAGGGGAAAAGCTGTTGCAAAATTTCTAGAAATTGAGGCTTGTCTTGTACTAAGAATAAAAAATTGTCTTCTTGAAAAGCGTTATGAGATTAGCACACTCTAAAATGACTCTGAAATCATGACGTGTTTAGTATTTATGCCAGCATATTCAAATATATTTGTTCCAGAAACCACAAAAATACTTTGAAAAATCCAGGTTATCTTGTCCTAAGTTTGTTTCTAAAACTTTTTACCACAAGTTTAAAGAATTTCTAAGATTGCAATTTGCATTTGTAAGTCAGTTACATCTTTCTTTCATATATATAATATATGTTTATGTATATATGTGTGTGTATAAATATAATTCAAATATTACAGTTATTTGATACTTCTAAATCAAGTAAAAATATGCAGATATATGAGCCATCAGAAATATGTCATTCTTTTCTTGATCATTAATTATCATTCTTTTCTTCATAATTTTATGAACATTCCATCATTGTTTTTGTAAACTGTTAATTTTAGAATAATTTGATTTACAAAGATGTTACAAAAATAGTAGAGTCCACATATACCCCACGAAGGGTTTGTTCTGTATTTAACATCTGACATTAGAAGATTACTAATAGACCAATATGGACACATAGTTAACTAAATTCTATACTCTATTCAGATTTCCTTATTTTTTACCTAATGTCCTTATTAAGTCCTAGTATTTCATCCAGTATACACATTGCATTACGTTTTCATGTCTCCTTAGGCTTCTTTCGGCTGTGACAGTTTCTCAGACTTCCTTTGTTTTTGAGATCTTAACTTTTTTAAGGAGTACTGATTAGATATTTTGTACAGTGTTCCTCAGTTTAGATTTGTGTGATGTTTTTCTCATGATTAGACTGTTTTTTGGTTTTCAGGAGGAAAACCACAGAGGTAAATTGCCATTCTTATCACATCATATGAAGGGTGCACAGTATCAACATGAGTTTTCTCTGTTGATGTTGACCTTGATCTCCCATCAGCACTTGTCAAATTTCCTTTTTATGAAGTTATTCCCTCTGCCCTCCACCATACTGTACTTTCTGGAAAGAAGCTAGTATTCATAGTCCACACGTAAGGAGTGAGAATTTATATGCCATTTCCTGGAAGGCACAGTATCTACAAAAGTTTTATGAAATTCTTTTGTAGAGGAGACTTGTCTCTGCTCTCCCACATACCTACTTATCCAATCACTTATTTATATTTCTGATATGATTTGGATCTGTGTCCCCACATAAATTTCGTATCGAATTGTAATCCGCAATGTTGGAAATGGGGCCTTATGGGAGGTGATTGGGTCATAGGAGCAGTCTCTCATGGCTTAACATCATCCTCCTTGGTGCTGTTGTGGCAATAATGCATACTCGTGAGATCTGGTGGTTTAAAAGTGGGTGGCCTCTTCCCCTACCCCCTTGCTGCTCTGACCACGTGACATGCAGACTCCCGCTTCACTTTCTGCCTTGATTGTAAGTTTCCTGAGGCTGCCATGCTTTCTGCACAGCCGACAGAATTGTGAGCCAACGAAATCTCTTTTCTTTATAAATTACTCAGTCTCGGGTATTTTTCTATAGCAGTGTGAGAACTAACTACAGCAATTACTAATTACTAAAATATATTTATTTTTATTTTGTGTTATAATTCATTACCATTTGTCTATTTTGTTGCAGTCATTCCATCTTTGGCCACTGGGAGCTCTTTCAGTTGGTTCTTGTGTTGCTTTGTTATAATCTCATCATTGTAGAGTTGTTTTTGTTTTGGTTTTCAGTACTTAGTTTCTGGCAATAAAAGATGCTTCTCAGCTGGCAGAGAAAAGAAATGTATGTGTGTATACTAATATACACACAGACATAAATATCCGTAAATGTTTCTACATGTATCTATCCATAGCTACATTAAAGTGAACAGGAGTTCATCCTGGTGTCTCCAACTCTAATCCCATAACACAGGGATTATTCTAGCCCTCTCTCATGTTTTACATAATTATTCAATGCCAGTGTCCAGGTATAGCAATTTTAGAATTGTTAAGCTGTACCCATGTTTTCCAGAAGATATTATTTCACTGCAAATTTATTCCTTTAAAAAAATTTTGCCCCTGGAAGTTTCCGAGAATAGAATGCTAGTAATTGTTTAATAATCTTCTCTGGAAAGGGTGGAGCCCTGATTTGCAATGTTTTCTGATTTCTATGGTGTAATTATTTCTATCATGGCCAATTAAAAGCCATAACTGTGATGTTTCTGGGGTGGGGAAGGAATGCTAACATTCCCATGAGCCAGTACAAGCTGGCTCCATCACCACAAAATTGGATTGTACCGATTTGAAGACTGCTAATATAAACTATACTTATCTGAGTGCCACATGTCTAAGTTCTAGTCCTGATTGCAATTAGTTTTCTGTGTAACCTTAGCCAAGTCTTTTAGTCAGAATGAATCTCTTTTTTTATCATTTGTAAAATAAAGGAAGAGAACGACCTGAATTCTAAAGTCTCTCCAGTTCTAATATTAAGTGATTTTCTTTAGAATCATTTGCCAACAGTTTAATGCATGAAGAGGAGGTAAAGTTGAAACCACTGAATTATGATTCCCCATGTCACAAAATATTAGTAAAATAAATTTAAGGTAGTATCATGGTATTTATAAATAAAAAATGCCATGGTTTTTAGATTGCCTTTGAGATAAGAAACTAAGGGTATCTGAATTTAATCTACTGGGATGAGAATGGACTATTGTATATAAGGAATCAGGTTAAAGCCGTAGTCCTTTCTTTTCTCACATTATCAGGTTATGTGGGATATACTATATGTACTGTTACGGTTAAATTACATGTCTCCCCTACCGCAAATTTATATGTTGGAATCCTAATCCCCAGTACCTCCAAACGCATACCTATTTGTAAATGGGGTTATTTCCAAATAAGATGAGATAATAGAATAGGGTGGGCTCATAATGGAACATAACCAGTATCCTTATATAAAGATATTTGAACACAGACATGTACACAGGTAGAACACCATATGAAAATAAAGACACAAATGGACCGATGCTTCTTCTATAAGCCAAGGAGTGCCAAAGATTGCCAGCAAAACACCAAATGCTAGGATGGAGGTCTGGAGCAGATTATTCCTTCCTCCTGGCCCTGAGAAGGAATCAAGCCAGACAACATCTTGATTTTAGACTTTTCTCCCAAAAATTGGAGACAATACATTTCTATTGTTTAATCCATTCAATTTGTTTGACTTTTGTTACGGCAGCCCTAGTAAACTAATACCCAAATGGATGAACTCTCTGTATGTTCATGTTTTACAAAAACATTTATAGCTAGAGGGAAGATGTTTTACAATACAAAATAAAACAAAAATCAAGAAAAGCTGGTCTTTTATTTTTATTTGTTTTGCTTTTATCACTAAATAAACTGATTAGAGACATTTTTCACATTATATACTCCAGATCACAGTATCTCCTATCGGAAGAATAAAAATAGAAAAAGTCAACATTGTCAAGATGCAATTTCTTCCTAAGTTGAATGAATACAATATCAATCAAGATCCAAGCATATTATTTTATGACAACAGATTAATTTTAGAGTTTGTATAGGGAAGCAAAAGACTTAGAAACAGACAAAAAAAAATTGAAGAAGAACAAAGTCATACGATTAACACTAACCAACTTCAAGGCATATTTTTCACTAAGTGAAAAAAGCTACAGAGAAAAGGATACATGCCATTATACTTTCACTAAAACTCATAGAATACACAACATCAAAAGTGAATCTTAACATGAACTATGAACTCTGAATGATAATGATATGTCAATGTAAGTTTATTGAATGTAACAAATGTGCTCCTGTGGTGTAGAATGTGGATAGTGAAAGATAGATTGTGTGTGTGTGTGTTGGGTGGAGCAGGCGGCATATGAGAACTTTCTGTACTTTCTACTCAATTTTGCCATGAAACTAAAACTTTTCTAAAACAACAACAAAAAAACTTATTAAAATAATGAATAGGACCCTGCCCTCCCTGAAGGAATTTAAAACCTGGTTGGAATATACTAGCCAAAGTAGAAATATTTACTTGAAGTTTTTTGTTATATTTCTCCAACCAATGATACACAAGAATTGATTATTTTTTTAAATATATAATTAATAAGAAAAGACAAGGATCAGTAAAGTAAGTGTTGACACTGTGACTTAGATGGCATGAAAATTAAGAGGTTTTGGATGCATGAAGTATAGCAATGGGATTAGAGATACTGGTCGACATGATTCATCAAATATTCTTAAGACGCAAAGTCCTCTTCTTGTTTTCTAAAGTAATCACAAAGGATTAGAAATGTTGATAAACTCATATATGTATCCATTTTAACTGACTCAAATTTAATTGGTGCTTATAAAGAGGCTGTGAATTATCATATTCTATGCTGGGAGTTGGAGATAAAATGATGAGCAAGACAAAAAATTTGAACATGGTTTTTGTTTGTTTTCATCACTCATATGCTGTGGAGGACAATAGATGCAGGTGCCTCACCTTTCCTCTTCTTTCACTTCCTATAGTACACTGGATTGTAATGTATTCATTCCATATAGGTCACAACCCAGCCCATAGCTTGGCTGCCATCTTTCAATTGTCCAAAATAATTCCAATAGCATGTGTCCTGAGTGTAGACAGGGTCAGTAGGCAATACTTGTCCCTATGGACAGTGGCCCTATCTTTTAACTGGGGGCTCTTTTAAGGAGCTGTCATTATTACATACGTTGTAGCCTGGTCTAGATTCCATACATATAATGTATTTGTTAATTTTCAAAGTAATTTCTCACCTGTTATTTCACTGATTTATCACAGTGATTTATCACAATCACAGGATTTGTTACAATCCTGCCAAATAGACAATACAGTAATTATAATTTTGATTTTACTTATGAATAATCTGAGTTAACAGAGAAACTAAATGAATGAACAAAGATCACTAAGGTATGATATGAAGCTCAACAGGAATCTTTGATTTTTTTGTCTAATAGTCATTATATTCAGCTCACCATTTCTGAGATGTAATTATGCAGCCTACATTTACCTTTGGCCTTTTCTGAAAATGTATGCTTTCTATGGAGATCGTCTTTGAAATTAAATTAATGATTCAATAAGTTAATGATTCAATAATGGTTAAGGACTCTTTAACATTCAAGTAATTCTTTTTAAATCACCAATGATGCCCTCAAAATCAAGTAAAAAATTTGATGGGGTTAAGGTATGATGGGGTGAGACTTACTTTTGCTGTGTTATGTTATGCTGTCAAGTATATTCTGATTTTTTGTTTCTGTTTTGCAATATAAAATTAAATATATTTCCACATAAAGTTTGCTATCTCTTATTTCCATAATGTCTACACATGATTATAAATTTAAAGTTTTATTCCCAACCTCCAACTTTAAGAAATGGTTTAGACTCTTATACAGTTTGCAATGCATTATTATAAAATTTTCTTCCAGTTTAATGTTTCTACAGTTTTTATCTTTATAATTTACTTTAAATCATCCTGGGTTGTCATAAATAAAAATCATTCCTTTTAGTACACCTACAACATCATCTTTCTCTCTGATCCATATACTCATTGTGAATTCTGTTTTCCATCTAAATTGGTTCATATTTACTGATACAGAAATAGAGAACTAAACATATGTGTGAATGGCAGGGATAGATTCTTGGAGCTGGACATGCATTTGAAATTTTCTTTAAGTTCTAATACGGATTTGTGATATGGAGTAATTTTACTTCTAAAACTTAAGTTTAAGAGAATGAGATTACCACTTGTAATTTTTCATGGAAATTCTTTTAGATTACTTTGCGGATCACTGCCTTGAGCTGTCTGCTTCAAACTCCAGTTGTATTGTCCAGGTTCTGTTTCTGCACTTTGGAGCATAAAAGTGTCCACCAGTAAACATTATAAGAATGAAATTTATGTTAACTAGTAGACTGTTACAATAACATTAAGCTGGATCATCCAGCAAAATTATTTAATTATAAGGAGTTCATGCATATCTTTTCCTGGAATTGGAAACTAAGCTTGTGCAATCATTTGTTGATACTCATAAAATAGCTTTAAACTGGGATTTTAAGAATGTTTCACAAATACTAATCCCTGTAACACCTCAACAGATAAGAATTATTTTAAGTGTTACTTTCTGAAAAGGGCTAAGATATCATCCTTTGGTACCTCAAATTTTCAGAGCTTAAAGCCAGCATAAAAAATACATTTTCTCTGCTTGTCATTCTCTAGTACTCATTCTAATTAATGGGATGCAGTATTCTCTGTAAATGCCAGCCATTAGTCTGTGATTCTAATTCAAAAACAAACATTGAGAAATTCAATATTTCCCAAAAGGAAAGCTGATAATATACAAGAGACAAGCAATGAAATATCTTCTCAAAGATTCAAGGGTGTGCTGCTACAGACTGTTTTGAGAAATGTTTATTCTGTAGAATGTTTAACAAATCATTTGACAGGCTGGGCGCGGTGGCTCAAGCCTGTAATCCCAGCACTTTGGGAGGCTGAGGCAGGCGGATCACGAGGTCAGGAGATCGAGACCATCCTGGCTAACACGGTGAAACCCTGTCTCTATTAAAAAAAAATACAAAAAACTAGCCGGGCGAGGTGGCAGGCGCCTGTAGTCCCAGCTACTCGGGGGGCTGAGGCAGGAGAATGGCGTAAACCCGGGAGGCGGAGCTTGCAGTGAGCTGAGATCTGGCCACTGCGCTCCAGCCTGGGAGATAGAGTGAGACTCCGTCTCAAAAACAAAACAAAACAAAAAAACCCAAATCATTTGACAAAAAAAAAAACCTTCAAAATTTATGATGTTTTTTACACTGATTATTTTATTTAATCATGTAGTTGTAACATAGCAGTGAGCTATTGCCATCACTGTTTCACAGGGAGAAAGTCATGATGTAAAAACATGAAATATATTTCTCAGTGTCTCAGTTAGTAAGTTGTGGATCTGAGGCTTAAATCCAGGTCAGCTGAGCAAAAGATTTGGGTTCTTTTATTCTAGCATTCTGCTTTTCTATGAGAATATCCATCATTTATTGATTTCTTTAAAAGTATTCAGGCACTCAGTATTTTTATGTTCTCTACATTCTCAAACTTAATAGCTTAAGGTGAATAAGCAAAAGGAATCACAACTCAAACTGCATTCTCAGAACCATTTCAGAATACACAATTTAAAGCATATAGTCGAACAGTAAGTAATACATCACATATCTAGACATTCTCTTACAACATTATGTAATGGAAGGAAGCACATAACTAGTAAGGCAGCCAAAATACTTCCAAGTAATTAAAACTGGTGTTATCAGACTCATGTACTAAAAGTGTATTAATTATACATTATGAAGAAATTTCCATCATACAGAAAGACATTTGTACTCTCCTGACGTATGATTCTATCATTCTTCATGATTCTGATTTTTTTTCTTTTTTTAAACTTTTATTTTAAGTCCAGGGGTACATGTGCAGGATGTACAGGTTTCTTACAAATGTAAATGTGTGTTGTGGGGGTTTGTTGCACAGATTATTTCATCACCCAGGTATTAAACCTAGCATCCATTATTCTTCCTGATTCTCTCCCTCCTTCTACCCTTGGCCCTCCAGCTGGCCCCAGTGTACGTTGTTCCCCTCTATGTGTCAATGTGTTCTCATCATTTAGCTCCCACTTAGAAGTGAGAACATGTGGTATTTGATTTTCTGTTCCTGCTTTAGTTTGCTAAGGATAATGGTCTCCAGTCCCTGCAAAGGACATGATCTCATTAAGGACAGTATTCCATAGTATATATATATACCACATTTTCTTTATCCAGTCTATCATTGATGGGCATTAATGTTGATGCCATGTCTTTGCCATTGTGAATAGCACTGCAATGAACATATACATGCATGTGTCTTTATAATAAAATGATTTATATTCCTTTGGGTATATATCCAGTAGTGGTATTGCTGGATCGAATGGTATTTCTGTCTCTAGGTCTCTGAGAAATTGCCACACTGTCTTCTACAGTGATTGAACTAATTTACACTCCCACCAACAGTGTACAGCATTCCTTTTTCTCCCCAACATTGCCAGCATCTATTATTTTTTGGCTTTTAATAATAGCTATTTCTACTAGTATGAGATGGTATCTCATTTTGGTTTCGATTTGTATTGTTCATTTTTTTTTTTTTTTTTTTTTTACAATGAGTCTCACTCTGTCACCCAGGCTGGAGTGCAGTGGCATGATATTGGCTCACTGCAGCCTCCACCTCCTGGGTTCAAGTGATTCTCCTGACTCAGCCTCCTGAGTAGCTGGGATTACAGGTGCCTGCCACCCCACCTGGCTAATTTTTGTATTTTTAGTAGAGACTGGGTTTCACCATGTTGGTCAGGCTGGTCTCGATCTCTTGACCTCATGATCCACCCACCTTGGCCTCCCAAAGTACTAGGATTACAGGCATGAGCCACCATGCCTGGCTGATTTGTATTTTTCTAATGATCAGTGGTGTTGAGCTTTTTTTCATATGATTATTGGGCACATGTATGTCTTCTTTTGAGACGTGTCTTTGCTCACTTTTTAATGGGATTGTTTGGTTTTTTCCTTGTAAATTTGTTTAAGTTTCTTATAAATTCTGAATATTAGACCTTTGTCAAATGCATGGATTGCAAAAATTTTCTCCCATTCTGTAGACTGTTTACTCTGTTGATCGTTTCTTTTACTGTGCAGAAGCTCTTTAATTAGATCCCATTTGTCAATTTTTGCTTTTATTGCATTTGCTTTTGTCATCTTCATCATGAAATCTTTGCCCATGCCTATGTCCTAAATGGTATTGCCTAGGTTTTCTTCTGGATTTTTATAGTTTTGGGCTTTACATTTAAGTCTTCAATCCATTTTGTTTGATTTTTGTATTTAGTGTAAGAAAGAGGTCCAGTGTCAATTTTTTGCATATGGCTAATCAATTCTCCCAGCACCATTTATTAAAACAGTGAATCCTTTCCTCATTGCCTTTTTGATATGCTGGATTTTGATATGCTGCTTGTTTTTGTCATGTTTGTTCAAGACGAGATGGTTGTAGGTGTACAGTCTTATTTCTCAGTTCTCTGTTTTGTTCTGTTGATCTATGTGCTTGTTCTTGTACCAATATCATACTGTTTGGTTACTGTAGCTCTATAGTATACTTAGAAGTTGGGTAACGTAATGCCTCCAGCATTGTTCTTTTTGCTTAGGATTACCTTGGCTATTTGGACTCCTTTTTGGTTCCATATGAATTTTAAAATAGTTTTTTCTATTTCTGTCAAAAATGTAAATGGCAGTTTGATGGGAATAGCATTGAATCTATAAGTTGCTTTAGGCAGTATGCTCATTTTACTGATGTTGATTCTTCCTATTCATTAGCATGACATGTTCTTTCCTTTGTTTGTGTCAGCTCTGATTTCTTTGAGCAGTGGTTTGTAGTTCTCCTTGTAGAGATCCTACACTTCTCTTGTTAGCTGTATTCTTAGGTATTTTATTCTTTTTGTGGCAGTTGTGAATGGGAGTTCATTTATGATTTCACTCTTAGGTTGCCTGTTGTTGGTGTATAGAAATGCTAGTGATTATTTCACATTGATTTTGTTTCATGAAAATTTGCTGAAGTTGCTTATCAGCTTAAGAAGATTTGGGGCTGAGACTATGGGGTTTTCTAGACATAGAATCGTGTTATCTGCAAACAAAGATAGATTGACTTCCTTTCTTCCTATTTGAATACTCTTTATTTTTTCTCTTGAATACCCTGGCCAGAACTTCCAATACTATGTTGAATAGGAGTGGTGAGAGAGGATATCCTTGTCTTGTGCCAGTTTTCAAGAGGAATACTTCCAGCTTTTGCCCATTCAGTATGACAATGGCTGTGGGTTTGTCATATATGACTCTTATTGTTTTGATGTATGTTCCTTCAATATCTAGTTTATTGAGAGTTATTAACATGAAGGTGTGTTGAATGTGGTATTTATCTTTAGTTCTGTTTATGTGATCAATTATGTTTACTGATTTGTTGAACCATATGTTGAACCAACCTTGCATCCTGGAGATGAAGCCTACTTGGTCATGGTGGATAAGCTTTTTGATATGCTGCTGGATTCGGTTTGCCAGTATTTTGTTGAGGATTTTTGCATCTATGTTCATCAGGGATATTGGCCTGAAATTTTCTTTTTTTGTCATTGTATCTCTGCCAGGTTTTGGTATCAAGAAGATGCTAGTCTCATAGCATGAGGAGGAGTCCCTCCTTTTCAATTTTTTGGAATAGGTTCAATAGGAATGGTATAAGCTCTCTTTGTAGCTCTGATAAAATTCAGCATGAATACATCTGGTCTTGGACTTTTTTAGTTGCTAGGCTATTTATTAATGCCTCAATATCAGAACTTTTTATTCATCTGTTTAGGGATTCAGTTACTTCCTTGTTCGGTCTTGGGAGGATATATGTGTCTAGGAATTTATCAATTTCTTCTAGATCTTCTAGTTTATGTGCATAATGTGGTAATACCTCCCTTATCATTTCTGACTGTGTTTATTTAAATCTTCTCTCTTTTCTCTTTTATTAATCTAGTGAACAGTCTATTTTATTTTATTTTTTTCAGGAAATCAGCTCCTGGATTTGTTGATCTTTTGAAGGTTTTTTTTTTGTCTCTATCTCCTTTAGTTCAGCTCTGATCTTGGTTATTTCTTATCTTCTACTAGCTTTCAGGTTTGTTTGCTCTTGTTTCTCTAGTTTTTTTAGTTGTGTTGTTAGGATGTCGATTTGAGATCTTTCTAGCTTTTTGATGTGGGCATTTAGTGCTATAAACTTCCCTCTTAGCACTGTTTTAGCTGCATCTCAGAGATTCTGGTACAATGTTTCTTTGTTCTCATTAGTTTCAAAGAACTTTTTTATTTCTGCCTTAATTTCATTATTTACCCCAAAGTCATTCAGAAGCAGGTTTTTCAATTTCCATGTAGTTGTGTGGTTTTGAGTGAATTTATTAATCTTGAGGGTTTTTTTTTTTTTTTTTGCTTTTTGTTTTCAGTTTTTTTTATTTTTTGAGACAGGGTCTCTGTTTGTTGTCTAGGCTGGAGTGCAGTGGTGCAATCTCAGCTTACTGCAACCTCTACCTCCTGGGTTCACTGATTCTCCTGCCTCAGCCTCCTGAATAACTGGGATTACAGGCATGTGCCACCACAGCCTGGCTAATTTTATATTTTTAGCAGAGATGGGGTTTCATCATATTGGTCATGCTGGTCTCGAACTCCTGACCTCAGGTGATTCACCCGCCTCGGCCTCCCTAAATGCTGGGATTACAGACATGAGTCACCATGCCCGGCCTAATCTTGAGCTCTAATTTGATTGTGCCATGGTCTGAGAGACTCTTTTTATTATTTTAGTTCTTTTGCATTTGCTGATAAGTGTTTTACTTCTGATTATCTGATCAATTTTAGAGTAAGTGTTGTGTGACAATGAGAGGAATGTATATTCTATTGTTTTGGGTTGGTGAGTTCTATAGATATCTGTAAAGTCCATTTGGTCCAGAGCTGAGTCCAGGTCCTGAGTATCTTTTTAAATTTTCTGTCTCAATGATCTGTGTAATATTGTTAGTGGGGCATTAAAATCTCCTGCTATCACTGTGTGGGAGTCTAAGTCTCTTTGAAGGTCTCTTAAGAACTTCCTTTATGAATCTGGGTGCTCCTCTATTGGGTGCATATATATTTAGGACACAGCTCTTCTTGAATTCAACCCTTTACCATTACATAATGCCCTTCCTTGCCTTTTTTGGTTTTTGTTGGTTTAAAATCTGTTTTGTCAGAAACTAAGATTGAAACCTCTGCACTTTTTTTTTTTTCATTGGTTTGGTAGATTTTCCTCCATCCCTTTATTTTGAGCCTATGTGTGTCTTTGCTTGTGAGATGGGTCTCTTGAAGACAGCATACCAATGGTTTTTTTTTTTTTTATCGTGTTTGTCACTCTGTGGCTTTTAATTGGGGTATTTAGCCCATTTATATTTAAGGTTAATATTGTTATGTGTGAATTTGATGCTGTCAACATGATGCTAGCTGGCTAATTTCATGGACTTATGTGTTTGCTTCAAAGTGTTGCAGGTCTGTGTACCTCAGTGTGTTTTCGTAGTGGCTCATAAGTTTTTCCTTCCCATACTTAGTTCTTCCTTCAGGAGTTCTTGTAAGGCAGGTCTGGTGGTAACAAATTTCCTCAGTACTTGCTTGTCTGAAAAGAATCTTATTCTCTTTTACTTATGAAGATTATTTTGGCTGGATATGAAATTCTGGGTTGAAATTTCATTTCTCTAAGAATGCTGAATATTGGCCCCCAATCTCTTCTGGCTTTCAGAGTTTCCACTGAGAGTTCTGCTGTTAGTCTGATAGGGTTCCCTTTGCAGGTGAGCTGGCCTTTTTCTCAGGGTGCCCTTAACATGTTTTCTTTCATTTAGACTTTAGATTCTTTCACAATTATGTGTCTGGGGGATGATCTTCTCATGGAGTATCTTACTGGGGTTCTCTGGATTTTCTGAATTTGAATGTTGGCCCATCTAGCTAGGTTGGGGAAGCTCCTCTCTATGATATCCTGAAATATGTTTTCCAATTTGGTTCCATTCTCTCTGTGTCTTTTAAGTACCCCAATCAGTCATGGATTTGGTCTCTTTACACAATTTTATATTTCCTGGAGGGTTCGTTCATTCCTTTTCATTCTTTTTACTCTATTCTTGTCTGCCTGTCTTATTTCAGAAAGACAGTCTTCAAGTTCTGAGATTATTTCCCCTGCTTGATGTACGCAGTTGTTAATACTTATGATTGCATTGTGAAGTTATTGTAGGTTGTTTCTCAGCTCTATCAGGTCAGTTATGTTCTTTTCTATACTGAATATTTTGTCTGTCATCTTCTGCATTGTTTTATCATGATTTTTAGCTTCCTTGCTTTGGGTTACAACGTATGCCTTTAGCTTAGTAAAGTGCCTTTTTACCCACATTTTGCAGCTTACTTCTGTTATTTCAGTCATCTCAATCTCAGCCCAGTTCTGGACCCTTGTTGAAGAGGTGTTGTGGTCATTTGGAGAAAAGAGGACACTGTGACTTTTTGAGTTTTCAGCATTCTTGCAGTGATTCTTTCTCTTCTCTGTGGGCTTATCTATCTTCAATCTTTGAGGTTGCTGGCGTTTGGATGGAGTTTTTGTGTGTGTTTTTTTGTTTGTTTGTTTGTTTTTCTATTAACAGTCTGACCACTTTTACATGGATCTGTTGTAGTTTGCTGGGGGTCTGCTGTAAACCCTAGTCACCCCAGATTTTCCAGTACCTGGAGATATCACCAGTGAAGCTTGTGAAACAGCTAATATGGCAGCCTGTCCCTTCCTCTGGGAGCTCCATCCCAGGGGGTACAGAACTTTTGCTCACCCAAAAGCACCTGTAGGAGGTGACTGGAGACCCCAGGTAGGAGATCCCACCCAGTCAGGAGGAACAGAATCAAGGACTCACTTAAAGAAGCAGTCTGGCTACATTTTGATAAAGCAACTGTGCTGTGTTGGGGGATTCCTTCAGCCCCCAATCAGTTTGGGCTCTCCAAGGCTGAGATTTCCAAACAGCAAAGGTGGCAACCCACCTCACCCTCAAGGCACTCCATCCCAGGGAGAAATCAAAAATCTTTCAGCCATAGAACATGGGCAGCAGTGGCCGGACACCTCAGCTAAGAGGTCCCACCCAGTAAGGAAGAACAGATCAGGGACCTGTTTAAAGAAGCAATCTGGTTACATCATGGCAAAGCAGCTATACAGTGTTGGGAAACCACTTCTGCCCCAGTTGGTTTGGACTCTCCAAAGCCTGCAGACTGAAATGGCTGAGCTGTCCAAACAACAAAGGTGGCAGTCCGCCCCTCCCCCCAGGAACTCCTTCCTGTATCAGGTAGGCACTACCCTGTTGCCAATGGCTGGCTAGAATTCCAATTCAGTCAGTCTTGTCTTGTGAGGTGCTGTGGAGGTGGGGCCCACAGAGTGACACTGCTTGGCCCCAGATTCAGTCAGCTTCCTAGTGGTACATACAGTCTTCCTGCCTTGCCTGAATTGCAGTCACCTTTGCTGGGGATCCCAGGCAGGATTATGTAAAACTCCTGGGTCCCTGTACATGCCTGAGTAGCAGGTCTGTTGAGACTACACAGCTCTGTGTGTCAGACCCAGGGCCCTGATGGAGTTAGTTCATGAGGGGCTCTCCTGATCTAAGGTTGCAAAGATCCATAAGAGAAGCGTGGTTTCCCAGGTCACTCGTACACTTACCACTTTCCTTGGCTGGGGGTGGGAGTTCCCTTGGCTTGATGTTGCTCTCAGGTAGGCTGTCTCCTTGCCCTGCTTTTCTTTATTCTTCATGGGTTGAGTAGTTTCCCTGAACAGTCCCAATGCAAGTACCTGGATGTTTCAGTCGAAAGTGCTGCATTTACTCATCCCTTTTGTTCCTCACTGTGAGTGCCACACACAATAGCTCCTTCTGATCTGCCTCCTTGGCCCTGACTGATTCTGATTTTTTTCTTATTTTTAGGCAGATTAGAATCATAACTTTAGACAAAGGCAAGAATGCTTTTCTAGGTAGTGAAATGTTGAAAAGTAAGTTTATTGCAAAACTGGAAGGAAATGTATAAATTATATTTAGGGATAGTTATGCTGAGTGCAGTGGCTTTTGCCCATAATTCCAGCACTTTGGGTGGCCGAGGTGCCAGATTGCTTGAACTCAAGAGTTTGAGACCAGTCTGTACCAAATGGCCAAATCCCATCTCTACAAAAGTAAATATAATTAGCTGGGTGTAGTGGTGCATGCCTGTAGTTCTACTTACAAGTGAGGCTGAGGTGGGAGGATTGCTTGAGCCCAGGAGGTTCAAGGCTGCAGTGAGCCATGGTTGTGCTAATGCATTCCAGCCTGAGTGACAAAGCAAGACCATCTCAAAAATGAAAAAAAAAAAAAAAGATATTTAGGGATACTCATCTATATCTTATTTGGGAGCCTTTTGACAAAAAGGGAAAAAAACACATTCAATAACATTTTTGAACATCACAACATAATTTAATTATTGATAACTTAATTATGGATTAAATTAATTTAATTATGATTATTCATAATTTAGTACTTTATGAATTAAGTTATTAATTTAATTATGAATATTCCTAAACTATACAAAATTCTAAGACCACCTAGATTTCCCTCTTCATGGTGTATATGTCCTATATAATCCCTGGGTCTGTAAAAATGATGGTTTTACTCCCATGATTAGGTTATTTTATATGGTACAGTTGACTTTAAAACAGAGAGACTAGCTAGGCATGTCCTAATCCCATAAAATAGAAGTTTTTCTCTAACTAGTTGAAAAAGAGAAAGTCAGAGACAGATGCTGACTGATGCGGAAGAAAGCAAACATCCATGTATGAACTGCCTAAGGGGTCACATGAAAATAACTTTAAAATGACCTTCCTCTTTCCTTTTTCACTTGTTTCATTGAGGTAGTTAGCTGTGAAAAGTGACAGTGATTGAACAGGATCTACTGGACATGAAGCAAAGCAGGCTAAAAGCTAGGAGCCAGGAATATGAGCCATGTGAACTGTAACATGTGAGTGTGTTTCTGTCATGTCAGTTGTCCTCTGCAGTTAATCAATATTATACCTCATGTCATTGCCCTCTGAGGATCTAGAAATGTCTTAGTCTAACATGAGGAGCATGGTTCAAGAGCAATACAGAAGACCTAGGTTAGGCATTAAGATGAGATCATGAGTAGATAAGGAAACAAAAGGCTGAGCAACCCAGATTAATAGGGCTTTCTTTTTAGTAAGATCACAAGATCATTAGGATTTTCAGAAGACAAATTTAGGTTTAGCAATAATGGCTGTAGAAAAAAATCAAAATATGGTCTTTCCGAATTAACTTTGAAGTAACACTGTGTCATGCAGCAGCATCTTTAGACCCAACACTATGGTGATAAACATTGTTGGTCAAGTTACTTTTGATTAGAAAAGAATAAAACAAGCAGAGGATGCAAAAACCTGGGGCAAATGAAAATAAGATTCTTCTTAGTTTTTACTTTTTGGTGCCATGATATCCTAATACTTACAGCTAATAAGAATCTCAGTCCACATATATCTGCTCTCACAAGTCCAATAGACACCTTTCTTAAACTCATTTGAGTTTATTTCTTGTGTGTGTCATCATCTATTAGTGTATGACAAATACCTCAAAACGCAGTGACATACAGTAGTAGCACGTCTTGTATTGCTTACCCATCTGCGTCAGCTGGGATAGTTCTGCTCTATGTATTTCTCATTCTTCAGGCAGAAGCATCTGTACAGAACATTTCATTCTTGTTCTGATGACAGAAAAGCAAGAGAGCATGTATATTTCAAGCCTGTGTTCAAATAACTTCTCATTGATCAAATCAAGTCAAACACCCAAACCCAACATTGGTGGGACATGGAAACATTCTGTGCCCACAGTGGGAGGCAGGGGTACACAAATATTTGCTAAAACAAAAAAATTGCAAAATACCATAGTCACTAAGCCAGTACATACTAGCTACTTGAAATTACATAATTCAGTTGAGTGCTGTGCAAACCAAAGAAATATAACACAGGAAAGAGAATTGCTTCATGAAAATTTAAATCAATGCTTTGAGCTGACAGACCAAAGGCAAATAACTGAAAAAATACATTCTGTTGAATAACATATAGGTAACTTTGTTGTAAAATACTGGGAAGAGAGACAAGGATAAATAAATTTCTAAATGATTCTGCCCCCAGATTGCTTTGCAATGTTCTTTAGCTTCTTACTTCATTAAAAAAACAAAAACAAAAACAACTAACATAAATGATGAGTTACTCTAAAATTACATAGCACTCCAACAGGGAACTGCAGCCTTAGAATGGCATTGGCTGTACATCAAATGGTATATTTGTATTAGTGTATTTGTTTAAATTTCAGATGCAGCATTTAAAGTACTCATGCATTATGAATCATAATGTTTTATATTAATTTGCTTTTTCAATTAATTAAAAATGACTAGCCTTGATCAAATCAGAGATAAGAACTCCTGATAATCAAAAGTAGATTTAATTATTTAAAGAAAAAAAAGTAGAGTTCAGTATAAGTTTACCCCTTTAGCTAATTACCAAATCTTCAGAAACTCACTTGACCCTTCTCCTCTTGAGGACAAGGTGGTTAAATTAGAATAACAGTTGTTAGTGAACAAGTGCCCAATGAGATCTATAGCACTTTGATCTCTTTATTATTCTGGGAACATTAAAAAAAAAAAAAAAAAGAAAAATGCCTTTTCTACATGTCTTCTTTTACTAGATCACCTTCTAATAAGTGTGTTTCCACAAAGGCACTGTTCAAAGAACTTAACCAAATCATGTCCGAGCTTAAGAGGCCCTCATTTAAACTCAAATATAAGACAAATGTTCAGCTGCCTGAGTCTCTTTGTCTACATGTCATGGCATCATTGATACACCGGAGAACCTTAGCACTGGGAAAGCCACCCTAGAGAAGAGTATATGATTTATGCTTCAATTTGAATTTAAGCTTTCAACTAAGCTTTGAATTTAAGAAAGTATGTTGCAGACATACTTTCTTGGCTTTTTAAATAATTTTTCCCATATAACTCTAAAATCAGAGGAAATGCCGGAGATGAATCTCAATCAATTTAGAGGTTTATTTTGCCAAAGTTGAGGATGTGCCTGGGTAGAAGGAACACAAAATCACAGGAACATCTGTGATCCATGCTTATTCCAAAGAGAGTTTGAAAACTTCAGTGGTTAAAGGGGAACAAGCTTTAAATAAGGAAAAGAGAGAAGAAAAAAGGGGGAATAAATAAAAGAGTTGAAGCAGCTGCATTCTTCTGAGGCTTTTAACCGTGTTCACTGAATTCACATTTTACATGTAAAAAGAGTGGGTAGAGGACCAGTCAACCATGCATGTCTCACACCCAGTGAATCTGGATTTTCACATAAGATAAAGTAAATATAGAGTAGAGGAAGCAAATATGCATCTGTCTTAGGGAGTGGAAGGAGGATTTTCAGTCCTGCCTTTGTGCTGTGAAGATAAGCTGTTGATTTACATTGCCAAGGCAAAATTTAAAAGAACTCTGTTTCAGCCTAAAGATCTTGGGGCCCACAGGAATTTCCTTGAGAGCAAATTGTGGAAAGAATCCCTGAGCAGACGTATGCTGCCTTCTATCTTTGCAGCGATCCATTTAAGAACAAAACAGGAGGCAGTTCTGTGTGACTCAGTTCCCAAGCTTAACTTTTCCCTGTGAGGTAGTGAGTTTACGGTCCCAAGAGTTTATTTTCCTTTCACGTAACATAACCCATAATTCCCATATTTTGATTTTCTCTTTTGTAATAACTCACTGATTTGGTTAAGATCACTTTCCACAGCTTCCTGCTCTTTAAAAGAAGTAGCATCCTCAATTCGTTTTGTGTTTGTAGACTGTAGTATCATTAATTATTTTGACCAAAAAGCTACAATCTCTTTTCACAAGTTTGTGTTTCATTATGTAATATTGAATTGAAGATATAATTACTGTTTTTTCTCAAAGAAACAACAACAACAACAAACTAGCTTTTTCTGAGCAAACAAAACATGGATCAATTTATGTTAGATTCTTCAGTTTCTCTTCTTGGCTGATGGATTATATGCTTTCATTGTTGGTGGATAACTACTTTCCTATATACCATAAACTTTACCTTACTGAATATAATAGTATTATGAATATGCAGGTTTCATCTAGAAATCTTCTATTACAGTTTCTTGACATTGCTGGCTAAATGTTTTGAAAAAGCACATCCTTAAAGTATCACACATTGGTCAAAAACAGATCTTCCATTAGAAAGAAAGCCTATGTAAAGAAAAAGTAAAATCTCAGGACCCTCCTAATGTATGCAAGAATGAAGATTAAGCCCTGAAGCTGACTCATTACAATACCCTCTTCCAAATGAATAGCTGTTAGTAACATTATGCACATACAAAGTCTCCGCGGAAAGGTAAGAAACCTCAGGCACCTCAGAAGGGCTGCCCCCACGTATTATTCATAGGCAAATTCTTTGCTGCTTTCCCATTGACAAAGACATGCCAATTGTAACTTTAGGTCTGCACTCTATCTCCTAAAATTCTACACTGATTACACACTTATCTTCCGAGGTGCAGAACAAAGTCAGGGCTCATTTCCCATACTCATACTCAGAGACTTCTGCATAATTGACTCTTCTTTAACTCTCTTTTCTTCTGCAGACATCCACATTATCTTATGTTAAATGTGGATTTACTGGGCACTAACTGAAGTCTCACAGGAATGTAACTATTCACCTTACTGCCTGCCTGTCCCTCTTCCTACATGCCTCTCCGCATCACCCCCCCCCCCCCACCCCCTAAGGAAATGTTTATGGTAGAGTTTATAGTTTATGGTAGTTAAACCTTATGGCAAAACACTAAACCTGAAAACCTATTTGGGAAAAACAACCACAGATGTGCTTGTGGCTCATATTATTCTTGGAAATGCCCTAAGTCTGGCTTAATAAACCTCAATGATTGAGACTTATGCCTCAGTCACACATTTCTCTGGTCACTTTTCACAGACCTGGGTATCATGTTGGGTTTAAATAGTTTTGTTTACAAGTCTACTATTGTATGTCCTTATAGAACCTAAGATAAGAAAAGGATAGACGCAATGAAACCATTATCGACCATTCATACATACACAGACATATACTATTCTAAAATGAGCTGGCCGAGCACAGTGGCTCACGCTGCAGCAGGACAAGCCTCAGACAAAACTCCTCAGACACCGAGTTACAGAAGGAAGGGGTTTATTCGGCCGGGGGCATCGGCAAGACTTCTGTCTCAAGAGCCGAGCTCCCTGAGTGAGCAATTCCTGTCCCTTTTAAGGGCTCACAACTCTAAGGGGGTGCATGTGAGAGGGTCATGATTGATTGAGCAAGCAGGGGGTACGTGACTGGGGGCTGCATGCACCAGTAATTAGATAAGAACAAAACAAGATAGGGATTTTCACAGTGCATTTCCATACAATGTCTGTAATCTATAGATAACAGAACCAATTAGGTCAGGGGTCCATCTTTAACTACCAGGCCCAGGGTGCGGCGCCGGGCTGTCTGCCTGTGAATTTCATTTCTGCCTTTTAGTTTTTACTCTTCTTTCTTTGGAGGCAGAAACTGGGCATAAGATGATATGAGGGGTGGTCTTCTCCCTTAATGCCTGTATCCCAGCACTGAGGCAGGCAAATCTCTTGAGATCAGGAATTCGAGACCAGCCTGGCCAGCACGGTGAAACACCATCTGCACTAAAAATACAATAATTAGCTGAGCGTGATGGTGTGCACCTGTAGTGTCAGCTACTCAGGAGGCCGAGACAGGAGAATCACTTTAACCTTGGAGGTGGAGGTTGCAGTGACCTGAGATCATACCACTGCAAGTCTGGGTGACAGGACCAGACTCTGTCTCAAAAAAAGAAGAAAGAAAATGATCCTTTCTGAATGATCCTAAAATAATCACCTCAATACAAAAGAAAAAAATAAAGGCTTTGAAAGTCTTTGAGATTGTACCCTTTACTGTAGTAAAGCTTTACTATTTTATCAATAAAATTGGTGAGGCATTTAAAATGGACGAGGAAAGAATTGTGTTGATGGTTTAGTTTGAGGAAAGGCTATTATCCTTTAAACTGTAAACTAAATTTTCCCCAAAATTAGTTTGGCCCACATCCAGGAATAACCAAGAGCAATTGGGAGGTTAAAGGAAAGATACAATTGGTTAGGTCATCTTTCTTTCACTGTCATAATGTTCTCATGGTTATAATATTTGCAAAGGAAGTTTCACTATTTGGTGGGGTAACTGCTTACCAAAATATCCAGGCAATCGAGTAAAATATTTAACAGACTGAAAATCAATGCAGTAGTTTTTATTATACAAAACTAATGATTGTGGTCATGATATTCAAAATAAAAATAATTTAAGTACAAATACCCATAATGTATGAAATTAATAAAGAATGTTTCCTATATCAATTATCTTCTATTAATTTTCTTCTGCAAAAATTTTTAACTTTCTTTAAAAATTGGAAACAAAATAATCAGACTGTGGTCCGACGTATTCAACTAACTTGTAAATAACAGAGATGGAGTGTACAACAGTGGAATAGTCAATACAGTGGACATCAACCTAAGTTCTAGTCCAGATCCTGTTAGAACCTGGTTTTACAAATCTTAGCAAACACTTTCATCTCTCAGATTTTTAACTGGGTCATAAAATTTTGAAAGAATTGAACTCAAAGGTCTGTTTCAGCTATAAAATTCTAAGATTGGTAAATATTCTCAAGCATTCTTTTCAAGAACAACAACAAAAAAGTCACCCTAAAAAAATTCAAGTGCTAGAGAGAAATAGGTGCCCAAGTTTTTTTTCTTTTTGTAAAGAGCTTCTCTATTTAATGTTTTACAGAATTAACTAACTATATAATACAGACTTTAAAGGATCAATTTAAAAAAACCAAGATGTAGAAGTCTTTTAATTATTCATGGTGTAAACCTCAAGGCTCAACTGCTTAGAAATGTAACATGGTATTTGCACAAGCATGTTAGCTGCTGCTGTTACATGACACTAGGGGGAGCTCTAATACTGTTTTGTTTTATGTTCACTATGGATTTAGATTTGTTTATTTTTAATTTAGTTGTAAATTAATATCTAAATGTAATAGTCCTCCAAATACAATAGTACCACGAAAATGAGCGTGCTCAATCAAAGTTCTGATGTAACATTAAAACTGATAATAAAATTTGTCAGCCATTTTCACAAATGTGTCTTTAGAAAACTACGATTCCATGATTATTCAAAAGTTCCATGAACTATACGAACACAGATGTGTGTGAGGGTGAATAAGTGTATATGTATGCATTTCCAAATTGAAAAATAAAGTAACTGAATTGTCAACCTGTTTATAATCTTTCAAAGTGGTCACACAATTAAATTTACTCCTCTGATTGAAATAATTTTCTCCCAATTTTGCCAGATTGCTTTTCAACATGGGTTAGCATAATTCTATATATAATTTATCCAAGTATTATTAAAGTGGAATATTGTTATCCAGAATATTATTGCATAAATGTGATCGCAAAAGATTAAATGAAGTTATTTCCAAGGGTTTAAACCTGACATATCCAGATATACTAGCGATTCATCTATCATCAGAGATCAAGAGGAGCACTAAGATAGTGATTTCTTATTTTTTCAAATAAAAACTTTTATGTGGAAAATAAGACATATTCACTCAAACAGACGTATAAAAAATAATTTGTCAAGTTCTCCATATCCTTTTCCTTATACAATTAGTAATTATTATTATTTATTTATTTATTTTTCTTAGACAGAGTCTCACTCTGTCTCCCAGACTGGAGTGTCATAGTAAGATCTTCACTCACTGCAACTTCTGCCTCCCAGGTTCAAGCGATTCTCCTGCCACAGCCTCCCGAGTAGCTGGGATTACAGGTGCATGCCACCACGCCCAACTAATTTTTGTATTTTTAGTAGAGATGGGGTTTCACCATGTTGGCCAGGCTGGTCTCAAACTCCTGACCTCAGGTGATCCACCCACTTCAGCCTTCCAAAGTGCTGGGATTACAGGCGTGAGCCACTGTGCCTGACCAACTATTAATAATTCTTAAAGATAAAAACCTTTGATAGTATAACGGGCCCTATTTGGCAAGTTTACCCATCTCTCCTCTAAACCACTGCTTCTCGAATTTTAATATGCGTATGATTCACATAGGGGATGGTATTAAAATGCAGATTTGGATTCAGTAGGTCTGGCATGAGGCTTAGACAACTGCATTTCTAAAATCCCTCAGTGGGGACACTGCTGCTATTCTGTAGACAGTGCTTGGCTGTAGCAAGGAGGTACACCATATCTAGCATGGACCATATAAATCTCCTATACCCCCAATTGCCACTTCCTCACTTCCTCCTCATCTTTCTGTCAGCTGAAAATGACTGTGGAAACCAAGTGTTTAATATGGTCTTTATCAGCCTGGATTGCTGTATGACTGCATGGAGCATGCTTGTCTAATGCTGAGTGGAAGTAACCAACTGGATTTACATGATAGAGAAATAAATGTTTATTATTTTAAACCATGAAAATTTGTGGGTTTTTCTGTTACTTCTGCCAATTTTATTAATAAATATATATTGACATTATTTCATGAAAGGTTTTTTGTTTTTAAATAATGGTACAAAGATGAATTCTGAAGGCAGTAATATCTACTTGAAATTCATAAAAATATCTTTTTTCTAAAGTCCTCATATCCATTAGGTAATCTTAATTTTTGTATATGTGTGGGGTTTTAAAAATTTATTTTCAATTGTTGTGAAAAGCATATAACATAATATTTACCATTTTAATCATGTTTAAGCATACAGTCTAGTAGCGTTAAGTATATTCACATTGCATAACAGAACTCCAGGCTTTTTTCATCTTGTGAAACTGTGACTCTATACCCATTAAATAACTCCCCATTTTCCCCTCATCCCAGCTCTTAGCCACCATCATTCTACTTTCTGTTTCCATGAATGTGATTATTTTAGGTACCTCATATAAGTGGAAACACATGATATTTGTCTTTTTGTGACTAGTTTATTTCACTTAATGTAATGTTCTCAAGGTTCATGTATGTCATAGCGAATGGCAGAATTTTCTCTTTTTTTAGGCTAATAATATTTCATTGTATGTATAGGTAACATTGGGTTCATCCTAGTAATTTGTAAACTTTATGAGATTGATAATTACAAAACTATAATGTTCTTTTCATTGACCCTTATTTTTCCATCGTTATATATGTCTGCCTTTATGCCAGTACCCCAATGTTTTAATTACTGTAGCTTTGGAATGTATATTAACATCAGGAAGTCTGATGCATCCAGCTTTGTTCTTTCTCAAGATCACTTTGGCTATCTGGGTCTTTTGTGGTTTCATCTGAATTTTAGAAATTTTTTTTTTGATTTCTGTAAAAAACACCACTGGCATTTGTGAAATTGTATTCACTTCACGGATTGCTTTGGGTGGTATGTGTAATTTTCAATGTACAAGTCTTTCTTGTTAATTTGTTTCCTAAACATCTCATTTTTTAATAGTTATATGAGTGGGATTGTTTTCTTAATTTTGTTTTCAGATGGTTTATTATAAATGTACAGAAACAACAGGTTTCTATATATTGATTTAATATCCTGCAACTTACTGAATTTATATATTTTATTATATATAACATGTAATATTATACATTTATAAAATATAAGCATAAAATATAATATTTCTGCTTTTTAATTATTTTAGATATAGTATTTTATATATTTTATTATATATTTTATAATATATACAATATATAAATATAAAATATAACACATATTTCTTTATATATAGAGAGAGAGAGATACACACACACATATATTTTCTTTTTTTTTTTTTCTTTGGTTGAAATTTAAACTGAAGTTTGTTTTTTTTTTTTTAAATTATTTATTATTATTATACTTTAAGTTCTAGGGTACATGTGCATAACGTGCAGGTTTGTTACATATGTATACTTGTGCCATGATGTTGTGCTGCACCCATCAACTCGTCAGCACCCATCAACTCGTCATTTACATCAGGTATAACTCCCAATGCAATCCCTCCCCCCTCCCCCCTCCCCATGATAGGCCCCGGTGTGTGATGTTTCCCTTCCTGAGTCCAAGTGATCTCATTGTTCAGTTCCCACCTATGAGTGAGAACATGCGGTGTTTGGTTTTCTGTTCTTGTGATAGTTTGCTAAGAATGATGGTTTCCAGCTGCATCCATGTCCCTACAAAGGACACAAACTCATCCTTTTTTATGGCTGCATAGTATTCCATGGTGTATATGTGCCACATTTTCTTAATCCAATCTGTCACTGATGGACATTTGGGTTGATTCCAAGTCTTTGCTATTGTGAATAGTGCCGCAATAAACATACGTGTGCATGTGTCTTTATAGCAGCATGATTTATAATCCTTTGGGTATATACCCAGTAATGGGATGGCTGGGTCATATGGTACTTCTAGTTCTAGATCCTTGAGGAATCGCCATACTGTTTTCCATAATGGTTGAACTAGTTTACAATCCCACCAACAGTGTAAAAGTGTTCCTATTTCTCCACATCCTCTCCAGCACCTGTTGTTTCCTGACTTTTTAATGATTGCCATTCTAACTGGTGTGAGATGGTATCTCATTGTGGTTTTGATTTGCATTTCTCTGATGGCCAGTGATGGTGAGCATTTTTTCATGTGTCTGTTGGCTGTATGAATGTCTTCTTTTGAGAAATGTCTGTTCATATCCTTTGCCCACTTTTTGGTGGGGTTGTTTGTTTTTTTCTTGTAAATTTGTTTGAGTTCTTTGTAGGTTCTGGATATTAGCCCTTTGTCAGATGAGTAGATTGCAAAAATTTTCTCCCATTCTGTAGGTTGCCTGTTCACTCTGATGGTAGTTTCTTTTGCTGTGCAGAAGCTCTTTAGTTTAATGAGATCCCATTTGTCAATTCTGGCTTTTGCTGCTGTTTTAGACATGAAGTCTTTGCCTATGTCTATGTCCTGAATGGTACTACCTAGGTTTTCCTCTAGGGTTTTTATGGTATTAGGTCTAACATTTAAGTCTCTAATCCATCTTGAATTAATTTTCGTATAAGGAGTAAGGAAAGGATCCAGTTTCAGCTTTCTACTTATGGCTAGCCAATTTTCCCAGCACCATTTATTAAATAGGGAATCCTTTCCCCATTTCTTGTTTCTCTCAGGTTTGTCAAAGATCAGATGGCTGTAGATGTGTGGTATTATTTCTGAGGACTCTGTTCTGTTCCATTGGTCTACATCTCTGTTTTGGTACCAGTACCATGCTGTTTTGGTTACTGTAGCCTTGTAGTATAGTTTGAAGTCAGGTAGCGTGATGCCTCCAGCTTTGTTCTTTTGACTTAGGATTGTCTTGGAGATGCGGGCTCTTTTTTGGTTCCATATGAACTTTAAAGCAGTTTTTCCAATTCTGTGAAGAAACTCATTGGTAGCTTGATGGGGATGGCATTGAATCTATAAATAACCTTGGGCAGTATGGCCATTTTCACGATATTGATTCTTCCTATCCATGAGCATGGTATGTTCTTCCATTTGTTTTTGTCCTCTTTTATTTCACTGAGCAGTGGTTTGTAGTTCTCCTTGAAGAGGTCCTTTACATCCCTTGTAAGTTGGATTCCTAGGTAATTTATTCTCTTTGAAGCAATTGTAAATGGAAGTTCATTCATGATTTGGCTCTCTGTTTGTCTGTTACTGGTGTATAAGAATGCTTGTGATTTTTGCACATAATTTTGTATCCTGAGACTTTGCTGAAGTTGTTTATCAGCTTAAGGAGATTTTGGGCTGAGACAATGGGATTTTCTAAATATACAATCATGTCATCTGCAAAGAGGGACAATTTGACTTCTTCTTTTCCTAACTGAATACCCTTGATTTCTTTCTCTTGCCTGATTGCCCTAACCAGAACTTCCAACACTATGTTGAATAGGAGTGTTGAGAGAGGGCATCCCTGTCTTGTGCCAGTTTTCAAAGGGAATTTTTCCAGTTTTTGCCCATTCAGTATGATATTGGCTGTGTGTTTGTCATAAATAGCTCTTATTATTTTGAGGTACGTTCCATCAATACCAAACTTATTGAGCGTTTTTAGCATGAAGGGCTGTTGAATTTTGTCAAAAGCCTTTTCTGCATCTATTGAGATAATCATGTGGTTCTTGTCTTTGGTTCTGTTTATATGCTGGATTATGTTTATTGATTTGCGAATGTTGAACCAGCCTTGCATCCCAGGGATGAAGCCCACTTGATCATGGTGGATAAGCTTTTTGATGTGCTGCTGAATCCGGTTTGCCAGTATTTTATTGAGGATTTTTGCATCGATGTTCATCAGGGATATTGGTCTAAAATTCTCCTTTTTTGTTGTGTCTCTGCCAGGCTTTGGTATCAGGAAATAATACATATTTCTTTATATATATATAGAGAGAGAGACGCACACACCCATATATTTTCATTCTTTGGTAGAGCCTTTAGGATTTTCTACATATAAGACTATGTCATCTGAAACTAGAGATAATTTTTCTTCCTTTTGGATTTGGATTCCTTTCATTTTATTTTTCTGTCTAGTCCCTTTGGCTAGGATTCTCAGTACTATGCTGAATAGAAGTCAGGAGAGTGAGCATCCTTGTCTGGTTCCTGATCTTGGAGGGAAATGTTTTAATCTTTACATTGAGCATGATATTATCCATGGGCTTGTCATATGTGTCCTCTATTGTGTTAAGGTACATTCTTTCTATACCTAGCTTGTTGAATGTTTTTATCACAAAGGATGTTGAATGTTTGTTGTCGAATGCCTTTTCTGAATGTATTGAAATTATCATGTAATATTTAGCTTTCATTTTATTAATATGATGTATATCATTTATTCATTTGTGCATGCTGAACTATCCTTACATCCCAGGGATAAAACCCATCTGATCATGGTGATTGATCTTTTTAATGTGTTTTGATTTTGGTTTTCTAGTATTTTATTGATGATTTTTATATCTATGTTCATCAGGAATATTGTATTTTTCTTTTCTTATAATGTTTTTATTTGTCATTGGTTTCAGGGTAGTGTTTATATCATAAAATGAGTTCTCTTCAACTTTTTGGAAGAATTTGAATTAATTTTTCTTTAAAAGTTTGGTAGAACTCACTAGTGAAGCCATCAAGTTCCGGGCTTATCTCGGGGAGAGACTTTTTATTACTGATTCAATCTTCTTACTCATTATTCTCTGTTCATATTTCACATTTCTTCATGATTTAGTCTTTGTAAATTGAACATATCTAGGAATTTATCTATTTTCTCCAGGCTATCCAGTTTCACAGTATGTAAATGTTTATAGTAGTTTGATATGATTCTTCTTTTATTTCTATGGCATTATTTGTAATGTCTCCTCTTCATTTCTGATTGTATTGAGTCTTCATTCGTTTTTCTTTGTATAGCTAAGGTTTTGTCAATTCTGTTTATGTTTCAACAAGAAACAACCGTGTTAATTTCAGTTTTCCTAGTCTTGGTTTTATTTATTTCTGCTGTAATTTTTATTATTTCCTTCCTTCTACTAATGTTGGGCTTAGTTTGTTCTTTTTCTAGTTCCTTAATGTTTAAAGTTAGTAGGTTTATTGGAGATCTTTCTTCTTTTTTATATAGGTGTTTTTTTTTTTTTATCATAACCTTCCCTCTTAGTACTGTTTTTTCTGCATCCCCTAAGCCTTGATAGGTTGTGGTTTCATTTTCACTTGTCCCAAGATAGTTTCTGATTTCCCTTTTGACTGCTTTGATCTATTGGTTGTTAAGGAGCTTATTTAATCTCAACATATTTATAAGTTTTCCAATTTTCCTTCTGTAATTGGTTTATACTTTCATATAATTTTGGCTAAAAATTTGATATTTTAAGCTGAAATTTGCTAAGTCTTATCTTGTGACTTAACCTGTGACATATCCTGAAGACTGTTCTGTGTGCCTTTGAGAAGAATGTATATTCTGCTACTGCTGAATTTATGTTCTGTAGATATACCTGAGTTCTGTTTAGTCTATACAGTTGTTCAAGTTCACTATTTCCTTATTGGTTTTCTGTCTGAATGGATTATCATTGTTGAAAGTGGCATACTGAAGTCTCTTATTATTATTGTATTGTTGTCTATTTCTCCCTTCAGTTCTGTTAATATTTCCTTTATATTTAACATTTCCTTTATATATTCAGGTTTTCTAATGTCAAGTGGATAGACATTTATTTTATATATTTTTATATATTTATTATATCTTCCTGATATTTGAATCAATTTATCATTACATAATGTATTTCTTTGTCCCTTGAGATAATTTTTGACTTAAATTATATGTGTGTGTGTGTGTGTGTATATATATATATATATTCTGATACTAGCATAACCACCCCTGCACTATTTTAATTACTATTTTCATAGAATATCTTTTTCCATCCCTTCACTTTCAGCCTATGTGTGTCCTTAAATCGAAAGTAAGTCTGTTGTAGACAGCATATAGTTGGGTCCTGTTCATAATCTTTTCAACCATTAACTGTACGTTGATTGACAAATTTAATCTATTAACATTTAAGGTGATTATTGATATGGAAGAACTTACTATTTCAATTTTGTTAATTATTTTCTCTCTGGTTTGTAGTATTTTAGTTTCTTTTTTCCCTTCTTGCTGTCTTTCTTTGAGTTTTACTGGCTTTAATTTTTTTTTTTTTTTTAATTTTTGTGGGTATGTAATAGTTGTGTATATTTATGGGACACATGGGATTTTTGATATAGGCATACAATGTGAAATTATCAAATTAGGGGAATTGGGAGTAGCCTTAACTGCCTGCAAGCTTTTATCCTTTTTGCATGTAAGGAACATTTTAATTCCACTCTTAGCTATTATACATTATGCAAAAAGAAAAAAAATTAACTATAGTAAACCTATTGTGCTACCAAATACCACATCTTAATCATTCCATTTAGGTACTCATTAACCATCCTCACTTTATCCTCAGAAGGGTTCCCTTTTCTCCACAGTCCTGTTATCTAAATGACAGGCAATAATGAATACCTGTCTTTTAGATAAAAGTTATTTTAACTGGTTGAGCTGATATCTCCTTGTTGTTTTGATTTTTCATTTTTCTGATGATTAGTGATGTTGAGCATTTTTGTCTATACCTGTTTGCCACATGTATGTCTTCTTTTGCAAAGTATCTATTCAGCTTTTTTTTTTTTTTAGATATTTTGGCCATTTTAAATCAAATTATTTGTTTTTTGTTCCTATTGTGGTTTTGGGGGGCTCTTTATATATTCTGGTTATTAATCTCTTATCAGATGGATAATTCGTAAATATTTACTTTCATTCTGTGGGTTGTCTCTTCACTTTCTTGGTTGTTTCTTTGCTCTACAGAAGTTTTTTAGTTCGATGTGATCTAATTTGTTCATTTTTGCTTTGGTTGCTTTTACTTTTGAGGTATTACTCAGGAAATCTTTACCCAGATCAGTGTCTTAGAGTGTTTCCCCAATGTTTTCTTCTAATAATATGATAGTTTCAGGTCTTAGATTTAAGTCTTTAATCCATTTTGATGTTTGTACATGGTAAGATACAGGGTTCTAGTTTTATTTTTCTGCATATGGATATCTAGTTTTCCCACAACAATTTGTTGAACATACTGTTATTTCCCCAATGTATGTTCTTGGCACTTTTGTTGAAAATGACTTGATTATTAATGTATGGATTTATCTCTGGGTTCTCCAATGTGTTCCATTGGCCTATGTGTCTATTTTTATGCCATTGTCATGTTGTTGGGTTCATTTAGCTTTGGAGTATAATTTGAAGTAAGGTAAATGTGATTCTTCTAGGTTGTGCTTTTGTGTGTGTGTGTGTGTGTGCGCGTGCGCAAAATGGCCTTAGGCATTCTAGGTCTGATTCTCTTTTCACTGTGTGTGTGTGTGCACGCGCGCACGTGCAAAATGGCCTTGGCTATTCTAGGTCTGATTCTCTTTTCACTGTGTGTGTGTGTGTGTGTGTGTGTGTGTATGTGTGTGTTTCTGTATGTGTTTTTATATTGTGGTTATTATGAAGCATTCCATAGATACCTTATAGTGATAACAGCCTATTTTAAACTAATAGCAAATTATTATCAATAACATACAGTCTACAATACAATATAGTTCCTTCTCATACTTTATGTTTTTGCTATCACAATATACATCTTTCAACAAGGTGAGTCCATTAACACATTTTTGTAATTAGTTACTTTTTATATTTTGGGGTTTTTAACTTTTATATTACAATTAAAAGTGATTTCTACACCATCATTACAGTATTACAATATCCTTTATTTGTTTACATGATTACCTTTACTAGCAATTGTTACACTTTTAACGCTTTCCTGTTGCTGTTTAGTATCTTTAGTTTTAACTTAAAGAACTTGCTTTCACATCTCTTGCAACTCATTTTTAAACAAACTCAGCTTTTTTGGGGGAAAGTCTTTATCTCTCATTCATTTTTGAAAGAATATTTTGCTGGGTATAGATTCATAGTTGGCAGATTTGTCTTGTGTTTTTTCTTTCAGTACTTTGAATAAATCATCTAATTCCCTTCTGTCAGCAGAGTTTCTGCTGAGAAATTCACTGATAGTATTATGGGGCCTCCTTTACACATAATGAATCAATTTTCTCTCGTGCTTTCAAAAGATAAAGAGATACTTCTTCATCTTTGAATTTGACATTTGATTATAATGCATCTTAGTATAGACATTTTGGTTTACCCGAATAGGACAAATTTGAGCTTCATAAATGTGATGTCTATTTTCCTCCCCAGATTTTGGAAGTCTTGGGCCATCATTTTTTAAAATAAGTTTCTGGCTCTTTCTCTCTGCCTTTTCTTTCTGGAATGTTACATATATATTGATTTATTTTATTATGTCACATTAATCCCATAACTATCTTTATTGTATTTTATTTATTCTTCTTCTCCTTCTCCTTCTTATTTTTTTTTGACATGAAGTCTCTCTCTGTCACCCAAGCTGGAGTGTAGTTGTGCGATCTCAAATTACTGCAACCTCTGCCTACCGGGCTCAAACTATTCTCCTGTCTCAGCCTCCGGGGTAGCTGGGATTATAGGAATGTGTCACTGTGTCCAGCTACTTTTTGTATTTTTAGAAGAGATGACATTTCGCCATGTTGACCAGGCTGGTCTTGACCTCCTAACCTCAGGTGATCAGCCCTCCTCGGCCTCCCAAACTGCTGGGATTACAGTCGTGAGCCACCGCACCTGGCCCTTTTTTCCGCTTCTGACTGGATAATTTTAAATTATCTGTCTTTGAACGTGCTGATACTTTCTTCAGTTTTATCAAGTCTGCTGTTGAAACTGTCTCTTTGATTTTTCAGTCCAGTTATTGCATGGTCTCTATCTCTTTATTGACAGTCTCATTTTGTTCATGAGTCTTTTTTCTGATTTTGTTTAGTTGTAGGTCACTGAAACAATCATGGCTCACTGCAGTCTCAACCTACTGGGCTCCAGCGATCCTCCCACCTTAGCCTCCCAAGTAGCTGAGATTACAGATGTGTGCCACAACATGTGTGCCACAACATTCAGCTAATTATTATTATTTTTTTTTCTGGTAGAGATGGGGACTCACTCTGTTGCCAAGTCTGGTCTGAAACTGTTGGCCTTAAGAAATTCTTGTGTCTTAGCCTTCCAAAGGGCTGGGATTACAGGCATGAGCCACCACAGCTAGCCTCACTGAGCTTCTTTAAGGTAATTATTTTGAATTCTTTCTCATGCAAACCATAGTTCTTCATTTCTTTACATTCTGTTACTGGAGGTTTATTTTTCCCTTTGGTAGTGTCATCTTTTCTTGATTCTTGGTGGTTCTGGTAGCTTTGCATTTGCATCTTCACATTTAAAGAATCAGTCATGTCTTCCAGTCTTTATCAGCTGGTTTCATCAGAGAAAATCTTTCACTAATCAGCCAAGCTGGAAGCTTCTCAAATATTTTCTGTGGCTATACACATTCCACTCCTTTCCTATTCTTGGTGAACACATTTCAGGGTTGTGCCTCTTCTCCCAATCTCAACATGTTGTGACGGCCACAGTAACTCATCTTCCTGAAAGGAATGCACTGGAATGGTGAGAGGCTGGGTGCAAGCTCCACTTCTTTCCCTTCCTCCTGAAGGGTAAGACTCAGGATTGTAAACTTTCTCTTTATGTCACAGTGCTATGCAGATTTGAAAGCTTCCTGCCCCATTTCCCTAGTAGAGCTCCACTTTTCTCCCCTCTTCCTCAATATAAAATCTAAAATATTTGCATCTTCTTTCCATCTCACAGTGCTATGCAGGCTGCTGAGAGACCCAGTACCTTTCTTTGGTGTTAGCCTTCCCCAAGGCATTCTATTACTGGTTCCCTGACTGCTTGGAGTTGGGGTAAAACAAAATTAGGATTATTGGGGAGAACCCAAAAGCCTGGGAATGTCAGATGGACTCTTCCCTCAGTCCTTCCCCCAAGGGAGAAATCATGAGCCTAATGAATTTCTTTTGTCCCTGAGCCAGAGTGGCTTGTGGGAGAGGTTGACACAGATAAAGTAAAATTGTTCCTTTCATCCATTTCAGAAAGATTTTTCTAGGTTTTTCACCTTTCTAGGCTGTTTCAAGTTCTTAATTGGATTTTATAGGTTTTATAAAGGTATTTTGACCCAAATAGCATTGTTTTATCAGTGTTTATGTGTGGAGATGAGGGCTAAGACTTCCTACTCTGCCATCTTGCTGATATCACTCTTCAGCAAACATTTTTATTTATAATGATTTTTATATTAGCTAGAAATTTACCAATTCTTTAGTTAATCTATCTGTTTTTAAAATTTTTTTGTCAATTTTTCTATGGAATTTTTTCATCAATTTATATAAGTTCAGCTTTAGATTATTGATTCTAGACTTCAGGTGTTATATAATTTAGTAATTGAGATTTTGATTTATTTTCACATCAAAATTTAGAATAAATATGTAGTCAAGTATGGATATCTTTTGGCATATGGCTTCCAGACAATAGTTTCTTTGACTTTACATGCAGAAAGGAAATTGGGCTCTTTGATTTGATTTTTAAATGAACCCTGAAATTGAACATTAAAGTATAAAGGAAATCCTAATAGGCTACATTATTCTTCTTACTTTCTTCATTAGCATAACATTTAATAAATAGTAATTCAATAGATATCTGATTCAATACAATTTGAACACTATAACATGAACTGTATTTGGAAATTCCCAGTAACACTTTTACTAAACAATCTATAGTTATTTTTCAAAATATTAACTCTTTTTTACAAATTTTGTCTCATATCATATGTAGAGTCCTTTTAAAAATAGGGTTAGCAAAAAGGAGTTGTTTGCTTTGAATGTAGTCATCTCTGAGACTGGCCTGACTACTTAATGACTTTCTGTATGCAATCTTCTGAGTCACTCGTGTTAAGCTTTAAACTACTTTAGTTTTTTCTGAGCCTAAGAGGAAGAGAAGACATCTGGTCACCAGCCTACACATAATTAACCTTTATATTAGAATATTAGAAGACTGTGCCTTTGCCTTCTGCTTACGTTGAATCATTAAAATCCAATTAAATATCTCCTTACCACGAAATGTATAAGAACAAATTCTTCCTGCCACAGTGGCTTCATATATGCAATAAGGGAGAAATGTTGTTAAGAAATAGGAAAAATCTGACTACAAAAGTGTTTTATAACTTATCATAAATCCCACTGCAAGGCATATATTGTTCATCTGCCAAAAGGTCAGATTTAAATATAATGTAATCTCCAAATAAAAAGAAATGTAAACAAAATTGGATTTGCAATATCTTAATATTTATATAAGGAATAGGAGATGTAAACACTGTCATTTCTAAGTCCCCCTACTATACAACCACAAGAAAGGTTTATTCAACAATTCTTTTTTTTTTTTTAATGGATGACTGATGTCCAGAGTTAGGAATTATCAAGAAAAGAATTTATGCAAAAAGTTGGGTCATCTGGCATTTGCAAGAATTGCAAGCAGAAACAAACTTTAGAGTGCCAAATATTTAAAAACAGCATTAGCCAGCCTAATTGAGCCAGACTGATACATAAACAAATACTGAAAACTAGAATGGAACAAATTTGTATTTCAGTGAAGTGCTCTTCCAAGTATAAGGCAGTTACTCCTGTGGCAGCCCATAAAATATTTGATAATAGAATGTTTGGCAGAAGGTTTGCTTTAGAGAGGAAATACACTCTAATAAGCTTGCCCTAGTCAGTTGGAATCCCTGGGAAACAGACTCTAAAATGGAGATTAGCATTCAGGAGTTCTATTCGAAGTGTTCTTAAGATTAATGTCTATGGATAAAAGAAAGGAAGGAAAGATAGGGCAGAGGATGAAGTGAAGCAGTAAGAACATTTTATGGAATACCTCAGCCAACCCTATGAATAACTCAGTTTGGAATAACTTTTCAAAACTCTTTAGGAAATGTGTTTTATTTATGTTATTTATAAGATATGTATCAGACACAATTTATATTCCTTCCAAGATTCAATCAGCCCCATTCACCTGAAATGCCCAAAGTCAACTGCAAATGCTTCATTTCCTGGTATCATCAGTTTATTCTTCCTCTCATGCTGAGAAGAGGCATCAGAAAACCATTCATTGTAATAGATTCTTTTTTTTTCTCAGACCCTTAAATCTTTATTAGGGGTCAGTAATTTTATGAATGGGAAAACCAAATTTCAGGGTTTAAATTATGTTTCCAAAATAGAATTTCGATGGAACTATATCTGTTTGACTTCAGTAACTTGTTATCTCTTTGATATATTCTTCAACAATAATTAATTATTGCCAATGTTATATGACAATTTTTTTTTGTATTAAACTCCAGAGGCCTACAAGGGATGATGCCACTTCTAAAAAGATCATCAAATAAATTAACTTGAGATAGAGTATTTTCATTTACACAGGGAAAAAATTTTTCTCTTTTAGTTTCAGATTCCACATGCAATTTAATCAGTGATGTCACAGTTTCAAATAAAAAGATATAAATGAAAAGCAGTAAATATTCTAAATTTTTCAAAAGAAATGTCAAGAATACCAAATGCATTGAAGTAAGACTTAAAGCTGCACTCACCTGATTCTCTTTGTAAAATAGTAATAATCATGTGAATTAACTCATAGAATAATGAGTTTTTAAGGCTCATAAGCTGAATAATTTTAGGAAAATATAATAGGATTGATTGAAGAATAAGTACATCACACATTTTAAGGGCAAGCAGAGATTCTTGGAAAACATCTACTCATTTAAATTTGTACGTTGTTTATATTGGGTGTAGTAGTTATCTAGTCCCCAAAATGACATAAACAATAAGTTTATTAACTCACAGTGGGTAACACTATAGAAATTTGGGGATAGTGTAAGTGGGTTGTTCTGCCTCAAAGTCTCTCATATGATTTCAGTTAAGGTGTAAGACATGGCTACAGTCATCTAATGATTGGACTTGGACTGGAGAATCTCCTTCCAGTAGGGCTCATTTACATGGCTGTGACAAAATGCCTCCATCTCTTATGATGTGACAGCTGGCTTATTCCAGCGTAAAAGATTAAAAGAGAGGGCAACATGGAAGCTTCATATCTTTTATCAGTCACCTTTGATGGCATATCCCAGTACCATTTCATATTGGTTATATAAGTTGTCCCTATTTCATGTGGGAAGACTATAGATGGGTAAAAATAGCAGGAGATGGTGACCATGGAGTGATTTTTTAGAGAATAACTACTGCAAAGATTTGCAAAATAAAATATTTCCTTACTTTAAGTCACAGTCTAACTTATTTTAAAAAACACAATGTGCAGCTTTTAGAATCAGAATACTTCAGTTTGAAAACTAACTTTATCATCAGAAAGAAATGATTTAATCTTTAGGTTTCATGTTCTCATCAGAAAAATGGAAGTTGAAATATTTGCCCTTCTTTTTCTGAGTTGATGATGGTCCTGTTAACCAAGATTGAGGATAAATATCATAGATTAAAATTAGTGTGTTCCCTTAAATTCTCTAGAATACTATTAGCACTATTAATCCTTAAGTAAAACTTTTATGGAGGGCACACTTTGGTTTTCTTATTGCACAGAGGATTCAATGCAAATCAGCAAATTTATAATTTTAGTAACCAACATGAAAATATGCTGCTTTTTATATTCAGGGTTTTTATTCATACCTAAAAAAATTGTACAAATGTATGAGGTTCATGTGATATTTTGATATATGCATACAATGTGTAATGATCAAATTAAGGTATTTAGAATATCCATCACCTCACGCATTTATCAATTATTCATATTGGAAACATTTCAAGTCTTCTAGCTATTTTAAAATATGCTATAAATTATTAACTATAATTATTAACTGATAATAACTATATTATTAACTTATTCCTTTAATTTAACTTTATATTTATATTCATTAACACATGTCTCTTCATCCCCCCTTTTACTCTTCCCTGACTCTGGCAACTATCATTCTACTCTCTAAGTCATGAGATCAAATCTTTAAGTTCCACCAGATGAATGAGAACGTGCAATATTTGTCTTTCTGTGTCTGACTTATTTCACTTAATGAGCTCCAGTTCCATTCATGTTGCTGCAAATAACAAGATTTTATTTTATTTGTGACTGAATAATACTCCACTTGCATATACACCACATTTTCTTTATCCATTCACCCAGTGATGACACTTAGGTTGATACCATATCTTGACTCTTACGAATAGTGCTACAATAAACATTTAATATATCAATTTCCTTTCCTTTGGCTAAATAACCAGTAGTGAAATTCCTGGAGTGTATGGTAGTTCTATTTTAACGCTTTTGAGAAATCTCCATATTGTTTTTCGTAATGGCTGTACTAATTTACATTTCCATCAACAACAGTGTATAACAGTTCCTTTTTCTCCTCGTCCTTACCAGTGTTGATTTTTTTTTCTTTTTGATGGTAACAATTCTAATTGGGGTGAGATGATATTTTATTGTGGTTTTGACTTGCATTTCTCTGATGATTAGCGATGCGGAGCATTATTTTTCATATACCTGTTGGCTATCCATATGTCTTCTTCCAGAAAATGTGTATTCAGATCATTTGCCCACTTTTTAATGGCGTTATTTGTTTTTTGCTGTTGAGTTTTTTGAGTTCTTTGTATATTCTGAATATTAGTCCCTTGTTGGATAAATAGTTTGCAAATATTTTCATTCATTATCCAGGTGGTTTCTTCACTCTATTAATTGTTTCTTTTACTCTGCAGAAGCATTGTAGTTTAACACAGGCCCATTTGTCTATTTTATTTTTGAAGCCTGTATTTATTTATTGCCTGTATTTTTGAAGCTTTAGCCATAAAACCTTCGCCTAGATCAGTACCCTGAAGTGTTTCCCTTACATTTTCTTCTAATAGTTTTATGTTTTTATGATTTATTTTAATTATTTAATCCATTTTGAATTGATTTTTGTACAGGTGAGAAATATGGGTCTCATTTCATTCTTCCATGTATGGATATCCAGTTTTCCAAGTATCATTTATTAAAGAAGATGTCCTTTCTCCAGTACATACTCCGGATGCTTTTGTCAAAATCACCTGGCTGCAAATATATAGATTTATTTCTGTGTTCTCTATCCTGTTCCATTGGTCTATGAGTCTGTTTTTATACTAACACCATGATATTTGTATTATGATAGCTTCATAGTATATTTTAAGGTCAGGTAGTATGATACTTCCCTGTTTTTTTCCAAAATGCTGCAGCCCTCTGGGTGAACATTGTGGTATGTCAGCAGGGATCCAGGAATGTAGGAATGTAGTGACTATTCAGTCTTTAGGAAAAATGTAGCCTAGCAGGGGCTGGGCTCTCAAAATGGTGTTTTGCTGCAGTTGCTTGGGTTCAGGGGGTGCGTGTGATCCAGTGGGAACTCCTTCTCTGGAACAATTATGTGGACTTCTGGCAGCTCCCAGTACTGGTCTCAGAGCCCTCGAGGGGCAAGGGGCCTTCCTGTGCCTATAACTGCAGGAGTCCACAGTGGGTATATGGACCACTGGGAATCTCTTGCTTTCCAAAATGGGGAGTTTCTTCTGTCAGCTGATCCTGATCAGGCCAGCTGCTTTGTTTCCCTATTCCCCCATCCCTCGGATGTTTCCGGTCATTTCCCTGCTGAATTTCACTGCTCTCTCTTAGCTGCTCTGTTGCATCTGTGTTTATCTACTCACTGCTTTGGTTCTTCTTTGTGGAGGATGCGAATGCCAGGCACCTCTAGTCAGTCATCTTGAAGCCCTCATCTGGCCTCACCTCAATGTGCTGTTTTTTAAGATCCATATTTCATCTGTTTTTTAATTCATCCTGCTGGACTGCTTATATTTTTGGTACATCTGATTTTATATCTCAAATAAAAATCTGTTACTGAATTTGAACATATATTTTGTATGGGAGCTGATTAATACATTAGCATCCTTAGGCACAAGGTCTATTTACTTTTGCTTGAACCAGTAGTAAATGGTGTCTCATTATATAATTTACTAAAATATATTTATTCTTTGTGGCAAGAAAAGTTAGTAAAGTATAAAAAGAAAAAGGAATAGACATGAAGAATTTACATTATTTGGGCCAGGTGTGGTGGCTCATGCCTGTAATTCCAGCACTTTGGGAGGTCGAGGCAGGCAGATCACTTGAGGTCAGGAGTTGGAGATCAGCCTGGCCAACATGATGAAATCCCGTCTCTACTAAAAGTATAAAAATTAGCCGGGTGTGGTGTCACTTGCCTGTAGTCCCAGTTATGCAAGAGATTGAGGCACGAGAATCTCTTGAACTCAGGAGGCGGAAGCTGCAGTGAGCTGAGATCACACCAATACACTCCAGTCAGGGTGACAGAGTGAGACTGTCTCAAAAAAAAAAAAAAAAGAAAAAAAATTTACATTATTTGGACCATTATCCTGCTATTTCCACGAGGACTCCCGAAGTTAGTGTCCATTATATTGTTGATGATGTAGTTTAAAATATTTCATTATCACTATAAGTTAACTAATCTATGCCCCAGGGAAACATATTTAACATTTACTTAGTATTTGAAGGCCTCTAGAAAGAAATACAACCTGAAGATATCTCTACATTAAGCATCAAAGGGGTCATTGATCAACAAAATTAATACCCCAAATTGTTTTTTTTTGGTAAAGTAAGTGATATTTAAGAAAATGTAATTGAAAAGAATATATAATCCTTAGGACCTTTGCATAGTTTCCTCTACTTAGAATGTTCACCATTGCTAATTTTCTCATCTCATTCAAATTGTTGTTCTAAGATTATTTTCTCATTATAAAAGACTTTGACTACCCATTTAAAATTCTACTACAAATTCTCCCTAGCAATCTGAGTCCTCCTTATCCAGTTCTCTTTTTTTCTAATGTAGTTTTTAGTTTATTATGTTTATTGTCTGACTCTTTCCTATAAGCTTTACAAGTGCATACATGTTTTTTTTCTCCTTTTTAATGCTGATCCCCAGTTTCTAAAACAATGCCACTCAGGAAGCATTTTTGGATCAATAAATGAGAAAGTAGTACCTCCATTTCTTCTCACTTTACTATTACAGTGTTTTATACCTAAATCTCTCTCTCTCTCTCTCTTTCTGTGTGTGTGTGTGTGTGTGTGTGTGTGTGTGTGTGTGATGTATCTATAATTTGTGGAGGTTTTCTTTCCTTCAACTTTAAAGTTGTCTTTTATTAATACATCTATGATAAATTTTCCTGTTTTACAAACATGCCTCAAGGTAATAAACAGTAATTGAACTTAATACCTTTTATCTCATAAAACAGCAATTTTCAAACCTCAATGTGGTAAGAAAACATAGAGGAGTCTGCTAAAATTGCAGCATTTCATGTCATATCCTCAAAATATCAATTCAGTAAGTCTGGGGAGGGGTTCAGAAATCAGGAGAATAAACAAACATTCCAGATAATTTAGGTAAAGGTAATTATTTGATAACAGTTTGAGAAATACTGTGGGCTGCCCACAAATTGATAATAGCAAACCCTAACTCTAAACGATTAATATTTCTACTCATTTTTAGGTAATAAAAATGTAAAGAATTTTCAACCTGTTTAAAATGGATGCATTAAAATAGTAAAAGACAAATCATTTCTTTGTTTTCTGGTGCATTTATTGATTTTTCATATTAATTTATGGTAAAGAACCATGCAATAATTTACCAAATAATTTGTAGGTTTGCTAGAAATGCTTCCCTATCTTGGCTGATTTTCAGTGATAAGTAAAATTTAAGTTCTACTTTCAGAAGTAAACCTTGTAATTACCCCCAAATCGTGTTCTTTAGACATGGTAATTAAAATGCAGTCATTCATTTTCCAGAGATTTCCAATGATTCGTAAATTCAATCTAAACATCATCCTGTCAGGATGGCTTTAGCTATATTACCAATTCAGACTCTCATCTCAGTTTAAGTAACTGTTTATGAAGTTAGTATGTTCTGTTTTTTAGGCTAAATTTCCTTTTGTTTGCAGTAGTAATTATTGTAACCAATCTCAACAGCAAGTTGCAAATGAATCTCTCCAGTGCTAAAGACAGTTTATTCTTAGTATAAATAAAATCTATATATCTGCCCCAAATTCACTCATCTGTACTAAAATTTTGAATTACCAAAAATAGATAATATAAGTAAAACAAAATAAAAGCAAATTAATGTGGTACAAGTAATATATGAAACAAACTACTTTTTTTTTTTTTTTTTTAAATATAGGGTCTCACTTTGTCACGAGGCTAGAGTGCAGTGGTATGATCTCAGTTCACTGAAGCCTTGACCTATTGGGTTCAAGTGATCCTCCCACCCCAGTCCCCCAAGTAGCTGGGACTACAGGTGTGTACCACCACACCAGGCTAAATTTTTTGTGCTTTTTGTAAAGATGGAGTTTCGCCATGTCACTCCAGCTGGTACTTTCTATTTTTAGATCAAATTTGTTATTATTAATTTCTTCACTATTTCTTTAACATAGTTTTTTAAATCATGAGCACTATCGAATTAATAAAACTTAAAGGTGAGAAGTAAAGGATTTATTTTCAAAATGACGTAGAAAATGGGTGCGAATTGATTTGCTTCTCTCTATAATAAAGAAGACGTTTTCTACAAAGAAAAAAGAACTAAAGTAATTCTAAGACTAAAGACAGAAGAAAGTCTTCTTTCTCAATTGAAATATTGTTGTAAATATATTTTGAATGTTCAGATTATCCCAATAAATATCCCACAAAATTCTGTATTTAGACCCAGGCTAAAATAAATTATTCTGAGGTTTCAATTATTTTAGGGTTGGTTCCTCTATTGCTGTAAAAGGAAAATTAATTCTACAAGCATTTATTGAGTATTCCATATAGAAAACATGTACCAATTGCTGACAGGAAAGAATAACCATGCAGGAGGAAAAGGCCCTAAAATAAAAGTATTTCTCAAACTAAGTGATAGAGTTAGAATTAAAAATGATTTTTCAGACTGATGCTTCCAAACAGATAATTATATTTATATAAAGTTTCAAGAGACTGTTAATTCCACTTTGATAGTAGCTAAAAAAAAACCCACAAAAACAAAACTTTTTTTTTTTTTTTAACTCATCAGTGACATAAAAACATGAAGTCATCATTATACTACTAATTTCAACCCTTACTATTTGTCAAGTTTTGTGTTAAGGACTTGAGACATGGAAAGTTTGGTGTTTCCAATATTTGTTTCAGCTACATTCCCTTTTCATATTTCTCCTGTCCTGGAGGGGCTGAAAGTCTTGAAATCAAATTACTCCAGTGGGAAGTTCTTGCAAGGGATTTGGAAGGCAAAAGAAAAACAAAAACTGTCCTTCTCTTCCTGAAACCTATGGTATAGATGGTAGAGTCTGGCAGATCCATAGTTTTGCAGAGGTCTCAGTAGTTTAGTGGAAATTACTCCTCTTGGGGCTGCATCAACCTGTGACAATCGGTGCTCCCTTATCTAGAAAGCTTGAGTAAAACCTGAGAGCAAGGGATGACTTTCCCCGAACTTTGCTTCTCTATCCCTTACAACAGTTTGTAAGCACTTAATTCCTTGTGCAAACTTTCTTCCTTCATAAATCCTGAAAGACTTAGTTTCCAATCCCTACCTTGAGACTGATTCTTATACACAATTCTTTGTCCCCAGTGTTTAGGCACATTTAGGCTATGTTCAGAAAAAATCATCTGTGCTTTTCTTTTCCTCTGGAGAGTCTACAACATCAGGGTTATATCTAACCGCCCAAAAATGTAATAAAAATATACTTAAATTTTGACAGAAAAGTATGAAATAATTGACATGAAATGACCCTTTAAGTAGATAAAGGTTCTTTAAAAAGTGCCCTGAGTCAATATAAAGAATGGAATTCAAATTGACACCTTCATATTTAAGCAAGCATATAACCAGATTTGTTTTTATTTGATCAGTTTATATAATTTTTAAAAAAAGTTTAAAAGAAAACATTTCTAAACATAATATGAAAAATAAATTTTTATTTTAGGTTAAATAAAAACACTTATTTTTCATAGTAAGTGTAGAGTTTTGCTGGTGTTTAGCCATTATATCCATTTATGTGCTACACCAACAAATGCTCTGATGATATCACTGTAAGTTATATCTGAGTAAAGATGACAGAAGAGAATCATAGATTATAGCATATGCATGTATCCTCAAGCAGAATTTGTTATTACATTTTATAGAGAAGCAAGTTAAACTTTAATCACTACCATGTTCTTTGGATGGTCTTGCTTTTGTTTATTTATTGTAGCATGAAAGTGTAAAATATTGTCTATATCCTTAAGGAGCTCAAGCTTATTTTTGAAATCCTCATTTTGTTATTCTATAGCCTGACTCAATTTAGCTTAAAGAAACACATTCCCTTAGATGTTACAATGGTTAGTATACAAATTATTTAACAACTTGCTCATACAGCTGTAGTAACGTGGATACGCTCTCTTTCAGCACATATCCAGGATGTATAGCTCCATCAACAAAAGAAATGGCAGTAATATAAGAACATGTGTAGTAAATGGGGCAGTTTAGCAAAGCATTTAACGATAATTTCATTAGAGATTGGAGTAAAAGGAACAAAAACTTCACGTATCAGGCCTGCAATAATCTTTCTTGTAAACGTTTACAATGAGGTGACTAAAGGACCATTTGGTCTTTATGCCTGCCATTTCACCATTTAAGGCTTTGTACACTAACTTTCAGCAGCAAATGATTATGGTTTAGAAGACAACAACATTTTAATGTATTGTAATGCATTTTTAGGAAAAGAGCAGCATGTAATTTATCTATGGTAAATGTGATAATCTAAGAGTATTTATTATCTAGAAAATCAAATTACAACCACGAATTTGAAGTACACAAGACAAGTCAAATTTTGGATTTTTAATGTAAATGACCTTTATATGTTAGGAACTATAAAAACTATATTTAATGTTCAAAAAACAAGTTCAATTTCTGAGATAAACGTATGATTTGCAATCATTTTTGAAGCAAGAGATAATTTACATGTATAACACAAAAGGACATATTTCAAAGTGTATTTGTTATAATTTCTAAATCATTCACTATTTATATGAGCTATAGGATGTAAGTTACAATAGCTGGCTAAATCTACTGAATTTTCAAGCTTAAAGTATCCTTCATTTGTAGTGAGTGCCCTTTTCTCTAATTAAACAGCAAAATTCAGAGTCAAATCTTTGAAGTGTGTGTCTATATGTTATACACTCAAAGATTATCAGGCAAACCCCTTACTCCAGATGAAAGCCTAAGGGAGGTGACTTAAACGTAGTGCTCTGTTGGAATAGAAGGTGGAAAAAGGGATAGAGACCTGTAAGTTCCCCATAGTTGAGGAGGTGGTCCAAATTAATACGACGGGGGTTGTTCCAGAGGAAAATTAATGTAGGAAATATGTGGGAAAAGTCAGAGGTTTGGTGCATCAGTTTTTAGAATAAAGAGATAATCTAGGCTGGGCCCTGTGGTTCACACCTGTAATCCCAGCCCTTTGGCAGGCCGAGGTGGGAGGATTCTTGAGCTCAGGAGTTCCAGACCAGCCTGAACAACATAGTGAGACCTGGTCTCTACTAAAAAGCAAAAAAAAAGTAGCCAGGCATGGTGGCATTTGCTTGTAGTGCCAGCTACATGGGAGGACTGCTTGAGCCCAGGAAGCAGAGGTTGCAATGTGAGCTGTGATGGCATCACTGCACCATAGCCAGGCAACAGAGCAAGATCCTGTCTCAAAAAATAAAAAAAGATAACATAGCTGCCCCAGACTTTAGATCCAAGGTAGACATTATGCTATACCAGATGAAGGCTTTTTTTTTTTTTTTTTTTTTTTTTTTTCCTTTTTTAGCCACAGACCCATGTATTTCATTGAGAACAGAGGAAATATTGCAGGCACATCATTTACAATGGAAAAATAAGTGAAGGCCCCTTGGCTTAGAACTACTTTCTCTGAAAAGATTTGATAAACACATCTTCTAGAAGCTGGTATTTGAAGAACCTTATTTTGGATTATTGGTTTTCATAGGTATCTCTGATGTGACACCTGGCATCTTTCTCCAGAAAAAGTTCTTTCTGAAACACAAAAAACAAATAAATGGTTATAGGTTATGTCTTTAAAATGTAAGAGTTTGATGAAGCAGTACTTGTCTTCAGTTTTTGCACTCTGTACTAGCATCTCTTATTATCATCTGATATGTTCTTTTCTCTTTCTTTCTAAGTTTTTTGTGGAGTCTGTTTTCTATAGAAAAATATGTCCTTCTGAAAATGGTAGTGGCTAGGTCTCTTACCCGGGTGGCAATGTTGGAGAGATTATAATATTTTCTGTCCTTGAATTACCTTTATATAGAACTCTTTTCCCTCTGAAAGTTTAAAATTATCCTCCAAAAGAAATAAGCTTTGAATTCCTTTAGTATTGCTTTCTTTGTATCCAAATTGACTCGAAGATTTCCCACCAGAAAATTGTTTTAAAACCCTTTTATTGTTTGCTGAAGCTTACACACTCCTTCCCAGTAAATCATTTTGACCTGAGTTCTCCAAATGCTGCCTTTATTCTTTTATTATCTATTCATAATCTAGAATCACACCATGGAATCCATTAATTTTTGAGATATTTTGGAATTTATTTCTGAATTTGTTGCACATTCAGATAAATTCTCCTTATTGTTAGGAGGGTTTCCAAGGGAAAAAAAATAATAAATATGATATCTCAGAAAATTTAAGAAAATCAGGGCCAGTCTTTGGTGCTTAGAAATATATTTTATACCTATCACATATTTCATCATTTATTTTTTGAGACACAGTCTCGCTCTTGTCACCCTCATCATGTATTTTTATTAAAGTAACTAGATTTAGACATGCTGTGGGTATTAAATGGCCAACTTTTTCTAACATCTATGTGCTGTTTAGATATTTCCATTCTAAGATTATTATTCAATTCTTTGGTAATCTTGTTTTTCTTCTGCTGAGTAGTGCACCTCATTTCACTTACATTGGCCTTCATTAGTGTCATTTGGGCTATTTTTCTTCTTGGCCAATGGATGTCACAGAGTAAGTTCTTTCTAAGGGACCACAACTGGCAGGTAAGTCACTTTTTTTCAGATGAAATCTGTTTTAATTGACCTTTGAGGCTTTATCTGAATCACAAAAATGCTGGATTTTTCATCTCCATGGTGGATTCTAACTCTAACTTTATAGGTTGTGCAGTTGTCCTGGTGGCCCCATATGAAACCAGATCCTCAGAGTGTGAACAAGTCATAAGATAATGAAGTTAAAATCCAGGGCAGGGAAATGGCTGAGACCATAGACACCAATATTGATGCAGGAATTTTTGCTCCTTTAGCTCAGTTAAATTTGGGTTCTTGTCTCACAACCAGGCAGAATTAGGCATGCAGGCACATTGAAAGATGAGGAGGGTGGAATTTATTAAGTGAAAGGAAAACTCTCAGCAAAGACAGGGGGTCCTGTGAGCAGGTTTTCACCTCACCAATTGAATACTAGGACCACTATACAGGAGCTGAAGAGGCCAGGCTCCTTCATTGAATAAGGTGCAAATTCCTGGTAGCTCCACCCCATTCCCCCAGTGGTTGTGGGCCTCCAGTTCTCTGCAGTCATGCCTGGGCAGGTCCCCTTGCAGGTTCCCTTATCTGCACAAATCTTCTAGCGTAAGCACTTGTGGGATAAGTTGGAGATTCTCCAAGGACCCTTCTCTGTCTGCCTAGGCATTTGGCTCTCTTCGGCCTCTATCAATAGGGGATGGCCACTGTAGCAAGTGTGGCAAAGGGCTGGCCTGAAGCCTGAGTCCTGACATTCTTCCTTAAACTCAGTTATAAGTGCTCAAAGAGATCTCACCAAAAACACAATAGATATATCAATATGGAATAACACAAAACATTCCAATAATACAAAAGGAGATTGGAAGAGGAAATAAACTATTTAAAAAAAAAAAAAAAAAGAGGGAGCAAGTATAAAACAAAAAATAATATGGTGCACCTAAATCCAAACATGTCAATAATTACTTTGACTGCAAACTGTCTAAAAATGCTAATTATAAAAGAGATGCTGTCAGATTATATTAAAAGTAAGACCCAACTATATATTGTTTGTAAGGAACTCACTTCATATGTAATGTAATAAGTAGGTTACAAGAAGAATGGAGAAAATATGCTATGCAAACACTAATTTAAAAGTTGTAGTGGCTTTATTAATATCAGACAGATTAGACTTCAGAAAAAAGAAAATTACCAAGTATGAAGAGGCATATTACATAGTGATAAAGGGGCTGTTCACCAGGAAGGGATAGCAATCCAAAATGAGTATATACACATGTACACACACACACACACACACACACACACAAACACACAGAAATGAAAGCAATATAATGATATAAATTTTAGAGAGTTCAGTGCTCCTTTCTCAGAGATGGAACTAACAGACAGAAAATCAAATAGGTCATAGAACTAAAGCCACCATCACTCAACTGGATTTAACTGACATTTATAGGTGCACTACATCTACCAACAGCAAACTACTCTCTTTAAGTGCACCTGAAGTATGCACCAAGGTAGACCATGTCATAGGTCATAACACAGTCATGACAAATTCAAAATAATTAAAATCATAGACAGTATATTCTCTGACCATAATGGAAGTAAACTAGAAAAAAAAATGGAATAACTCCAGATCCTTGAAAATTTAATAACATGCTTCTATGTCAAACATTGATCAAATATAAATTCTCAAGGGAAATTTAAAATACTTTGAAATGCAAAAAGAAATGAAAATATGGCATAGCAAATTTTGTGGGATACAGCAAAAGTAGTGACTAGAAGGATATGTATTATATTAAAATACTCATAAAAGAAAAATATATATCCAATCTAAAATTTTAGCTTTCACTTTAAGAAAAGCAGACCCAGAGAAAGCTAAGAGAAGGAAATAAGGACAAAAATGAATAAAACTGGAAAAAGGAAGACGATTGAGAAAATCAAGAAAACTAAAAGATGAATCTTTAAAAAGAACAGCAAAATTGATAAACCTCTAGCAAAACTAACAAAGGTAAAAAGAAGAAAAATACAAATTGCCAATATCAGGAATAAAACTAGGATTTCATTACAGATTCTATGGTCACTAAAAGGATTAAAAGAAATATTATGAAAAACTATACACATAAATGCAACTACCTACATGAAATTGATTAATTCCTTGAAAACCGCACACTACCAAGATTCAACCATATGAACTGAATTATCTGAATAGCCTTAATATTACTAAAGAAATTCAATCCATAATTAGGGAATGGGGTATTAACATATTTTCACAACTAAAAGGAGACATGAGAGGAAATCAAAGCTAGACATTGCCATTTAATCAAGACTTTTCCACCAATCTTTTTATTGCTATACAAAATTAGTAGAAAAAAAAAAAACAAAATTAGTAGACCATAGAAATCTATATGTTTTTATATTGTGTGTGTCATAATTTTACTTATTTAAAAATTATTCTTGAAGAGCAGGTTTAATCATGAATATGCTAAGGACCAAAGAAATTTAACATGAGTTTGTGAGATAAAATGTGGGATGTCCAGTTCAATGTAAATTTCAGAGAAACAATGAATAATATTTTTAGAATGAATATATTCCATGAGACATGTGTAACACATACCAAATAAATACACTGACACCAAATCAAAAACTCAAAATTAAGTACAATCTGATAAAGAATAAATATTTTCATAAAGTATTTCACCTAGAAATTTCAGGAAGTCCAAAATGTATGAATGATCTATCTGGGAAATGTTCTATTTTTAATAGATGCTGTATAGAATAGAAAAAAAAAAAAAGCACTTCCAAAATACTAACTAGTGTTCTTAATCAATCATAAATCAGATGATTAAGAATAGATTGTATTTAAATTCTGGGAAAAAGCACTACTAAACAATAAAAATCAAGAAGTAGCCAAAAATAGTTATTCCTTGGCTATAAATTACAATATTTAGAAACAAATGACAATATCTGACATATTTTCAATATCCCAATGTAGCAAAGATATAGTCAATGCAGGTTCTCACATATTTTAAATGACTCACAATAAATTAGCTCTTACAGTTTCTTGTTCTTTGTGGGCACTCTATTTTCTAACATCTATATTAAAATGCGAGATCTGTGACTCTTCTAACTTGTTTCTAGAAAAAACAATCAACAAGTCATGAACTCAGTTGCTAGTTAGTTGGTGAACTCTCTGAATAAGTGAGTTTATGAATCACTGGCTCACTCTACTCACCTGTAAAATAGCTAGAATTAGGTTCATTCTGTGTTTCTTAAATAGAGGGTCAAGTGCCAATGCAACTAAAAAATAATATTTCAGAATATATAAAAAGCCATAGAATAAACGTGGGGCATCTTGCTAAAATATAGAATGAATGGCCAGGCACGGTGGCTCATGCCTATAATACCAGCACTTTGGGAGGCTGAGGCGGGTGGATCACAAGATCAGGAGTTCAAGACCATCCTGGCTAACACCGTGAAACCCTGTCTCTACTAAAAGTACAAAAAATTAGCCGGGCATCTTGGCACATGCCTGTGGTCCCAGCTATTCAGAAGACTGAGGCAGGAGAATTGCTTGAACCTGGGAGGCAGAGCGTGCAGTGAGCCGAGATCGTGCCACTGCACTCCAGCCTGGGCAACACAGTGAGACTCCATCTCAAAAAAAAAAAAAAAAAAAATATATATATATATATATAGAGAGAGAGAGAGAGAGAGATAAAGAGAATAAAGGATATTTAGTTGCACAAGGTCCTGGTGTGTCAGTTTATAGAGATGTTAGCATATCAAATGAAATAAGAAAATGTCATTCAGGAAAAGCATTATTCAAGTGTTAGAATACCATGGGACATGCTTGTTATGCAAGCGTAACCAGAGATGTCGGTTAAATTGTCTACTAGAATAGTGAATATTGTTGATTATACACAAAGTTTTTCTTTTGCCTAGTGGGGAGTTAAAGCTCGGGTATAAAGCTAAATGTTCTGGACACAAGAAAGTTAACCTCACTCTGAATGCTGTACCTAAATCACCTCCTTCTCTGATTCACCTCAAGCAAAATCAAACATGTGCTGAATGTGATCATTACCTATTGATGTTAAGGATTGCAAAATTATTTACACATGGTAACTGGTAACAAATTTATAAATTACTAAATCTTTCATGTGGCTTGACTAGTCTGAAACATCAGTAGACTTACATAGCAAAATGCAAAATAGACATGGTTTTTTAAATGTATAAGTATTAAGAGAAATTTCTCCCATAGCCCTTTTACACTCTGTCCTCAGAGATTCAGGATGCTAATTGATTCTTAGCATCACCTTGTAGACACTCTATAAATTCCTCTCTGTTGGATGACTTGTTTCCTTGCTTTGCTAATTTACACAATCACAACATGCCAAACTTGTGGGATAACATTTGAAATTAAAAATAGTAAGTTTAAGGAGAGAAAAAGGTACTGTCACCAGTAAACTGAGTTCTGTCCCCATTTGTATTGGTTGCACAGAAAGAGCATTCAATTGGAAAAGCAATAAGGTTTTTATTCACTGGCCAGGGAAAGAAGAGGGTGAGCTCTTACTCCAAATGCATCTTCTCTCTGAACAAGAGAAGGCAGGGATATTTAAAGACTAGCTGTGGGGGCAGGAGAAGAATGTCAGCACATGCAGGGTGAGTCTTCAGGCTTGCAGGTGCAATTCATAAACATACATCTTCCTAATCACATATACAAAAAATGGCAGAGATTTTCTGTCAGAGGAGGGAATCTTAGCATTGTAATGATATATTAATGATCCGAAGGCAATGAGGGGTTGTCTGATCCAGTTTGTGCTGGTTTCATGGGGTCTTATCCTGCTTTGGTATGTGTTCAGGGGTCAAGAAGCTCTGGCACCATCCTGAACTAACTGATTTCTTGAAGCAACTGTGCCTGCAAATAAAGAGACATAGAAAACACAGTAAAGAAGGAAACAAACAAACAAACAAATAAAAAAAAAAAAAAAGCTCTCAGTTATTTTATCAGGACTGTCCTGGTACCTATCACTTTATTTATTTATTTATTTATTTATTTATTTATTTATTTATTTATTTATTTATTGTGAGACAGAGTTTCGCTCTTGTTGCCCAGGCCGGAGTGCAAGGGTGCGATCTTGGCTCACTGCAACCTCCGCCTCCTGGGTTCAAGCGATTCTCCTGCCTCAGCCTCTCCAGTGGCTGGGATTACAGTCATGCTCCACCACACCCGGCTAATTTTGTATTTTTAGTAGAGACGAGGTTTCGCCATGTTGGTCAGGCTGGTGTCTAACTCCCGACCTCAGGTGATCCCCCCGCCATGGCCTCCCAAAGTGCTGGAATTACAGGCGTGAGGCACCACGTTTGGCTGGTAACTACCACTTTAACGTGTCGGTAACATAGAATCCATTGGCCACACGTGGCTACAAAGATAATACAGACATATATCTTAATTTGAGCTCATGAATATTCAAATGAATGGTGGATTATTAAGAATCTATTAGTAGTTCTTAAATTTGAAGTATTTACTGTTATATAAGCATTCGCTCATGAGAGCATATTTTCCTTCGTCAGGGAAGGAATTCTGGGAAATATAAAAATGAAGTATTTTTGTAAGGGTTTAGAAAAATGTCCCTGAATATAGATCTAGTTCTCTTGACAGCAGTTTGTAACTTGAATTTTGGTATATGCCAGATACCAAATGTAATGATTTGCCTGGTGCTGTCAAACTAGGTTCTGCTGTTAAACCATGATTACCATTATTACCCTTTTTCTAAGCATTCAGACACGATTTTCAACTTGCATTAAAATGTTCTTACAAATACAGTACAAGGATTCTTTCTGTTACAACTGTGAAACCACCTTTGCAAAAATTATGACAGTGAGAGAAATTTAACATAACAGATTCCATCTTGCTTCTACCTTCACAGGCTGATTGTCCTGGCTCATTCCCGGGCATAGGCCAAGCACACCGAAAGGGGAATTTAGTTTATAATTTAACTTTGAAGCAGGGATAATAATGGTCCCTTCCTAAATCTAATCCCCTCCTTGGACAGGGACTTAAGCTGCCTTTGTAAAACTAATGAATGGCTACAAGACAAGCGGGTGCCTGAATTCTGCTAAAACATAGGAATGGTTTCTATAATCTCTTCTTGCTCAAAAGTCTTGTGGCCAGAGGTGAAGAGATTTTGTTTTCCGCAATTGCTCCTATAGGTAACATCACTATTGTGGAACCTAAGATTGGTTTTTTGAGATGTATTTCATACTTTTGCATTCTGGCAACTGACTGATTCTACCCAGACATGTGACTCATGATTCAGCCAGTCCTATAGCCCCTATCCAAAGGTAAACTGAGTACATGAGGATCATTTCTTATACCTCTGTGATTGCATCCCTAACCAATCAGTTGCACCCATTCCCTAGTTCCCTGCCCACCAAACTATCCCTGAAAATCCCTAACCTCACAGCCTTTGAGGAGACTAACTTGAGTAATCACTCTTTCTTCCAAGTGGCTGGCCTCACATTAAACAAACTCTGTCTTTACTGTAATACCATGGTCTTGGTCAACTGGTTTTGTCTGTGTAATGGGCAGGAAGAACCTGTTAGGCAATTTAACTTTGATGGCCAATTAAGTGAGGAAATGAAATGACTTACTTTACAGTCCTTACCTGGGATTTTTCCAATTGAGTAAAGGGTATATTTGGTTCTATAATTAAGGTTAAAATGTTCTGGGCTAAAGAGTGTCATCATCTTTCCAAATAGTCAGTCTTTGCTCATTATATGACATAGATTGAGGGTGCCCATTAGTGCTCTGAAATTGTGAGCAAAATGCCATGTAAATGGCCATCTTTTATGACATTCAAAAATTTATTGTCAAAAGAGTTTATAAAGTGTTTTAGAAGAGTTCTCAAGAACCCTTCCAAAAGGCAATTACACCAAAATTTCCTTCTTTTGATATGGGAAAGCACTGAATGTGAAAACAACTTAAAAATACAAACCAAATTACTTGAGAGCCTCCCTATACTAGTGATAGCTCACTACAATGATTAAACGTTTTAGTGACAGACCATTCTGTGAAAATCACATATGCATAATGCTAAAAACCAAGTGGTTCCCAATTCTTTTAAGTCTTTATTAAATAGGTTAGTTGGTTAAGTAACCGGATATTGTTTTTCATTGGTGTAACAGAGATTCCAGTTGTTTTATGAGACGGACAGTAGCCTTCCTATTTATTCATTTTCTAATTCGTTTTTTAAAGAAAATATTTGTTGAACAGGACATGATACTAGGCCCCAAGGATACAACATTGAATAGGTAGACAGTCTTTTTTCCTTGCTGAGCATATTACAAAAGACAAATAATGATTAAACAAGTAATGACTCTCAAGTATGAAACGTTGTGTTATTAGGATATTTTGCTGGGCCAGCGAATGGTGTCTAGGAGTGAGAGGGAAATGAGGGAAATGATATTTCAGTTGAGACCTGAAGGGTATTGAACCAAGGGCCAGAGAGGAAAATAATAATACAGGCGGGTAGAGGGAAGAGTGGTGTTTTCATTACATCTTTTATTTGAAAAATCTGTTTATCCCAATTGTATTTTGTACTTAGTAAAATATAAGAAGTATAATTATTTTTCTCATAATCTCAAGAAGAATAATATTATGCTTGAGTAATGTCTTTAAGCAATTTCCAAATAAGATCTAGGGACATGGAGTTAGAGGAGGGCTACTTAATAACTAGAAGAAAACATCACATTAATATATATCAGTTTCTATGTTAAGAGAGAGAGTGAAAATGGATCTTTAAAGTACTTACTAACTATAAACCAACAAACTTGATTTTAACTTAAGGGGAAAAATATAAGGCTGGGAAACAGATTAGTATGGAAGATACATATAACAGAAAACAACAAAGTAGAAAAGAATAGATCTTTTAGGCATAAGTTTGCATCAGGCTGAATCGTAAAGGCACTCTTTTCTACAAATTTTGAGCTGGGAACTTCAAAAAATAGAAGAGAAAAGAAGAGATCTGTTTTTATAAAAAATCATTCAGTGGCTTTGAGTTGTTGAACTTTTAAAAAGTACTCTTTTTCTCTGCTTATTAATTTTAAACAAAGATCTATGTTGACCTAAAAGGAAGAGGCTGAGGCACAAAATATAATTTAAAGAGTTTACTTGACCCAAAGTGAGGGCAGCTACCCAAAAAACTCAGACCAAGTCACTTTGGATATGAGCTCTATTTGGCTTATGATACAAGCAGGGTTTTAAAGGCCAAAAAAGAGGGAGAGGCAGTGGGCTGCTACAAAGTTTTCATTTGTCAGAAATTCACATTTATAGAAAAAACATTGATTAGTGATTGGATATGCATTATTGATCTATAGGGTATGGGTTATAGTGTCCAGTGTGGCATTATTAGGTTAACGAATAGCTACTTGTGACAATAGCAGGCAGTTTCAGGAGATAAATACGTAGCTGAAGGGGGAAAATAGGAGATGATTGCTGTCTCATTTTAATGTCCCTCCGGGTTTGATTGTTAAAAAAAAAAAAAAAAGCAAAAAAACAAAACAAAACAAAACTCACATTCCTCAGATAAAAGTTCTTGTCTCACCTAATTAGAACTAATGTAAAGACATAACCAAAGTAATACCTTAAATACGAAGATTTTATGTGTTTAGTTTACAATATAAAGGAACTCATGGAGCATTGAGTTAAATTTTGTATTTTGATGTGGAATGAAAAAGGGGATATCACATTTTATTTAAAGTCTTTATATATTTTATTCATACGGTTCTCTGATTCTTCTTTCTGATTAGGGAATAACAAACTAAATATTAAATATTTCTGTTCATCTTTGAATACTTTAAACCAAATTCACTCTGATTTATTTCACTTATGCCATTTTGCCTAAAGAAAATCAAGAGCAACCTTGGCTCTACTTGCAATTTATGGGTTCATTAAAAGGAATCATTAAAATCTAAATGTCTTGGATAATTTTGTCATAGGAAACAAGATGACCTAAAATTTTCTAAGGTATTTATTGCCTTGCCTACCACTTCTTGAGCCAGTTTTCAAAACAGAGATCTCAAAGTAATTCACTTTCAAACCATTTTTCCTCTTAGTCTCAAATCTTTTCATCATGTGTGTTAGTCTCTGTGTCATAATGGCTAGATTGCCAGTGTTTTCTTTAACAAAGAGTAGAGCACTATATAGGATCTGTATCATTTTCGTTAGACAGAACATGGGTAAACAGAAAGTAGCTGTATGGTAGTGGTACAGTTTGACAGGAATAAATGGAGTGAATCCAAGAACTAAACAACCGTTCAACTTTCATGTGGCCTGGGTTCCTAACATTCATCCACAGATGAATGACCCACACAGCTATAGCACATGAGAAAGCCATCATACAAAGTGCACGTTCTTACAACTCTTGAAAATCTGGAACTTTACATCTTTGTCAGAATTCTGTTGCTGAGGAGAGCAATTTTGTTTGTACTTCAGTCTTCAGACAGCATCTCTGTATAATTTCAAATATATTATGATAGCAGAACTACATCTTTTATCTCTTTATATCCTTATCCCCTGGCTTATAGTAAGTACATAATATTTTTTGATGGCAAGATGTACCTGTTGATTTAAATAATAGCTAATTGTGTCACATGTGTGGGGACTGTGAGGGAATTAGCCTTGTTTCTTGATGCAACTCAGGTTATTTAAATCAGCTCAGGTTATTGAAATCATTTTATCTAAAGGGCAGATTCTTCGGTAAAATAAAAGAAATAACAGAATCCTCATGCCATGAATTTCTTCATGAATTACTTTAGAATTTTGTTTTGTATTTCTTTTAATGACTATGTTTAAAGAATCAGAAATCAATCTGAGAAAGTCAAGAATTGTTGGGAAACACAGGCCTGGACTACCTGATTTTGGCAACTTATCAATTACAAAGAGCATCTTTGGTGCCTTTGTCTCCCTCTCCCTTACTGTTGCTGCCCACTGAGCTACTTTGTAAAGGGAAGAATCAGTGGAACATGGAAAAGGTCATAGTAATACAGTTGAGTGTTATTTTTCAGGCTACCTATGAAGCCATAAACTCCTAAAACCTAATTCCTGTGACAAAGCTTGTAAAAAGAAGGTAAAATAGTACATCTTAAATCCAGCCTTCTGCCACTGACTGAAGCAGAAGGAAATCTGGTACAATTTAATCTGCTTTAGTTACAAGGTTAATAATGTAATCTCGTGAAAAACAATTCTATAATCAAAATTAAACTTCAATGTTCTTAAAGAGCTTTGTGATAGAAAATTAAAGAGGAGCTTTTTCAAGAAATCTTAATGTCCACTGTATTTCTTTAAATGATTCAGGTGGGGGGTTTGAAAGTATCTATGAGATATAATACATCTAAATTTTGATAATTTAAAATTTCTAATTGTAAAAGAGGATATTGAAGATATAGCACCTAACTACAAATTTGAAAATAATATTTCTCCTAATCAGGCTCACTTTTTAAGTCTTTGCAATAACAAATGCTTTGAGAAGTTATGTATCAGTTTATGCAGACATAGTAGGAATTATCTTTATCGTTAAATCAGGATTTCCTGAAGCAGTTGCTGTTTTGGATTTGTTTGTATTTTACCCTTTTCGCTTCCTGACTGAAAAGATTTTTAGTCAAAATATCTATTGTTTTCATGAAGGTGGTCAAAATAGAAGCTTAGAATTTAATTAATTCTCACCTTAAATATATTTTACATCTTTCCTAGAACTGAACAAAGGGTTTTGCACCAAAGAGTAGATTATTAAAAACAAAACAGAAACTAGTCAGGACAGGGTTGGATTGTAGTGTTGCTTGTGTGCTAGAAATTCCTTAACTGGTTTAGTACACTCAACACAAGTATCACTACCTTTTCATGTTTGTCTGTTTTCTCTTTTTTAGAGATTGGTTCTTACTTTGCCTCCCAGGATAGAGTTCAGTGGTGTGATCACAGCTTGCTGTAGCCTCAAACTCCTGGACACAAGCAATCCTCCTGCCTTAGCCTCTCAAGTTGCTAGGACTGCAGACAAGGGACACTATGCCCAGCCTTTTTTTTTTTTTTTTTTTTTTTGAGACAAGGTCTTGCTATTTTGGACATGCTGGTGTCAAACTGCTGTCTCAAGAGATTCTCCCACCTTGGCCCCCCAAAGTGCAGGAATTAAGGGCACCATCTTCTTCCTTTGGCTTCCTAGTTTCCTCATGATTGAGAATTTTTTTCTTTTTGCTTAGATTAGGCCTTTTCAGTTGCCTTTAATGAATTTCTTCCTCTTTCTGTTTCAAAATTCTGAAATCACTGGAAGTTTTTTCCTTTTTTTTTTTTTTTTTTTTTCAATTCTTAGACTACTTACCTTATCTCATAGGGGATCTTAAAATTTCATCCATTTCTATGACTTTATTTGCCATTCAGTAACTCCAAAATCTGTATTTTTTAGAATTCTCAGTCTTAGCTATAAAGTTCTGGGACATTCAATTTTTTTTTATCTTCCACCTGCATAATTCATGAATTCCGTATCAGTGAAGGACATTGCCATCTACTCAGCTGCCCCTGGAAGAAACTTGGAGCACTTCTCAATATGTTCATTTTTCTAACTGCCCAATCCAATCATTTATTGAGTTATAGATCATATACCTCCTAAACGTTTGTGAAATTAGTATACTACTTTCCATCACCACCACTTCTACCATACTTCATGCTGTTGTTATCTCCGGAAGAAATTACTTCAATGACCTCTTCACTGATCTTCCTTCCCCTTATACAATTCAGTTACCATGCTGCAGTGGGAGAGTTATTTCTGCAAATCTGAACTTGCCCATTTCATTAGCAACATTTGCCATTGCTTTCTCTCTTTCATTCCCATATCTATGGTTCAACTACACTTAAAAAAAAAATCTTGGAATAAACCTCTCTCTTGCCTCTGGTAACAGCTCTTGACTATGTTTAGAATGTTTTCTCCATGTTTCTACTTTCCTTTTTGCTAACTCCAACTACTATTCTTTTCCATCGTGTATTTCCTCTCTTCCCCCAATTCTGAACTCATTCTCTTCCATTATTTATCCCCTAACACCTTCTTAGAATTTTGTTATTTCTCTTCCATAACATTTTACCGGGTTTATAGCAATTTTGTAGTTACTTCTCTGAGTTCTATACCATAATCCTTTTGAGGGCAGAGACTATGCCCACCTACCTAACTGTAATATACCTAGTATTTAACACATAGTGTCTAATATATTCTTTTTCCCTTAGCAGGTGCTCAATAAATATTTCTAGAATGAATCAGTAAGTGAATGCATGAGAAATAATTGCATTCAAAGTGGCATTTGAGTTTACTACAGGATGAAAGGGTTGTGTCCTTAGCTATTAGACAATAAGTCTCATTTTAATTAAACGTCTAAGGATTTGAGTTATTAACTTCTTTAGTCTTTCATTTATTTGATTTTTTTTGTCTTGTTCTGCATTTAAGGAGACTTAGAAACTCAGTTCATCATTTCTCTTCTGTAGCTGCTGTTAAATATTTCTGCACGAAAAATCAAAGCCAACTGTAAATAAAGGAGCATCTAAACTTTTTCCTTAGAGTGCTAACTCTGCACAAGCTTATAAATGTTTTTAAATTAATACTTTATTTTTAAAGCAGTCTCAGATTTTCAGAAAAATTGACCAGAAAGTACACAGACTTCCCTAACCTCAACTCTAACCCTGAGCCTAATCCCAAACCCTGCCTGCACGCACATTTTCCCCTATTGTTAACAACGTTATTAGTGTAGTAAAATTTGTTACAATTCATGAATCATGACTAATACTTTATTATTAACTATAATCTATAATTTGCATTTAAGGTTTACTCTTTATATTGTACAGTTCTGGGAGTCTTGTCAAGTGTATAATGGCTGCATCCACCATTATGGTGTCATACGTAATAGTTTTAGTGCTCTAAAAATTCCATATTTCATCTATTCAGAGCCCTCTCCCTCACTCTGAGCTCTTGACAACAACTGATTTTTTTACTGTCTCTATAGTTTTATCTTTTTGAGAATGTAGAAGCATGGAATCATACATTATGTAGCCTTTTCAGCTTGCTTTCTTTCACTTAACAGTATGCATTTAAGGTTTCTTTATGTCTTTGTAGCTCATTGCTTTTTATTGCTGAATAAACAACTCTGCAATTGTATGAATGTATGATAACTTATTTTATCCATTCACATATTGACAGATACTCTAGTTGCTTTCAAACTTTAGCAATTATGAGCAAAGCTTCTATAGACATTTGTGTAGAGGTTTCTGTATAGATGTCAGTTTTCAATTCATTTGAGTAAATACCAAGGATAGTCATTGCTGGATCTTATGGTAAAAGTGTGTATGTGTATATATATATACGTATTTTGCTTTGCAAGAAAGTACCAAAATGACTTTAAAAGTGGTTATACCATTTTGCATTTCAGCCAGCAATGAATGGGGATCCCTCTTGATTCACATCTCAATCAGTATCTGGTCTTTTCGATGTTTGGTTTTTTTGCCATTCAATCAGTGTGCACTGGTATCTCGTTTTAATTTAGAAGTCCTTAATACATATGATGCTAATTGTTACTACCTGTATTATCTTCTTTGTAAGGTATTTATTCAGATCTTTTGTCTATTTTTGCTTTTGTTTACTTTTGAATTTTAAAGGTTCTTTATACTTAAAACTCTTTTGGTACCTGAAATACTCGCCATACCCTGGACAATGTCATTGTAAGTTTATGTGCACAATTTTAAATGCTCTCCAGGAAGATTGTATCAAGTTATATTGTCTTAATGATGTATAGCAGTACCCATTTTCATACATCCTTGCCAGCGCTAAGTGTTATCATTTCTTTTTTATCTCTGATAATTGTCTATAGATGAATTTAAGGGGAAGCTAACAAAATGAACTTTAATTTCTCAGATACACATTTATGAGATTGTCCTGTTTTGGACTGAAGCAAGAGAAGTATAAATTCAGTACATGAACTAAGAAAATGTTTACTAGGTATAAAATAAATACTGGACCTATATGATTAAGAAGGCAAGCGAAGTTGTACACTAAAATTTATGGTGGGAGACACAGATCTTAGATACTTTAAATTCTATTGATGGGATGCATGAATAAACTAACAGATTAATAGCAACAACAACAGATAATTTATTAACACTCAAGAAACAATTGTTTAGCATCTTCTCTTTGGGGAAAGAACATTGAACAATTAAACAGACAACAATATTCATCTTGGAGATCTTGCATTCTAGAAATAATTCTATAATACATAAGTAAATTTTGGAATAATTGTGCTATGTAAGTCAGTTGATCTCGGTAATGGAATTATGTGTCAGATGGGGAAAGGATTAAAAGGACTTGCGGAGAATTACTATGAGATGTATCACAAATAGTGCAATATCTCCAAGGAAGTAACAATTGCTGAGATTTGAGTGAGAGTAAGGAGGCATCTATTTGCAAGATCACAGACAGGCAGGAAGAACATTTGTGCAAAGTCTATAACGCAGAAACTAATGTGCATTTCTGAAGTGAGAGACAAATTTAATAGGCCGATATGCCTTTTAAAGGCCCAGAAAGCACTGTCACGCTTGCTTCGGTTTAAAAGAGAGGCATGGGCCAGTGCACACAAGGCTATGCAAACCTAGGTAAGAAACGTATAAATAAAAGGGGTATTTTTAGTTTTATATCTATAATCATATAATATTTTGTCTCTAAAATCCATATTTGTAAAATGTGTTCTGTATGTATGAGTTTACATGTATGCATCTGTATATTTGTGTTTCTGGAAACAACCACTTAATGATAGAAATGAAAGAATAGGTACTAAGATCACTCTGGAACCAACTGTCATTGAGTTTTTCATATGATTGACTGATTTTTCTGAATCAGTGTTCTAAATAATGTTATGAGCATAGCCAATTGATTGGTCACCCAACAGTAGACAGGGAGCATAAAGTCCAAGGCCAGGGAAGTCATAATACGGAATAAGGTAATTAGGTAGCAATATATCTGATGGTAGAGAAAAGGCAAAAACAGAGCATGGCATGATACTGAAATGTCAAGAAAAGGATCACACGAAACAGTACATCAGAATTCAATCCAGTGACTAAGAGTGTTGGGAATGTAACTGTTTTTATATGTAATCATTTTGTTCATTTTTTTCTGTGATAACTAATTTATGTTTTTCTAATTTTCTTTATTCATGAAACTAAAATAAATAAATAAATACATTCAGTCGATTTTGCATTCTCACCCATTACCTGTGTCTGTATTTAAGATTCAAGCACGGGCTTACAATATATCAAACCATAAGGGAATAAGGCAAAACGAAAGGCCTTCAGAGACATCTGTCCATGCTTTCATCTTCATGTGCATTATCTAGTCTAGACTTTGAGCATTATTCCATACAAATTAACCAAGTTCCCATCTACAGTTCTTTTTACATCTGTTAGTCTCTTCCTGCATGACGTTAATCCTAGGAGCACATGACTTTTCCTTGGTTTATTAGGAATCCATTGGACATCAAGCTGCTTTGGGACTCTTTCTAAGGTTCAGCCTTCTTATACCTTTAAGCTCTCGCCAAGTGTCAGAAGTACTCATAAATGAACATAACTCCCCTTTTCTCATAAATTATTTAATCTATCTGTATCTTTCTTTGATTGGTTTTGCTCTTCCTCTGGAATTCAGCCTCAGAAAAAGGAACTCACCACTTATTGTTTTCCTTTTGCATGGTTCTTCCCCAAATTCCCTGCATCTCAGGAAATCCTTTTCCCTTTTCTAGACTCATGGATGAGAAGCATTGTCTGTCTGTCAACTTGTCCCCCTTCCCCTCCAATTCTATTTTCTTCATTATAAATTCTTGCATTCCCCAGGAGGGCCTAGCCTTGAAAATTTAAAAATGTATTTTTTGTGTTCTCTCCTTTTTGTTGTCATATCCCTCCCTTGAAGGAAGCTATATAAATTAGTAGGAATGGCTGTAGTGGGGGAGTGATGACTATTTGGGCTGGCAGCATGGGGGTAAAAGAATTTACCAAGACAGTTGTAGGTAAAGAAAAGCAGATTTATTATAGAAAGTATGAAAATGCATTACAAGAAAGCAACAGGCAGTTCAGCATGAGAGAAGTTGACTGCCAGGAGACAAAGTCTTGCTGAGGATTTTATAGAAAGGGAACTGGGAACTTGCATTCTTCTGTCAGTGGGATGCTTGATAAATTGAGGCATTTGATGGTAAGCAGGAAGTTTGTGAGTTATGGACGTTATTTGTTCAGGAGGGCTATATGTCCTGGTCCATAAAGGAAAACATCTATAATTCATTTGCTTCCTCTTTTTGTTTATATGTCTTGAACCATGAAGAAAGGCATATTTATAGCTTATTTACTTTATCTCTTTGCTTTCCCCTGGTCCTGCCAGCCTGACTCCTTTTCCCTAATTAGGAGTCCACACTGGCACCTGGTTAATGTTGTTGAAGAGGTGAGAGAGCAAGGAACAAGGGTCTAAAGGACATGTACAATGCAAGAAGAAAATCAGTGAATTATACTAAAATATTTTTTGTCATAACAATCAATAATATGGCATGATGAGATCCTAGATTAGGGCATAACCTGGAAAATATTTCTCTTAAATATGAGCCACATTTGCAAAGAATTGAAGGATCCACTTTAATATATCATTTGAAACGTTACCCTTCGAATATGGCAAATTTATAATTTTTTATACATAGAAGTTTTAATCATAAAAAGTCACCATGTGAAATTAGAGATATGTTCTGTTTCATTATAGTAACCATTTTACTATCTATATGTGTTATATAACAAGATGCTGTAAACTTCAAGTATACACAATAAAACTTATCAAAACACAGCAGAAGAAAAAAGTGGTGCCAATACTGAAGTGCACTGAATTCTTAAGATTTAAAAATAAGTACAAATAATTATATATTTTTTAAAAAATTGAAATAAAAATTCAAGTTTTTTTTTTTTGTATTTTCAAGGTTCAATATATTATAAAAAGAATTCTTTTTTTTTTTCCTGTTTGGTAGTCATTTGAATATAATATACTAGTTTGTAAAACATCTTATAAATAAATATAATTTAATTCACTTCCAATGACAGCAACATCTTGAGAAGAAAACAAGATATGGATTTATTCAAAGAATTTACTTTTATATCTAGGAAACTACAGATTTAGTAGACTTTTTTCTAAAGAACATTTGATCACAAGATTCATAGTTAGAGGAAAATTCCCACATTTAATCCGTTACTCTCTTTTAGCTTATGCCTCACAGCAAACCACTCTTGAAAGTTCCTTGTACAGTCTAGTTAGATGTATATTTTTAATTTAAAAAATAAAACATTTACAATGAGTAAAGGAGCTAATTAAAGAAATATATAAGGGAAGGATATAACATATCTTGTTAAGTATAATTGATATCACAAATATTATTTGAAAGGTCAAAAAGCACTTCAAAACTGTTGAATCAAGTACCAAGCAATTAATTCATCTAATATAATTATATGTATTTAGCAAATGATATATTTTAATCATTGTAGTGAAATTCATATTTCATTATGCAAAACAAATTTAGAAAGGCACATGTTGCTGTGTAGTACAATTTTGTAATTGAGTCACAATGAAATCAATTTTTGCAATCAGCCAAATATTTATAGCTAGTTTTCACTTTTTAAGTATTATTATTAAAAAGTCTTAATTTTTTATATTCGATAAATATTAATCTGGTACCTGAAACGTGCCAGAATGTGCTGAACTAAGGATGAACTTCAGAGATGAACCAGGCACAATCTCCCTTCTCAAGTGTAAGTCTAGTATATGGTTTACATAAGATCAATATTTTTTTAAAAAGTATAATAAATGATAAAATAGAGCAACTTAGAAGACTTTATGAGATTTCTGCAAGAGACATCTAATTCAGGCTGAGATAAGAAGGAGAATTGAAAAATGTTTCCAAATGGAGGTGATATTTGACTAATTAGTGTAGCATTACCTACGAAATGAAGAAGGGGTGGGTCAAAAAAAGGGTGTCAGACAATAAAGCTTAGAGGCAAGAGAAATCTTGGCATATTTCAACAACTCTAACTAGGTGAGAATAGCCATAAACTAAAATATATATGACTTTCTAGTGAGAAATAAGGCTGAAAAATGCTGGCAGAGACCAAACACAAAGAACCTTTTTAGTATGAACTAAAAAGCTTGAACTTTATTTTGAAGCTTTCCTCATTAGTTTTAATAATGACTGGACATGATCTGAATGGTGTTTTAATCTATTTTCAAAATGGAACTTCATCTGGAGATACTTAAAACAGATTGAAAATAAGAATTTAGTGAAATCAAGTGAAAAACCAAACAAGAAGTGGACATTTGGAGATAAGAGGAGTTAGCAGTCTATAGGAGCAAGTAGATAGTGTGAGATTTCGCTTATGTATTGTCTTAAGCAGAATCTCAGGAAAGTAGTTAAAGCTAATTATATACTTGGCTTAAACAACAACAATCATTAAATAATTTAACATGCTGCAGGCAAGCAGAATAAAGCAGGTGGAAGTGAGCAAGAGAAGGTGCAACCTCCAAGGATTCGCTTTAGCAACTAACTAGAGGGATTGGGAGGTAAAATTTAAGGTGTGTACAGGTATCCTTTTACCAAGGGTGAAAGGGAGAGCTTATTGGTACATGCTCAAGGGGAAAATTAAGCAGTAGTTTTTTTGAAGGTTATGAAGAAATCTCAGAGATTCAAACCTTCCCTAGACTTCAGGCAAAGCGGTTTGGTTTAGTGCAGTGTTCCTCAGATTTTGGTCTCCAAAAATAATTAATAATCCAAAAGTGCTTTCATAGATATGGCTATATCTATTGATATTTATTCTATTTCATATCCTATGAAATTAAAGTTGAGAAATAAAAAATATATTATTAATTTTTAAATGAAAATCTAGTGCATATTAACCCAAATAATGCATTTTTGTGAAAATAATATTTTTCAAAACACTGAGAAATGTAGCATTGTTTTGCAATTTTGCAAATATCCTTATCTGTCTAAAAGGAAGAAAGCTGTATTTTCATATCCACTTCTGCATTCAGTATCTTCAGATGAATTGTTTTGTTTGAAATGTGTAATAAAAATCTAGCCTCACAGAGTTATGTAGTAGGAAAATAGTCTTTTCAAATCATTGTGGATATACTCCTCTGATGTTATGCACAAACTCACCAAGTAGTTGTTTTTTGTTTTGTTTTTGTTGTTGTTGTTGTTGTTTTTTGAGACAGAGTCTTGCTCCGTTGTGAGACTCCAGGTTGGAGGGCAGTGGCACGATCATGGCTCACTGCAGCCTTGACCTCCTAGGCTGAAGAAATCATCCTACCTCAGCCTCCTGAGTAGCTACGACTACAGGTGTGTACCATCACACCTGGCTAATTTTTCTTTTCTTTTCTTTTTCTTTTTCCTTTTTTTTTCTTTGTTTTTTTTTTTTTTTTGTTTGTTTGTTTTTTGTTTTTTTTTTGTGAAGACAGAGTCTCACTATCTTACCCAGGTTGGTCTTGAGCTCCTGGACTCAAGCAATCCTCTTGTCTCAGCCTCCCAGAGTGCTGGGGTTACAGGCATGAGCCACTGTCCCAAGCCTAGTAGTTGATTATTAAAGATTAGTTGTAATGTAAAATCTGAAACCATATCAAGAAATGTTTCATAATCTGTTACATTACATTTATTTCACTTCAACTTAGAATGAACCTTTAACATGTTCATAATCTTGTAATATTATGCATTTGTCATTTGACAAATATTTGACATTCACTGGTCTGGTAAATGCATTAAAAAAAAAAAAAAATGTCAGGAAAAGTAATCATGAGAAATGCCCTGACCACTCCACTCTGTAAGGTGTGGGCTGTGCATTGTGACTTTCTTCCAAAGAGTACCCTATGAGAAAGGATGGTGGGGAAATGGGGTTTGGAGGAGAATAATTTTACATTAGAAAAACGTGACAAGCACTACCTCAGTCAGGTAATCAAGCTCAACCTAAAAAATCATTAATTATGTTTAAAGTATGTAAACGTGATATGATGTGCTAAAAATGGCCCATCACATTTGTAGTCTTCCTGTCAATGACCCATATTCCCTGTCTTATCATGAAAAAACATTGTAAACCCCAATAGTGGGACAGTCTGTCAAACACCTGATCATACTTTTCAAAATTGTTGAGGTCATCAGGAACCATGAAAAGTTAAACCTGCTACAACCAAGAGACGTATAAACAAACTTGACAACCAAGCTTAATGTGGTATTCTGGAACAGAAAAAGGACATTACATAAAAGCCAAGGAACTCTAAGTAAATTTGAATTTCAGTCAATAATAATAATCCATATTTCTTTGTTGATTGTAACATGTATAATACAAATGTAAGTTAATAATAGGGGAAACTGGATGTAGGGCACAGGGGAACTTCTCTTACAATTTTCCATTTCTTCTTCTGCAAATTTAAAATTGTTTTAAAAAATATAGCCTAAGAAACCATGTTTTAAAAATCCTCCCTGAATAAAGACTATAATTCCTTTATACATTATTCACCAAAGGGTATATAGGACATAAATCTTTTAGGGGACTAAATTCAAGTCATCACATCAGTTTGTATTAACTTGTCTGTTTTTCCCAAATTGATCTATAGATTGAAACAATCTATTTATTTATAATAGACAATTTATAATTTATAATAAACTATTTATAAATAAAATCTAAACATATTATTTTATGAATATCAGCAAACTGATTCTAAGGTTTGTATAGACAGGCAAAATACCCAGACTGGGTAACACCATACTGCAAGAGAAGAAGAAAGTCTGACAACTGACACTATTAAATATTAAGACTTAAAATAAAGCTCAAATAATCAAGATAGTATAATATTGGCAAAAGGAGAGATGTGTAGACCAACGAAACTGATAGAGAACCTGGAAATAGACCCACACAAATATAGTCAACTGATCTTTGACAGAAAAGCAAAGGCAATTCACTAGTCTTTCCAATAAATAGTACCTGAACAGCTAAACATCCACATATAGAAAAAAAAAATCTATACACAAACCTTACATCTTTCACGAAAATTAAAACAAAATGTATCATAAACCTAAATGTAAATCCGATACTATAAAACACAGAGGATAACAGAAGAAAATCTAGGAAACCTTGGGATTGGTGATGACTCTTTAGATACAACATTAAAAGCATGATCCATGAAAGAAAAAAATCAGTAAGTTGGACTTCATTAGATTAAAATCTCTGTTCCGCAAAAGATACCATTAAGAGGATTAAAAAGATAAGCCAAAGGCTACAAGAAAATCCTTGCAAAAGATGTATCTGACAAAATGGGTTCAAAATATACAGTTGACCCTGTGGGGGATAGGGGAATGAGTCTTCCTGCAGTTTAAAATTTATGGATAACTTTTGACTCTGAAAACTTAACTTCTAATAGCTTATTGTTGACCAGAAGCCGTACTAATAGCATAAACACTCTATTAATGCATATTTATATGTTATATGCATTATATACTACATTCTTAGAATAAAATATCTAGGAAAAGTTATTAAAAATTATAAGAGAAAATATATTTACCATTTATTAAGTGGAAGTGGATCATGATAAAGACCTTCATCCTTACCATTGTCACATTATGTTGGCTGAGGGCAAGGAAGAAGAGATGCTGATCTTGCTGTCTCAAGAGTAGCAGAGGCAGAAGAGGTGAAAGAGGTGGAAGGAGGGGCAGGAGAGGCAGGAAAGGCAGAAATACATCATAATTTATTTCTGGCTTCTTTGCTTTCTCATTTCTTTAAAGAGATTCCTGTATCAATCCTTCCACCATTTACTTTGGTTTCACTACCTGTATCATTAAAAAGTCCAGACTGTAAAAGAAGCCAAAAGCAATCTTAGATAATCTGAACCCTTCTGCCAAGTTGTCTAATGTCAATTTGTTTTCTGGCACTGCTTTTACATCTTATTCCTTACTCTCTGGCACTTGTTCAGAGGCATTCATCTCCATCAAGTCATCCTCTGTTAATTCCTCTGGTGTGGTGTCTATTAGCTCTTAGGTTTCTCCAAGGTGTATGTCTTAAAACTCTTTACACTGCAACTTTTTTTTTTTTTTGTCACATGCATAGTTTCTTTCATGATTTTCTTGATTGACTCTTTCACAAATCCTACAGGCACAAACAACGACTGAACAGTTTCCTCCAGCAAGAATTTATTGTTTCAGGTTTGATTTGCTTTTATGGCTTTTTATGTAACAGCAATAACATTTTTAATGATGTAATCCTATCAGACATTCATGAAGCTCTCTCTTTTGAGGTTCTCTTCCATAGTACATAGTATCTTACATAGATCCTTTCCAGAGAGTACCATTTGTAATGAGCCTTAAAGGTCCTTATGAGCCCCTGATCGAGAGGCTGAATTAGAGATGCTGTGTTTGGGGGCAATATTGAACTCATGGGGTTCTTGGTGTCCACGGGCACTGTCCAAAATCAAAAGTACTTTAAAAGGCAGTCTTTTACTCACAAGGTACTTCTCATCTTTAGGGACAAAACATTGAAGGAACTAATTCAGAGACTATGTTCTCATTGTCCAGGTCTTCTTTTTGTACAATCAAAAGACTGGCAACTGGTGTTTATCTTTTGCTTTCAAGGCTCAGGTATTAGCAGCTTTATAGTTAAGGTCAATCCTAATGATAAAACTTATTGCATTTACACGAAACAGTAGAGTTAGCCTTTCCTTTCCTGGCTTAAACCCTGGGGCTAGCTTCTCTTCCTTACTAATAAATATCCCTTGTGCAATTATTTTTCCAGAATAGGATACATTAATCTGCATTAAAAACCTGTGTAGGTAAGTATGCTTTCTCCTCAATGAGTTTCTTTTTTTTTTTTTATTTTTGAGACGAAGTATCACTCTGTTGCCCAGGCTAGAGTCCAGTGGTGTGATCTCGGCTCACTGCAACCTCTGCCTTGCGGGTTCAAACAATTCTCTGCCACAGCCTCCTGAGTAGCTGGGATTACAAGCGCCTACCACCATACGGCTAATGTTTATATTTTTAGTAGAGATGGGGTTTTACTATCTTGGCCAGGCTGGTCTTGAAATCTTGACCTTGTGATCCACTTGCCTCGGGCTCCCAAAGTGCTGGGATTACAGGCATGAACCACCATGCCTGGCCCTCAGTGAGTTTCTTATTGATAGCTGGGGACTTGTCTGATGCCTCTTGCTTAGCAGAACCGCTTCTCCTATTATCCGGACATTTTTAAAGCCAAAACTGTTTCTAAAATTATCAAACCATCCTTTGCTGGCATTATATTCCTTAGCTTTAGATCTTTTACCTTTTTTTTTAAGTTGTCATGTATTTACTTTGCTTTGTTTTGAATCATGTTGGTGTCTACAGATATGCCTTTCTTATAGCATTCCTACACTCACATACAAGCTAACTTTTCATTGCAAGATCAAAGGACATTTTGCCAGCCTGGGCAACATAGCAAGACCTCCATCTCTACAAAAATGTTTTAAAAATTACCTGGGCACCTGTAGTCCTAGCTACCCAGGAGGCTGAGATGGGAAGGTAGCTTGAGTCTAGGAGGTCAAGGATGCAGGGAGGGTCGCTTGAGCCTAGGAGGTCAAGGATGCAGTGGGCCATGATTGTGCCACTGCACTCCAACCCGAAGGACAAAGCAAGACTGTCTCAAAGAAAAAAAAGGTATTTTGCAAAAAGTGCATGGTTTTCACAACTACTAGCATAATGATGGCAGTGACAGCCTCATGTATTTCATTTTTTTTCTTACAATGCTTCTTTTGCTGAATTCATTCCTCTTGAAATGACAAGCAACTGCAGCTTCAGACCTCAATCTATAGTACATATTAAGCAATTCAGCTCTTTCTTGTAATGTCACGACTTTTCTCTGCTTCTTAGGAGCACTTCCAGCATCTCCAGTGGCACTTTACATGGGTTCCATGGCATTATTCAAAGTTTATAATATTGCACTAACATGATGAAAGAGACACAGAACTCTGACAGGTCGCTTTTTTACCGTGATATGCAATTTACTGAAGAGACACACTGCTCACACAGAGATAATGAGTATCACATGGCATTTTTAGCAGATACTCGCAACACTTGAGCTCATCAGATAGCAACGGAAGGTGGCTATGAGATTATTACAGTAGTACAGTATGCACTACAGTTAATTTTATGCAGTTGTGATTTAATACTTCATCTTTATGATTTGTTTACATTTCTCTTGACTGAATAACCCCAGGTATGGTCTTTAAGTGTCCGTGTGTAATTTATAATAAATTTTAACTTTTAGCAATAACTGTGTACATATTTTGTGGTAGTAAATGATACAATAGACTATTATCAACATACATACATGTTATGCATTAATGACATATGTAACTTTTTCTGAAATTTTTTATATTGTTAGGCTTTTCCTAAAAATTGGCTCTTAGGATTATACATGGCAGCCACCACAGAAAATTTTCTGGCCTAAGATTCCAACAGAAGGAAGAGAGAGATAAAAACAAACAAAATAAACACATGAAATATGTAAATTTAGTTAGGGTAAGCAGCCTTAAGTATGTCAATGGAATAAAATTCTTAATGAATCACAGTCCTATATAATAACCTGATAATACAATTGTATTGAATTATCAAAATAGAAAGCTGAAATAGGAACCATGCACTTTAAGAAAATGTTTTAAAACAACTCTTATATAAATACTTAGAGTAAAAAATTTACATTTAAATGTTGAGTTTCAGTTGCCTAGATAATTCAGTTATGTGGAAAAACTACTTATTATATTGTTATAAATAATCATGCTGAAATTCTGTGCCCTTTTTTGAAACAGGGTAAAAAGAATCAACTTTTTTCAAATGTGTCTGGTATTTTAGCAACTTATGGCTTAAGTTATCTGTCATGATTTTATTGAAAAATTACTAGAAATAAAACATAACCTCATATAGATTTACTCTGTGGCTATTTTGTAGTAGTTCAAGAAGTACATGTTTAAAACGTATCGTTGAACACTATTCCTGCTGCTTTAAGCAAAAGAGTCAGCCAGAAAATAGAAGAGGAAGCTGACTTCACATTGAGGGAAGATGCTAGATCCCTAGGAGGAATGATGTAAACCCTGTCCTGAAGGCAACAGCCCTTAGGACGAAAACATACAGAATCAAGAATGATGCTCTTTCTTGCCTGAAGGCAATTCATCATCTATTTATTTACATCGTAAACTCTCAAAGTCCTCTGCAACTGAGAAAACATCCAATTAAAATAGTTGACTGTCAAGAAAATCAAAATTCTCTATGCATTACCTTCTGGGAAAATATGAAGAGTCTATTTTATTTTTTCTAAATCTACTTACTGCAAGTTTTATAGATACAGCCTTTAGCTTTCAATCAATCTGCCTGTCTGTATGCATTAGTATATGTGTGTATACATGTAGTGGTGATAAATACATGATAGATAGATGATCGACAGAAGATACATAGATTGATAGCTAGCTAGCTAGCTAGATATAGATAGGCAGATAGGTAGGCATATCCATAAAGTTCTTGTATCTAGATAAAGTCATTTTAACACATGATCGCTAACCTCCATTGATAAAATAACCACTTCCTACCATGCTTCTCCTCTAACACTTTCTAAATAGCACGTTTTGTGGTTCAAGGTGTGAGCCCGAGTGGGAGCCAGGGCCATTGGTGTCACAAATAATCAAGGCCACTTTTTGTGGCTTTGCCGTGCCCTGTGATACACTCTTTGGGCTACTGATATTGCTGTATGATATTGCCTTCCCTTTCTAGGCTCAGAGTTCAGCCTGTGCAGAGAAGCCCTGCGTCCAAGGGATTCCTTATGAAGTGGACTGGGAGTTTCACCTCATGGCCCCCTCTCCTTCCCTGAGTAGATATGCAAGCCTAGGTCTAGGGTAGAGCGAGTTCGTAAAACAACTTCAGACTGGATTCAGGACAACTAAGTCTTTTGGATATCTAGTCTCTCTGGCTGTTTAGTTTGTGACAGATTCCTGTTTTTGCTATGGGAACTTTTTTTCTCTCAGGCTCCACTTAAGGCTTGAATCGCATGTCTTGGCATTGTAGTTATGACTTGATGCTTTAAATCTGTGCTCCAAAGTAATATACTAAAATGACGAAGTTGTATTCAGTTTTTCTCTATATATTGTATTATACTATTTATAACATATAGATGATTTTGTTTGGAGGAAACACAATTAATTATCCTGTATTCAAACTCTCTTTTGGTGTGAATTTCAAAAATATTATTATTTTTTTAATTATGTTAGGATTCTCTATGTGAAAACATGTCAATCTGCAATGACATGATGTAATGTTTTGATGTTTATCTTGGGCCGAGTTTAATTTTTACTCTCTTTGATTTAAACACTCTAAATGTTTATATTTCAACTGATTGAGTAAGTGGAATTATGTCACACCGACACCATCTAGTCAGTAGTAGAAATTGCATTCAAACACAGTCTCTATGCCTTAATAACTCTATCTCTGCGACCATGTAGCACCTTCTTCAGTAACACCAGGGGCTTCCAGAACTTTGCTTGTATCTCTCCACCACGTGGTTCCCATCAGAGACAGAAACCTGTGCCAGACAGCGTGTTGCATGAGCAGATGCAGTCCCACACTATAACTATTTATTCCTTCCAGAGACAGCACACACATGTTCACAAAGTTCACATAACTTTTAAGCGATTAAGCCAGGATTCAATTCAAGTACACTAATTCTAGACTTTTCATCCTTGTCTACTCTGCTCTTCTATGTAGAGTGATAAATATATGCATACATACAAACTGAATTTTAGTTTTTAAAATGTACTTCATTTCAGAAAAATGAAGTAGTTTTAAAGTTTAAACATTGTTTTCAGCAAGTATTAACGAATAGGATATAAGAGATTTCATATTCACAACACTTTTTTTTTCCAGAAAGGGAAATACTAAACATTTTCTTTAACTTTAACTCATAAAAGGACTTTTTATTCAAATTTATCAAGAGACAGTGACATTATAACCTACATGGCCAGGTTAGGGGTTTCTTAAAGATGTGGACCTGCAAAGGGGTCATTTGAAACTGGGACCTGCGGCCAGGCATAGTGGCTTATACCTGTAATTCCAGCACTTTGGGAGGTCGAGGCGAGTGGATCATTTGAGCTCAGGAGTTCAAGACCAGCCTGGCCAACACAGCGAAACCCCGTCTCTACTAAAAATACAAAAATTAGTCAGGTGGGTATTGACACACTCCTGTAATCCCAGCTACTTGGGAGGCTGAGGCAAGAGAATTGCTTGAGCCTGGGAGGCGGAGGTTGCCTGCAAGCCAAGATAGTGCCACTGTTCTCCAGTCTGGGTGATGGAGAGACCTTGTTTCTAAAAGAAAAAAAGAAAAAAGAAAAAGAAACTGGGACTTGAAACCGATCACTGCAATACCCTGAATATTAATCAGCACCAAGGCAACATGAATCCACCCATTTTAATATTCTTTCCAGATTTATTAAATATGAAAACTACATTTTTTCATTTAGGTCAAAACAATCATAAGTCAGAGAATATTTAACTCCAAAATACACATATCATGTGACTTCATAGTACATTATTATGATATTCCATTGAAACAATGTCTAGGACTTGAGGAGTTTTGGAAACCAAATGGAAGATTAAAATATATATTTAAATCAGGGTTTCTCAATGCTGGCACATGGATGTTTTTGACTGAATAATTCTTTATTGTGGAGGTCTTTCCTGTGCATTGCAGGATGGTTAGCAGAATTCTTGGCATCCACCAACTAGATACCAATAGCATCTCCCTCCAAGATGTAGCAATAGAAAATGTCCCGAAGCATTGCCAAATGTCTTCTAGGGCACAAAATCAGCCCTGGTAAAGAACCACTCTTCCAAATGTTTATATCTGTGCAAACAATAAGCAAACTAACTAAAATTTTCTCATAAAGAAATGGTACAGTTTCATGGGAAAAATTCTCTCTTAAAGTATTAGCCCTGAAGGGATAGTTAATATGTTATTGTAAATAATTGAGAACATTATATGAAATATACTGTTATTAAAAATATATAAATATGCAACATATGTATAAGATAAAGGTAATAAAGTTATAATTTAATTTGTATGTACTGATAGAATTTTTCTGTCAAACACATCAAAGGCTTTATTTTCTTACTCCATATTACTCAGATTTTAATTTTGCTTTGATTTTCAAACCAAGATTACATATGTGGTTAGAGCATGTACTTCTAGGTAGAGGCATATCTATTTTAAGGAAGATTTAATTCAAAGGAATCATTAATTTACTGACAATGTCAGAGAGGTAGATTGTTCTGTGGAAGTCTTTATAACTAGTTAAATAGATTTAAGTGCAAACTATATAATATCTCATATATAAGATGAACTCTCATCCAAAATTAGTGACTTAATAAAGATTCAGTGGAAATTTGACCATGAATATTTCAATGTTCTTTTTCTCTACTATTTTATTCTCCTTTGTGTATGATATAAATGACACATTAACAGCAGCAAGTCTCTAGTCTATTGGAATCTCTAGTAAAAGACACTTCATTTATCCTGATGATCACACTTCCTTTTATAAGCCAGTTGCCCTTGACCAGATCTTCTTCTGACCCCTATCTTAAATGACAAACTCTGTTTCTCGATGTTATTTCAATGGTCTGCCTTTATTATTTATGACCCTAGATAGGTAATTACAGCTCAGTATTGTAAGCAGACAGAACAGAACATTGTGGGCTTTGAAGAATCACATCAGCAGTGGAGCTTCCTCTGTCACTGCTGCAGATCATTAATGCTGAAGCTATTGATTCTTTAGTCAAACTATGGCAAGTCCAGAGCTTGACACGACATCATTAGTAAATGCTTTGTAAGTAGAGAATTTGCTCTGGTTTACTTTTGTGTTGGTTTCTTAAGACCAGTGGATAATGTCTAGCCTTTAAATGCTTTATGTTTACATACAGAAATAGCTAACACATTCTTGTCATCTATCATTTAGTAAACAGTATTGTCCATTTCTTTTTCTTGCTTCTACTTTATCATATTAAAAATCATCAGCTTCTTAATTCAGTGAGTATTAACTTTCCTAGAACGTGTTATAGCACATGCCTACAATGTCTAGCATAGTATGTACAAAAATTAGTCAGTAAATACTATATGACTGTACAGAATTTCAGAGCAAAAAAAAGAAACATTTAAGAAACCATGCGCTTGTACACACACACACACACACACACACACATATACATATATATATACACACACACACAGGTTTTTAAAAATGTACAAGTTTATGAACTGCAGAAAATGGATTACAAAAAGAGCATGAGGTCAGGTTTTCAGAAAATAATGCTGTCCATCAAAGTAATTTTCAGCTTTGGATTGCCACACATATTTCTATGTTTCGTGAAATCCCTAAGATTCTTTCTACCATTTAAAAATATGTTCATAATTCTCTGTTATGGATTGTTATTATCCATTGTCAAATTTGGGCCCTGTGAAGTAAAATAGCATACATTTCATTTCACCTTAGATGAAATGGTTCCCCTGATTGAAGTGACCAAACTCACCCATATGTGCCATTTTGAAACCTCAATAAAGGTTTAAGGATGTAGTGTTAGTTTTAGTTAGTTAAAATTTGTTAGTTTTATTTATTTTTTTCTATAAACAGATTGCTAATATACTGTTTTCCACAATTCATCCAGGGAATCATATTAAAACTTTTAATTATTTAATTAGTCTATTATGTAACAAGCTGATCCTTGATGAGAAAGAGTGAAGGGCAACCATATTTAATGCCTGTGGAAGGCATTTATTAGGATAAGTATTTGAAGTGCCTCCATATGCATACTATTATAGTTGAGAAGGAAATTAATTAAAAAGAAAAATAATACACATTTAATGTAAGCTGCTGTTGAGTACAGGAAGCTTCAAAAGCTAAATTCCTTGCAAAGTTGCTGCTTTATTAAATGATAATTTAGGCACATGCATAGCATAAAACAAAAGTCAAATAATGCCCTAACAATGCATTTCATCAGACTCTGGCAACAAGAAGCATGTAATTGAGTCATATTACCTCATTCTGGAGGGGAAAGACACAAAAGCCATCTCATCATTCTTTTCATTCTTTCTTTTTTGTTTTTATTTTATTTTATTTTATTTTATTTTATTTTTGAGACAGGGTCTCACTCTGTCACCCAGGCTGGAGTGCAGTGGCGCAATCTCAGCTCGCTACAACCTCCACCTCCCAGGTTCAAGGGATTCTCCTATCTCAGCCTCCCCAGTAGCTGGGACTACAGGCAAGTGCCACACGCACCGGTAATTTTTATACTTTTTTGGAGAGACGGGGTTTAACCGTGTTGGCCAGCCTGGTCTCAACCTCCTGACCTCAAGTCAAGTAACCCACCAGCCTCAGCCTCCCAAAGTGCTGGGGTTACAGGCGTGAGCCACTGCACCACACCATCTTATCATTCTTTATGTGTGAAGTTGATGAAGCTGAAAGAGTTGTGCTGACTTATGCAGTATCATACAGCATATGGCCAACCTCTGTGACTCTTGGTTTAACAATCTCTTTATATACCAGTGTGAAAACTGTAGCCAATAATCCTGACCTTCCTTGTATGAACTTTAGCATACAAGTCAATTAAGAAGATCAAACTTTAATATACATTGTCATTGCTTTCTAATAAAAAAACTTTATTTTAAAATAATATCTGGTTGTTTACAGTTTTTAAAAAGATAAAACACAAATTTAACTGGAATCACACTAACATTTGACTATGGAGTCAATTTGCTATGGAATTAATGGAGTTTAGAAAAATAGTTCCCTGATCTAAGAACAAACTATCTCTCCATTCATGGATAAGCTCAATTATTATAGAAGTGCTTTTCCTTAGTGTAATACTGTATGTGTGTATGCTATGCTGGCTACCATTACCCGTCCTGAAAGAGAGTGTAGACTCAGCGTTGCAAGTTATTTTGCCGTGACATCAACACAGTATGCTACATATATGTCAAGGAGAGTTGAACAGATTGGTGTGTACTTTTGGCACTACTTTTATTTAATATGACACTGTAAGAAAGTTTCTTACTCTTTCTCAGCTTCAATTTATTCATCATTATGATGTGGATCATTAACACTGTATTCTGGTTTCTTATAATAATTAAATATGCCACTTTCTATAAAACCCTCATATTACTACCTCAATTAATAACAATGATTATCAGTATGTTATATTTCTACTATCATCATTATTGTAATTACTAAATATTTTGTAGAACAATTGTTTTTAGATGTGGGGTAGGGGAATGTGATCTCCCTTTAAAATCTGATAAAATAATTTGATTCTATTGACTTGGCTCAAATTAACAGAGATGCACAAATTTTTGGACAATTATGGGGAATATTTAGATGCCCTAAACTTCATTGACATTTACAGTTAGGGAATGGACATTAGTCTGAGAAGTCTCTATTCAAACAAGTTTTGACTACAGTAAGGTGAGAAGAACATGGGAACTTTATATGAACATCATCAAAAGACAGAGGAAGGGTTGGAAACCTGCCTGTAACTCTAAAGATGGAGTAGATAGCAATGTGTAGATGAATGACAATGAATTTAGAATCAAACAGATTTGGGCTCTGCTGTGAATGATGAAACAGGATGCTGATATGAACAAATATTAGATGACATTTAGCAATCACATTCCGGCCAGCCAACTGCAGGCAAACAAAATTCTGTTCCTGACCAGTCATTTGTTATGATATAGTTTCTGAGAAATATGTGTCGAAAACCATATCAGAGAAAGCAAGGCACCCCTACATATTATTTGGGACTTTGGCCTCAACAGCCAGTAATGCAATCCAGTAGGCTAGACTGGAGTGAATTCTTTCAACGTCTCTCTACTTAAGTAGGCCTGTGCAGCCGAGTCCTGCTCTCCAAACATACAGGGAGGAGAGAGGAGACATGCCTCAATATCTTGATGCTGGCTGTCTTAGGATGCAGACTCAAGGCCTTCTTAAATCAGGGAAAGTATCTAAGTAACATTACTTCTGTGCATTGGGTAGTTTTTATTTTTATTCTTGTCAAGGTTATTGCAATTTTGTTTTTTTATTGTTTTGTTTTGTGGAGGAGGAGACTTCAGGTAGGTTTGCGTGTGTGTGTAAATGAGAAAGAAGGGAGAGAGGACGAATTAAGTATTGGGTCTTCTCTTATGTATAGAATGGGGGAATTGCCTCTACTCAATGACTTAATCAGTGTAAATGTCAGAAAGGGGTATAAAATATCACGTTCAAGGCATGTTGATCTATAAAATCTATTAAAATTCTCGCCCTTAGAAACCTAGACAATAATGGTGTCTTCAAATTTTACAATATATGTCCTTCTTGGCAGTAGGGCATTTTCCCCTGGATTCTGACTCATTCCTTTGAAGCAACATAGAGAACTGAAGGACTAGAAAAAGAAGGTTTGAATCTCCCTAAAAAGGCAAGTGTAGGTTATCTACTTATTCACTTAGAGGTTGAGTAAATATTTTAGCTTTATGCACGAAAGACTTGATATACTACCATACATACTATGAAGGAAAATGAAGTATAGCATAAATTTGTCAAAATTTAATTACAAAATTCAAAGCACCTATTACAAGTCTTGCACTTGATATGTGATCACTATGTAACTATATCTTGCATGTAAAATGTACTCAGATATATAACTATATATACTCTACATTTTGCCTTTACATGGACTCCTATATATTTTAAATATGAAAATCCATTTAGAAAGAGTGATCTGTACATACCATTACATATACTTCCAAAATAAAGGAAAAGAGTCATGATAAAAGTTTGTATTAAATGACCCTATTTGGCTATTTTCTAAAATTACTGACTAGAGCTTCCATTACATAATTCTTTAGCAACATCAATTGTCATGACCTATTTTTACATGACACGTGGGCTAAATGTAGTGAATTCACTAGAGTGGAATTATTCAGATCATAGTAATTGTAAAATGTATCAGTGTCATTCATGCTTATGAGCCAAAGATGATATTGAAATAGGCTCGTCTCTTCTGCAGGATCATTTTCTTCATTAATTAATGTTAACTTAAGATATAAATTCATTTTCACAAGTCAATTATAAAAATTGGTCCATGATATTACTATAGAAATGGCCAGACATATGTCATGTGAAAATTTTCAAAGGCCAGAAGATGTTAATTATATCTTAATTTCTACTATTGGTCTTGATTATAATGTCATTAGGCCCCCTTCATATGAAAAAACAATTGAACCATTTTTAACAAATTCTTATCATCTCAGGTGTCTTTTTCCTTAAATTCTCAATATTAAAAAGGATTCATTTTAGCTCATGTAATAGAACACTGAATAGTAATGACTTACATACAATACGTTTTTCTCCACATAAAATAAGTCCACAAACCAGCAGTACAAGGAATATTGTAGCTTGCCACTTTTTTCTTTGGAGTGGCTGCTGGAAATCACGGAGGGTTAAAAGGACAAATGCCCATGGACGCATACCCGTGGACGCGGGTACTGTCTGTCAGCGGCCACAGTGGTCTTTCCCAACAATTTCACTTAAAATCCATTGTGCAGAGTTGGATCAAACAATCACTTCTCAGTGTCAGGCAATCTGGGAAATACAGTTTTATAGCTGAATATGGGGACATTCCTAAGAAGGTTAGGGTTCTCTAATGAGAGAGAGCAATTCAGGCCAGGTTATAATGACACATTTTTGTCTTTTATTATTATTATTATTATTATCACTATTACTAGAATATTACATATTCTTATGAGTTGAATTGTATTCCCTAAAAATTCGTATGTTGAAGCTTAACTCCCAGTACTTTAGAATATAACTATGTTTAAAGATTAGATCTTTAAAGAGGTAATTAAGTGACTGGGTGCAGCGGCTCACGCCTGTAATCCCAGCACTTTAGGAGGCCGAGGTGAGTGGATCATCGGAGGTCAGGAGTTCAAGACCAGCCTGGCTAACATGGTGAACCCTGTCTCTACTAAAAACACAAAAATTAGCTGGATATGGTGGTACATGTCTATAATCCCAGCTGCTCAGAAGGCTGAGACAGGAGAATTACTTGAACCCAAAGGTGGAGGTTGCTGTGAGCTGAGATTGTGCCACTGCATTCCAGCCTAGGCAACAGAACGAGACTCCGTTTCAAAAAAACAAAACCAAACCAAAAAAAAAAAAAAAAGAGACAATTAAGTTAAAATGAGGTTATTAGAGTGGGCTCTAATCCAATATGACTGGCCTCTTTAATTGAACACAGGAACACACAGGAAAAACCACATAAGAAGAGAGAGAGAAAATGACCATCTACAAGTTAGGAAAAGAGGCCTCAGAAGAAATCAACTCTGGCAACACTTTGATCTGGTTTTATTAGAATGATGCCATCTCATATCATTTTATATTTGATATGCTTTTTTTTTTTTGAGAAAGGATCTCACTTTGTCACCAAAGCTGGAGTGCAGTGGCTCAATGAAAGCCACTAAACTTGAACCTGGGACTCAAGTGATCCTCCCATCTCAGCCTCCTGAGTAGGTAGAATTACAGGTGCATGCCACCACACCCGGCTACTGTGTTGTACAGACATGGTTTCTCTATGTTGCCTAGGATGTTCTTGATCTCCCAGCCTCAAGCAATCCTCTCTGCTTGACTTTCCAAAGTGCTGGAGTTACAGGTATGAGCCATTGTGTCTGGCTTCTTTTTAATAACCAAGACTGAGATTCTGTCAACGTGAAATTGACGTGAAAGAACTTGGAAACACATGAAGTGACAAAATATATTTAAAAAAATGACTTTTGCTGTAAGTCTTTGTGTTACTCATTTTTTTTTTTCCCCCCTGAGACAGAGTCTTCCTCTATTGCCGAGGCTGGAGTGCAATGGCACGATCTCAGCATACTGAAACCTCCACCTCCCGGGTTTAAGCAATTCTCCTGCCTCAGCCTCAGGAGTAGCTAGAATTACAAGCCCCCGCCACCATGCCTGGCTAATTTTTGTATTTTTAGTGGAGGCGGGGTTTCACCATGTTGGCCAGGCTGGTCTCAAACTCCCAACCTCGTGATTCGGCCACCTCAGCTTCCCAAAGTGCTGGGATTACAGGCATGAGCCACCACGCCCAGGCTCAAATTTTATTTTTCTTAGATGTGTGTGGGCTATTTTACATGGAATTTCAATAATGCAGTAAGGATTTAATGCAATAATATAGGAACCATTTTATGCTTTTTAGATTTATTAGTGTGATTAAGAAAAATTAATAAAGTGTTTCTAAGCTTTACCATGATTAATATTTATTATAATCATCATTAAAGTATGCCCCATTTATCTTGAAAAATATCAACAAACTTTTTATGTTTCTTCTGTGGGGTTTTTTGTTTTCTATCTGCTAAAGCACATTATGCTCTTATAGAAAGTTTTGGATAATAATTTAAAGCACAAAATGTGTGACGAAAACATGACATTTCTGATAGTTTCCCCAAGAAACAACATTGACTGAGAAAACAATGGCAGCAGTGCAGTTGATAAAAATACTTTAACACATCCAGCAGTGACTTTTGATATTATAAATAGTTTGTAATCTGTTGCTAAAAATAACTGCAGAAAAGGAGGGGTAAAAACGATCAGCTTCATCCATGCTGACTCAATGTGCTTACAGCATTGACTGCCATTCAGTAGAATTACAGACCGGACCCTAAAAGTCAGGAAGAGTGAATTAAATAAAGTAAGAAATATTACTCTTAGAAGTGGGGCAGCTCCATCCTACCATTAACACTGACAGTGACATCCTTCCGCGTAATACGAGAAGAGATCAGGAGTCAACTTCCTTGATTACAGTTCAGATAAAATGCTTTCAGATTACATTCCAACATTAAAATTGGAGGATGGCAAGGATTTCTTTTAAAAATACAGAAACCGAACTAAATTACAATGTACAATAATGATGCTTTGATAGAAGTCTTACAGGCTTAAGCATGATAAATTGGAAGTTTAAACATTTTAAAATATTATTCTAAAACATTATTTTTAGACCCACCATTTGTTATGGGATATTTTTGTCTTTTAAAGTATGTGTGCTCTGTGTGTATATTATGTTATATGTGTATAATGCTGTAGAAGTTGCCATTTACTTAACACCTATTGTGTGTCAGGCTTACATCTTACACTACTTGACAAATGTGCTGAATGTATATCCTTATTCCCACTGAACAGGGATAGTAAGACACTGAGGCTCAGAGACATTTAATATAGTTACCTCATTAGTAAGTAGCAAGGTCATTATTTGTCAAACTGGAAAATTATACTTTTACATAGAGTGTAGAAGCATGAAATGACTTGTCTTAAGTTACAGAGCAAGTGATTGACAAACAAGATTCGGTTTTTGGGCCTTAACTGTGGGTTCAACACACAGAGCCAAGTGTTACTGATCTGAGAAAGTTTGTGTAGCAATAAACCATTTTCCACTGTGGGACAGAGATAGGGAGACAGGCATGTCTGTTCAAAAGAATGTCCCCACAAGTAACTTAAAACATCCATATTAAAATAAATTTTTAAAATTCTGTGAATGTGTGTGCATATATATGTAAATAGTGTTTTGATGAGATCACATTTTTATCTTCTATAATTTAATTTATCCTTCTCTAGGAAAATCTCCCTGAGTAGAATAAATTTGAGCACTATGCATGCGAAAATTCACCAGATTGGGGAAAAAAAAATTAGTGTTTTCTCCTTTTAAGGCCCGTCACTACTTCATCTACCACTTATTAGAGGAATAAAAGTTACCATTAAACTTCACTTTCCTTGCATCACTACCCCTGGAATGGACTGATTGAAGCTTGGGCAGTGTAGAACTGCCACACAGCCATATGTCTATGAATTTATGTTTGAAGACTTGAAAAAATAAGGAAGCTTATCATAGAATATAACCACATTGAAATGATATCATGACACTGAAACTATTTAAGCCACAGCAATAATCGTTAAAAATTAGATACTTCTTATTTGGTCTTGGAATTATCAGAAAAGTTCTGTAAAAATTCAGCAAATATGTTGATAAGCATGCAAATAACTTATGCAAAACAAAAATGATTCTGAAAACTGGCCAGAAGTTTATTAAGAAGAAAAACAACAAGAAAAAAACAAGAATAAAGAATATAAGTGCTTATAAGGTAGTTCATAGAGTCAAGTACCATACAAAATATTGGTAACACTGAATCTCCAGAGAACTATTGTATAACCTAAATGATGGTACAGTGTCATTTAATGTAACTCAGGATGGGGAGATCAGGGGAGAAGTTATGAAAGGTATCAGAAGAAAAGTGTTAGGTTTCTCATGAAAGGACTGATGATGTGCTACTAAATATATGAAATAGATGTAGTTTAAACCAAGCAAATACAATATTCTTAAAATATAGGCATATAGTTTGTAGAGTATGACCCTACTCCCTGGCTTGAGTATCCTAGGATTCCATACCAGATAGATGAGTAGGACTTTATTTAGATCTCTGATGTGCTGTGGAAGAAATACAAAATTATGGCAAAATACCCAGCACATCTAGACAAATCTATCACTCTGGTAAGTTTGACTGTTTTGAGAAAAAAGGTATACTTCAGAATTGCCTATTCTCATTTTCCCATTTCACTCATCAAATAACTATAAATCCCCCTCCGTTGATCTTTTCTGATATCTACAGTAAATCTCTACCCATCATCTTTATTTCTTTCATGCTGTGTAGGTAAGTAAGTCATTCAATAGATCTAAGAAAAGCCTGAGCTGTTACCGGGTATGCAGAGCACAAAAGGAACTTTATGATAGTACATGGTTTAATGCCTCTTCTAGAAAAATAGGGGTGTTCCAATGGAATCACATCTGAGTGTAATTTATACCAAAAAAAAAACAAAACAAACAAAAAAACCCCCCCAAAAACAGAGCTAGTATTTTTTTAGGATAAAGTTAAATGTATCTATCTGTGTGACCAGGTATGGTGATAACAGCAATTTGAGAGTCAAAGGTGCCAGTACTGTTTGAGGCCAGGAGTTCAATACAAGAATGACCAATATAGCCAGACCCCTTTTCTTAAAAAAAAAATGAATAAATATATCTATGTTTCTAAAACTAATTTTTATAGACATTTATGTATTTGAAATATGAAATAATTCCTCAAGGGAAATGAACAATACATACATCTATATGCAAATAAAATATTGTTTTAATGTAAATGACATTACTAAAGTTATAAAAAACCTGTACTAAGGTAAATATGTTTATAGGAAATATAATAGAGAAAACCCCATTTCTTAAATAAATTAATAAATATACTTGTGTTTGTAAAACTAATCTTTAATAGAAATTCACATATTTGAAATAAGAAATAATTAGTCAAAGGAAATGAACACTACATACATCTATATGCAAATAAAACATTGTTTTCATGTAAATAACATGAATAAAGTTATAAAAAACTGTACTAAGGTAAATGTGTTTATAGGAAATATAGTAGAGAAAACCTTATTATCTTAGATTTCTGATTTCAAATTAAGCCTTAAAAATATCATTAATAAGTCTAATAGATGACATAACATGACTGTTTCCATAAGAAGAGATACAACTAATACTGAATATAACAAAATATATTTAACAACCAGAGTTTACATTTAGAAAACACAAATAGCTGGGCGCGGTGGCTCAAGCCTGTAATCCCAGCACTTTGGGAGGCCGAGACGGGCGGATCACGAGGTCACAAGATCAAGACCATCCTGGCTAACATGGTGAAACCCCGTCTCTACTAAAAAATACAAAAAACTAGCCGGGCGAGGTGGCGGGCGCCTGTAGTCCCAGCTACTCGGGAGGCTGAGGCAGGAGAATGGCGCGAACCCGGGAGGCGGAGCTTGCAGTGAGCTGAGATCCGGCCACTGCACTCCAGCCCGGGCGACAGAGCGACACTCCGTCTCAAAACAAAACAAACAAAAAAAAAAAAAAAAAAAAGAAAACACAAATAAAAGAATAATGAAACACCTATAAAATTAATAAAAATGTAAAATAACACTACTATCTGCTTTCTAGAGTATACTAAAATTCATATATTACTGTTGATAGTGTAAATAGTTACAATTATTTTGGTTAGTGGTTGAAAATATGCTAAAAGTATTGGAAAAAGGTTTTAGATTTTTGTGATTCTTTGTTTTTTTGAAACTATCTGCTTATAGATATGATAATTTACCTTAAGAGGGGAGATATTCTAAAAAAGAGAAAAATTGTATTCATAAAGGTATTTATTGCCCTATTAGTTACAATAAGAAAATCTTGAATATCTAATGATAAAAACCCTTTGGTAAAATTTAAAAGGTAAGATGGTACTTTAGAATGCTAATTTGCCATCTTCTCAGTTTGCTTGCTCTCCAATTGAACCTGCTTCTCCTCCCACCAATTCTTACCTCTTGTGTCTGGCTTTCAAGCAGCAAGCAGCAGAACCTGGGTCCAGTTACAAGGCAAAGGAAATTGCACTAAAAAAAAAAAAAAAAAAAAAAAAAAAAGCAGAGCCAAGTGGGCTACATTTGATAACTTAATTCTGTAGTACAAAATGAAGAGCTTGATTCAAAAAGGACCTATCAGGGAAGAACAAACTGCCCCAGTAAGTTATGTGTATGAGGACATCCTTGTTGATTCATACTACCTTATTACCTTTAAAAATATAAATTGTCTGGACAGTTCTATCTTTTTTTCCATAAATAAAGTTAACAATCCAAATGCTAAAGCATCCGAGTCTCAGAGAATGGTCTCAGCAAAACCATTAAGCCCAGAGCATTTTTGTTCTGTGGCACCTTTACCATATTCTACATTTCTTTTTTTTTTTTTTTTTTTTAGGATGTCTACCAACAAATGTTTGCACATTTATTTTTTGACAAGCACCTCAATGACAGACACTTTCCACCCTGCTTCTCTCCCCTTAAACTTAATTACTCTTTAAAGTCATAATAGTTCACCTCTTGCCTATCTCCATCCACTCTTCTCTTGCACATCCCAGGGGGTCTGTGGGCAGCTTGTCTTTTGATGCACCTTCTCATTCATTAAGCATTGGCAATTAAGCAGCGAACAAGACACAAGTCTTTGATCTCATGGAGCTCACATGTTAATAAAAATTGGTATCTTTGCCTTTATATTCCATGAAATATTCCTTACTATACATGAACATGCCTAGTTTTGTTTCATTTAACATTTTGTAATAAAATTTGGAATTAAAAAAAGTGTAATTAAAGTTGTCATTAAGATATGTAAGTAAAACACGTAATTAAAATAGAGCAGAAAAGACAGAAACAGATTAGTCTGTTAGGACCAGAGAAAGCTTTAGAGAGGAAGCAATATCTGAATATTAGTAAATAGCAAGTTGACAATCACAAACTCTTCAGCTCATCCTTACCTGTGAATGTGATTATCTCTTAATAAAAATGAGTAAAATCCATGCATTTATATTCTACCTACTATTTGCTTGGTACACTGAAGAACATATGCAGTTGAGCCATGAAACATTGTTACAATCTTGTCTGCCAGTTACGTTTGCATACATTTGTGGTGCTTGACAGGAATTTTGAATTGAAAAAGCAATGGTGTTACCCAGAGAAATTCTGGCTGCTTGACTATTTCAAGAAAGGAAGAGCTCCTATATTTACATATATAAATATTTTAGAAGACAAGGAGTTGAGTTTATGCGTGTTAATCTCCTTTCTTATTTCTCCAATCATTTGCCATAATTTCATCATGCAATTCAGATTTTTAATATTTTCATTTGGGGTTGTAGTGCCATTTGTGTAGTGCTAAAGTCATATCAGATGCTTTCTCTTTTTAAACACAAGTTACTTTTTTGGGCCATTTTCCTAATATGTGAAACTATCTTCAAGGCAAGTCAGAGTAATTGTCCATTTAATTTGGCATTTTCTGGAACACTGATTTCCAAAAACAAGGCTTTTCCTGTTAAATGCAATGACATTTGTGTGCAAAAGATTTTCCTGGAGGATTGGTTTCCTACTGTGGAGCAAAGTTTTCAATGAGCCACTTGGATTACATTACAGATTGAGGACAAACTCTATTCCAAATACGCTACAGTCCTCTCAGCTACACTCTTCATTCGATGCCTTAATCCCCACAATAGTTGACTGAGACACATCTTGCCTTTACGCATAGAAAATGATGGTCTAAAAAGAATCTCAAAATGTCAAAGTATTAGCAGTGGTGAATCCGTATGGATTTGAAGCAACCTTGATTCTTGCCTCCTCAGAAGAAAGAATTTGACCAAGGGGCATAGGGCAGAGAGAGAGAGAGAAGTATGTTTCAGAACAGGAGTAAAACTTTATCTAAAAGCTTTAGAGCAGGAACAAAAGGAAGTAAAATACACCTGGAAGAGGGCCAAGTGGGCAACTTGAGAGATCAAGTGTATGGTTTGCCCTTTGACTTGGGGTTTTATATGTTGGCATGGTTCCAGGCTTTTGAGTTACTTCTCCCCTGATTCTTCTTTTGATGTGGGCTGTCTGCATGCGCAATGGCTGCCAGCACTTGGGAGGGGCTGCATGTGGAGTGCGTTTACTGAAGATGTACACATGCTCATTTGAGGCACTTTTCCCTTACCAGCTGAGTGTTACCAGTTAAACTCTGCCGTTTTGCCTCTTAGTAAGCACGCTTGAGCCCACTTGTTTGACTCCTGAGATCTTATTGGGAAGCTGCTGATTACCAGTTTCAGATGTCTCTGTCTATTATTATTATTATGGAGGTGGCTGTGACCAATTATTATTTAGAGAGACAGTTTAATAACCAACTGACCTGTCAGATACCTGACGGTTGCCTGACATTCCTGGTGAAGGATGCTTCTCCTGACCTGCCTGAGTCTGACTAGTGACCTGCTATATCAAATGTAGTAGAATGAGGGCACGTGTACCCCCTCATTATATAAAAATTATATATATATGCTATTATATATATTCCTATTAATATAATCTTAAGTTCATAATTAGATTATAATTAATGGTCATAATACAGGATTATATACATACATGATTACACAAATATATGATTATATATGTATGAGATAAAAATATAGATAATATACAAGTATATAAATTATTCATATAATTAATGTAATATATACTTATAATTAGCATATCAACATAATACATAAAATATTCTATATTATATTTATATATAAGATATAATGACAATAGTGAATATCTTAAGGAAAAGGTCTTCTTTAAATAAGTTAAACCGTATGTGCAACATCTTTTGTTTCTTGAGTCGACATAACTTATTTGATAAATAAGTTAAAACCTAATTACTATTTGATTAAGGTTTAATTAAATTTTAATTTTAATTTTAACTTTTGATTCATATAATAATGAAGCCTAGATTTGTCCCTGCATCACTCTATGTGTATATACAAAAATAATTATAATACTCATAAGAAAAGTCTAATATGTTTATAAAAATTATTTTATTTGGTTACATTATAAAATATATCTCTCAAAGGATAAGGTCTTTCTAGAAGCACAGGAAGATGTTTTCTGTGTTTTCTTGTCAATTTATACACCATTCTACTGTCAGACTGTCTTTTTTTTTTTGAAATGGAGTTTTGCTCTTGTTGCCCAGGCTACAGTGCAATGGCAGGATCTCAGCCAACTACAAACTCCGCCTCCCTGGGTTCAAGGGATTCTCTTGCTTCAGCCTCCTGAGTAGTGGGGATTATCGGCGTCCACCACCATGCCCAACTAATTTTTGTATTTTTAGTAGAGGCAGGGTTTCATCATGTTGGCCAGGCTGGTTTCAAACTCCTGACCTCAGGGGATCCACCCGCCTCGGCCTCCCAAATCTCAGGTTATCTTGATATTTCACAATGATGAAAAAATATGGAACTATAAAAAAGATGTTTTCTTTCCTAAGATGGCAAATCAGAGGATTTTTGCATGCCTCAACCACTTGAAAGTAGCAAGATTGTGTATAAAGAGCAATTTTCTGAGTTAATTCAAGAAGAAAAATGGAAATTCATCAGAATTGTGAAGGACACTCAGATCCAAGGGAGGAAAATGTGGGCAAACAGTCCTTGTGACAGCATCCAGGTAACATAAAGGAGTGAAGCCCCAGTATCTGAAAGAGGCAGAGTGCCTCCCTCTGTAACTCACCTTTCCACTGGTGAACCAATCAACCCAGGCCAAGAGAGAACACTTCATTTGCCAAAGCCCTGGAGCTAACATGGAGAGAGAATTGGAGGCATTGAAAGGGAAAGACACCTAAAATAGCTGCAGGCAGTTTTCCACACCTGGGCGGAGAGCAGGATGCCATTTTTAATTTGGGTGCATACAAAGTCAGCCATTCTTTGGCAACATGGCAAGTGGCCACAGAGGCATTTTAGTCTTGGGCCAGAGATTAGGGGGCTCACTCTAGAGTGGAGTAGCAGCCCTTACAACCAAAATTGTGGAAAATGCCTCAGCAATAGGTACTGGAGTCGTGCTCTCCATTGCAGGTCTGGGGAAGGAGAGCTGCTACAGCTACAGTTTCTCCTTGGTGATGAGACTTGAAGCCAGCCAACCTGGCAACCTGGAACTGGTCTGCATGTGCCATTGCCAAGTGCCCCCTGAGATTATGATGCAGCTGAGCACACACTTGCCTGGACTAGCATCCTAAGCGACTCCAGCCTTCCTAGGCATAGATCATGGTTCAGTGGGGCCCTCTCTGTTCCATGACTAGGCAGATTGCCAGGCATTCAGAGCACCTACTCACCTGGATCAGTAGCCTGAGCCATCCCACCATTCCTGTGCAGAAATCATGGTCCAGTCGGCACCTTTCTGCTTCACATCCAGGTAGATCTCCCGGCTTTAAAATCAACTGCTCACCTCTGAGCCACCTCTCCTGGGCAGAGATCTGGGTGCAGGAAGTCTTCTTTACTGCATGTCCAGGCACATCTCCAGGCATCTGGAGAAACTTCTCTTCTGGATTGACAGCCTGAGCTGTCCCACCCTTCCTGCATGGAGATCATGGTGAAGCAGGAAGCTCTCTGCTGCATGCCCAGACAGATTTCCAGGCGTTTGGAGAATCTACTCACTTGGACCAGTAGCCTGAGCTACCCCACCCCATCTTTGTGGTGACTGTGGTACAGGGGTCCCTCTGTTCCACACTCACACAGATCTCCAGGCAATTGGAGCATCCACTAGCCCGAATTAGCAGCCTAAGCTAGCCCAATCTCTCTGTGCAGAGACTGTGGTGAAGCAGAGCTGCCCTCTCTACCCCAAGCACAGATACCCAGGCTGTTGGAGCACCCATTCACTCAGATTACCAGCCTGAACCACCCCACATTTTCTCTAGATACTGTGTTATAGTGGGGCCCTCAGCACTCCATGCCCAGGCAAAAAACTCCAGGCACCTGGAGCACCCACTCTTCTGAATTGGGAATTTAGACTGCTTTCCCTACCCATGCAGGGACTTGGGGCTAAAGATGTCTCCTAGCTTCATGCCTAGGCACACCTCAAAGCACTCGGTGGCCACCCACTGGATTCTCTCTCAGCACTGGAGCTTGTGTGTGTCTAACATCACAGGACCTGCAGGTGGTACTGCCTGGTCTGGCCCTGCCTGTCTTAAGCCTCACACCCCTGGGGCTGAGCAGGGAGCTCAGACCACTGTGTGCTCCATAGATCAACCCATTGCCTGAGGCAACAGAGAGCTTCCCCTGTAAAGAAGGATCAATTATATACCCAGCCACCTTGGCCACAGCTAGTTCTTACTGATAAGTGCCATCTACTGGTTTGTAGGTCAAACTTCACAGCCCAATATAAAACCTGCCACAAGAAGTGCAATAGGCTATACAAGCAAAGCCAAAAGACCCTCCCCCAAGCATTGTCTATAGTCACACTCCTAAAGGGAGGGAAAATGAGAAGGGAAATTAAAACAATAATATTATAGGGAAAGAAAGAAAAAGAAAAAAATCCTACCCACAAGAAAATAAATACAAAATGAGAAGTGCCAGCATCTCCAGATGATAAGAAACCAGCATAAGAATCCTGCCACTATGAAAATTCTGAATGCATTGGCCATGAAGGGGTCACCGTAGCCCTCCAGCAATGTCCCATGACCAAAATGGAAACTCAGAAATGACAGATAAAGAATTCAAAGCATGATTGCAAGGAAGGTCAATGAGATGCAAGACACGGTTGAGAATCAACACAAATAACGTCTAAAGCAATTAGAAAATGATGGAAGAGATAAACGTCTTAAATAAAAATCAACAGAGCTTCTGGAATTGAAAAACTCACTTAAGGAATTACAAAATACAATTGAAAATCTGGAAGCATTCCCCTTGAGAGCTGGAACAAGACAAGAAAGCTCCTTCTCACTGTTCCTATTCAACATAGTACTGGAAGTCCTTGCCAGAGCAACTAGGCAAGAGAAAGAAATAAAAAGTGCCCAAAATAAGAAAAGAAGTCAAATTATCTAAAGACTACATGATTCTATACCTAGAGAACCCTAAATACTCTGCCAAAAGGCTCCTGGAACTGATAAACCACTTTGATAAACTTTCAGGATACAAAATTGTATTAGTCCATTCTTGCACTGCTATAATATCTGAGACTGGGTAATTTATAAAGAAAAGAGGCTTAATTGTCTCTTTTCTGCAGACTGTACAGGAAGGATGATGCTGGCATCTGCTCAGCTTCTGGGGAGGCCTCAGGAAACTTGCAATCATGGAGGAAGACAAAAGGGGAACAAGCACCTCACATGGTCAGAGCAGGAGAAAGACGGAACGGAAGGTGGTGCTCCATGCTTTTAAACAACCAGTTGTTATGATAACTCACTCACTCACTATCACAAGAACAGCACCGAGAGGATGGTGCTAACCCATTCATGAGAACTTGCCACCTTGAGCCAATCACTTCCCACCAGGCCCAACCTTCAGCACTGGAGATTACAATTTCACATGAGATTTGGTGAGGACACAGATCTAAACAATATCAAAACCCAATGTACAAAAATCAGTAGCATTTATATACACCAAAAAGATGCAAGCTAAGAGCCAAATCAAGAACACAAATCCCACTTACAAAAGCCACAAACAGGCACCTGGGCATCTAACCAAGAAGGTGAAAGATCTTTAAAGGATAGCTACAAAACTTAGCTGAAAGAAATCATAGGTGACACAACAAATGGAGAAATATTCCATCCTCCTGGATTAGAAAAATTAATATTGTACTACCTGTAGCAATCTACAGGTTCAATGCTATTTATATCAAATTACCCGTCAATTTTCACAGAATTAGAAAAAAAATAAAACTAATTCTAAAATTCATATGGAACCATAAAAGAGCCCGAATAGACAAAGCAATCCTAAACAAATAGAATAAAGCCAGAAGCATCACATTACCCAACTTCAAACTATACTATAAGGCTACAGTCACCAAAAAAAGCATGGTACTGGTACAAATATGGACATATAGGCCAATGGAACAAATAAAGAATCCAGAAATAAAGCTGCACACCTGCAGTCATCTGATCATCTACAAGGTCAACAAAAATAAGCAATAGAGTAAGGACTATTCAATAAATGGTGATGGGATAGCTGGCTAGCCAGCGGCAGAAGAATAAAACTGGACCTCTAACCTCTACCTTTCACCATATACAAAAACTAACTCAAGGTTGATTAAAGATTTAAATGTAGGATCCTAACTTATAAGAATCCTAGCAGAAAACCTGAGAAACACCACTCTGAACATTGGCCTTGGGACTGAATTTGTAACTTAATCCTCAAAAGCAATTGCAACAAAAAAAATTGAAAACTGGGAACTAATTAAACTAAAGAGCTTCTGCACAGCAAAAGAAACTAAACAGACAACCTACAGAAGAGAATATTTGTAATCTGTGTATCCAACAGCGGTCTAATATTAAGAATATATAAGGAAAGTAATTGATTCAACAAGAAAAAAAACAAATTAAAATACTTAAATATGGGCAACAGGCATGAACAGACACTTTTCAAAAGAAAACATACAAGCAGTCAACAAACAAAATAATTCTCCATATCACTAATACTCAGAGAATTACAAATCAAAACCAGAATGATATACCATCTCACACCAATCAGAACAGCTATTATTAAAATGTCAAAAATTAACAGATGCTGGCAAGGCAGTGAAGAAAAGAGAATGCTTATACACTGTTGGTATGAATGTAAATTAGTTCAGCCACTGTGGAAAGCAGTTTGGAGATTTCTCAAAGAATTTAAAAACAGAACTAGAACTATCATTTGACCTAGCAATTCTATTACTGTGTTTATATCCAGAAAAAAATCAATTGTTCTACCAAAAGATATATAGAATTGTGTGTTCATTGCAGACTGTTCACAATAACAAAGACATGGAACCAACCTAGGTGCCCATCAACAGTGAATTGGCTAAAGAAAATGTGATACATATACATCATGGAATGCTACGCAGCCATAATAAAAAATGAAATCATGTCCTTTGCAGCAACGTGGATTGTGCTGGAGGTCATAATCCTAAGTGAACCAGTGCGGGAACAGAAAACCACATACGGCACGTTCTCATTTATAAGTGGGAGCTAAATATTGGATACTCATAGACAGATGTCAACAATAGACACTGGAGGGAGGGAGAGTGGCAAGGTTGAAAAACTACCTGTTGGGTACTATGCTCACTACCTAGGTAACGGGATCACTTATATCCCAAAGCTCAGCATCATGCAATATATGCATGTAACAAACCTGCACGTGTACCTGCTGAATTTAAAATAAAAGTTGAAACTATTTTAAAAAAACACACACTTTTTACACTTTTTAGAAAAAAAGAAAAATCTCAATAAGTCCTTAACACCATCACATATCAATGTTCATAGTTCTCTCATTGTTTTATAAATGTATCTTTTTGTTTGAATTAGATAAAAATTAAATCCATATGTTGCAAAATAATATGACTTCTAATGTACTGAATTAAAGATGTAAGCAGTAAACGAAAAGGAATCAAATATATAAACTGTAAAGGATAAGTCACAATTATTGTATAATAGAAATATAAACATTGCATAATTTTTATTAATATAGTAAAGAGCTCAAAAAACCAGTCTATTACTAACCTAAGCTCCTCTACTTTTTTTTTTCTACTTCTGACATTAAATGAGACAATGAATTATGAATGAGTGATGTGGTGTCATGCTCTGATGCCCTCCCTTCCATAAACACATAAAATGCCATTTGAAATAACATACTATCCAAATAATTAAATGTAGTTTATTTTGTACTTGCTGCGTGCTTTGCATAGTATTAGCTATACTCTAGTATACTATTAGTGTAACTAATTAGTATACTAATATAACTGATATGTTAGTATTAGAAGACAGAGAGGTACTGTCTTTAAGGAACTGGTTATTTTGTTTCTTAACAAATAAGAGGAAAATAATTAAAGGTATATAAAATAACAAAATAAAAATATGAAAATTGACATAATTTATAATAGAATATTGGCACATGATATAAACAGATAATTCTAAAAAGAAAGAACACATAAAAGAGAAATATGACAAATAACATTCAGTGATAGTGAAACTTCGTGTACTTTCATTGTATTGCTGGTAAAATAAAAATTAGTAAGTTTTCAGTGGTGATTTTTTATAATATGCATCACAAGTCTTTATAATAGTCATATCCTTTGACCTGGCAATTCTAGTCTCAGGACAGAAATTAACCAGGGAGATGCTCAGAGATGTAAGTTATAAGATTGAAAGCTACAGCATCATTTATATTGTTAAAATAATATAATGTATTTATCCAAGGGAGTTATATGCAGGAGTGAAAAATACCATTTAAAAATATATATATTTAATGATGCAGAATGCTGTTATATTAAATAAAAGTTGCACAACCCCATATGGAGTAGGAACTCAATTTTATAAATATTAGAAAAGGAAACAATAATTGTGTTTATTTCATTTCCCTAAGTTTTCTACTTTCAAAGTCAATGCTGGAAAAGGGGTTGCAAATTCAATTTGAATTTAGAGGTTCTTGCTCTTCACTAATGTTCAGTGTGGCTTTTAGCAAACCGCACAGGCATTCATTTCCTTTATTAGTGAAATGGAATCAGTACCATCTGACCCAATCCCAACCCACACCCAGGACACTATGAGGATTATACACAACAACGCATATGAAGAGAATGGCTATAGACATTAATTTATCATTTACATTATTTCTCTTTTTTCTCTTCCTGTATCTTTATTGTTCACTTCATTCTCTTTCCTTCATTATACTAAAATGATTACCAAATGAAAGATTAAATTAAGATAATTCAATACTTCCATTCACCCTTTATTAGAAAGATGAGACCAGACCAAACTTTTCAGAATATACAATTCCCTAATTAGAGAAAGAAAAGTCCTCCTACTTTTCCTACTCTAATTTCTTATCTAACCTCCAGGATAAAGAGAGTAGACCATTTGGATGATTCCTTAAAAAACAACGCCCATCAGTACCCCAGGTAGAAGAGAGGGTGTTTTAACGTATGTATATTGTGTACATTTCTAACTTTGAAGAGGTAAAAAACTTGGCATGTGTCAAAACTTGTTTAATAAAATGATTTGTTTGCATCATATACACATATATAACCAACACATATGGTTATTGGATGATAATTGGCTTTAAAGTGCTCCTTTCCAAACATAATTTTATTTTGCTTTTTACACGAATACATCAACCTGTATTTCTCTGAAATTGAATTGCTTGTACTCTTCTGAGACTTGTTTCATAAAATGTTTTACCAAATCAAAAGTTTTACAAGCAATTCAGATTGAGTTTTGGAGGGAGTTTTGTTTGTATTTATTTATTTATTTTAATTATCTAAAATAATATTATTATTTTATTATTATTATTATTTTTTAGAGACAGGTTTTCCTCTGTTGTCCAGCCTGTAGTGCAGTGGCATAATTGTAATTCACTGCAGCCTCAAATTCTTCGGCTCAAGCAATCCACCCATCTTAGTCTCCTGACTACTTGAGACTACCAGGAGCACACCACTGAGCGAGGCTAATTTTTAACTTTTTTTTTGTAGACATGGGGTCTCCCTATGTTGCACAGGCTGGTCTTGAAATTCTGAGCTCAAGCAATTCTTCTGCCTTGACTTCCCAAAGCGTGGGGATAACAGGCATGAACCACCATGCCTGAACAGTATTCTTTTTGTTTTTTTACTATAAAAACTAGAATAGTATTTGATTTTGTTACTTCAGACACACAGAGCAATAAAACCTGTAGAAACCAAATAATTTGCCTTTTTAAAAAAGAATCCAAGAAAGTTCTATAAATGCCTTTATAAGAAAACAACTTCCATCAAAAACGAGGTCAATTATATTTTGGTTGTGAAATTGATGTCTAATTATATTTTTCTTACCATCTTTTCCTGGTTATCTGTTTTAATTACAGCTTCTCTCAAGAGTCATTTTTTTCCCTTTCTTTCTCCATAAGGAAAATATTTGCAGCTACAATAAATACACTGACCAGAGAGTTTCAAACCAATTAACTGCCCTGCTTAAGGAAATCCACCTTAGTTTTTGTAGCTAAAACAATAATATAAATGATATGATAGAATGAAACATAAATGGATGGATAATATGACCATGCAGAATTATATTTTTTCATGATTTATTTTGAGAATACAGCATATGAAGATTCTATTTAATTAGACTAAAAGATAGTGTAACCTACTGGGTTATATATGCATTAGCTGAACCAAATATTACGTAAAGTATTATGAAAACTTATTTTATTTTAATGCTAGATTTTGGTTATGTAAAAATGTATTCAATATCTATCACGTACCAGAAAACACTGTAGTCTTGACATTTCATTATTGTCAAGATAAAGCACAGCTTCTGGATAGGTTGCAGTACGTCTGAAGAAAAGGCACATATTAAGCTTAAATTTCAGCTTTAATTATCCATGTTTGCTACCTACAGCCCAGATTTACTATGTAATTGTCACATTCACAATTCATTTATCTCATGAGAACCCAATTCAATGTTATTTTTCCTTCTGGAATTCTAATGCCATAAAATTTACAATCATACAAACAACTATATGTTATCTGTAGTAGTCAAAAATATTTTTAAAATTTTGGATATGTTAATATGTATTATAATAAATATTTTACTGCATGTACTTCAAATCTTAGAATTTTGTTGAGTTTTCCTGATAATTACATGAAACATTTTTGAGCACCTGTTATGCTAGATATGAAGGATGCTAAGTAATTAATTTATGATCCCCTGTTTCCATCTAGGAAATTTTTGGAGACACAAATAAAGCTTGATCCCTTAAGTAAATGGTGGCTTAATTCCATCTTTACTTTCCTTGGAGAAAGGCATTCTATCAAAAGAGTTTGTAAAAGCTTGGATAATACCAATCTTTCTACCTTGCATGTATTTCACAAACACTAAAGACAATAATTACAAGTAAATGTTCTTTTTCTTCTCTTCCTTTTTCTTTCTAATGACTTTAAATCATTAAAGTGAGACTCGCACACTTTACCAAGATTACATTAAACATGGAAGCCTAGGTCTCTTGAGCCTCCCTAAGAACTGTGCCCATAAAACAATAGTATGTCTTTATCAAACATCTTAATCAAATGCTTATATTTTCAAATACTTTTTCAGTAAATTGAATCTAAGACATCTTTGTTGTGTAAACATTCATTATGTTCATTTTAACAATGCAGTCACTTAAAGAACTGGAAAGATTGTTGAAAATGAAAGGCTCTGTCATGTAATTTCTAACATTAAGGACCCACGTAATATGGATTTAATATTTGGCATAAATTTTGTACAGTTTTCAGAGTTTCTTGTATTAAGTCATCTGATATAGTTAATCAAAAACACTATATCAGTGATAGAGTAAAAGACTCTTTCAGTCCATAAAAAGTAAGGGTTCTCTTTGTAATGGCAGACATAGCCCTTTCAATCCAGTTAAGAAGTAGTGGTAGTTTTTTTTTTTTTTTTAAATCTGATGGATGTATTATCTCTTTTATGCAACAGTAAAGCAGCAGCTGTCAAAGGGCCTTACAGATTGTGATTTTATGGTTTGTTTCAATTACTGACAATTGATTCTAAACTGTAAAGAATAATTTTATGCTTGATCATAAAAGAAATATGTGAGTGTACAATATAGGAAATCCACTTGAAGAAAACATTCAATCAGTTTTTGCTGTAAAATCTATCTTCATAGCTTGTCTATGTTGAGTGACTCTATTAAACTCTGCCTTTGATTCACATCTTGAGAAGTCAATAACCTCGTCCTTAGAATTTGGTCAGTATGTAAGTGTATACACTGCTTATGGCTATAGTTGGTGTATACATTTTTAACTGCATTGGGATTTAATATCTGTTTGGCAGTTATGAAGCTGTAACATTTGAATACCTGATTTTGACAAAGTAAGGGACATTTCTAATGTATACAAGGACACTATAATCTAGACCACTGTGACATATTCTCAAGCTGGCAGGGTTTTGTTAGGCTTATTTTTGTTATTAAAAAATGGCACACTGTTACCAAACTTGTTTTCTAGTCTTGAGCTGCTATATATTTCTGAAAAGATGTTGTACAATTAATATACAGAGTCATGAAATATAGATGATCTCTCTGTTCAACCTCCTAATTAAATATAAAGTTTCCTTACTTTCATAAAGACTGCGATGTTGTAACATGAGTGCGTTGATACTGCTTCATCATCCCAGTATGGAAGACAAAAATCGAAAGCCCTGAAATACAGGATCCTTAAAAGTCAAGTTGAGCATATCAAAATAAGATATTACAGGTTTCTTGTAATCAAGAGATCTTTTTAAAGACCATCTTTAGAAGAATCTAGTCAGTTGATGACATATAGCTTCTACAAGAAGCACAACCTAATTTCACCTTTTAGCAAAATTGCATGGATTAAGATTTCATTCAAACAAGAAATCAAGTCAATTCCCTGTGACAAAAGTTTCTATGAGATATAGTTTATCTTAATTTCAAGGATGACTCTATAGTAAATTCTGAAAATCTTTTCCAAAAATATTTCCATTCTGGGTGTTACCATATGAGATATTTGAATTAAATTGACTAGTTCAAAAGGAGACACTCGATTCAATTTCAGCACACACACCACCTCTCTCTTTCATGAAGCACCTATGAGAGCTAATGACAGCTGAAGTTTCCATTCACTGATTCTGTACCAAACACTTTGCAAAATATTTTGTTGTTTGTATGCATACGGATTTGCTTATTTGTTTCTTTTGGCAATATAACCACATTCATTTCCATTTATTTATGTAAAAGTCAAAACCTCACAAGCACATTGTTCAATTTATAGCCAATTCCTGGCATCAGGTTATTAATAATGTATTCCCTTTCATAATATATAACTAAAACATACATTGGCTTTTTCATTACATAGTAAACTACAAATAAAATTAAAATTACTCATAATTTCACTGCCTTGTTTACTTCAATAATAATACTATATTATACAGTTTAAGCAGTATGAAAAAATACAAAATAAAAAGTGAGAAACTTTCTTCCTTATTTCTTAATGTTAGATAATCGAAATATTGGTTATTCTTCCCAGATTAAAAATAGGTTACAAATATCTACAAATATGCATCTTTTATCATTATTTTAATCATATGTTTTTTTTCAAATCAGCAAATAAAAATCCATGTCACTATGTAATAACCACAAAGTATTCTATAGTTTTCATGGAGTATTATTTAGTTAAATAATTAATTGCTTATCAATAGTCACTTTGTTTGCCTTCAGGTTCATTATCACATAACTACTGAGATGGTCACATTGTGACTGACTGTGCAGGAGGTACCACTGTCATTTCTATTTAACAGAGGAGGAAAGGAAGTCACAGAGCATTTAAGCAGATTTCCTGGTATCCCTCACTTGCCTAGTGGAGTCAAAATAGAAATAAAGGCAGTCTGACTTCAGATTCCAGGATCTTAAACACTACCATGTATATTTCTAGCAGACAAAAGTGGCTGTGCTGGTGCCTCCTATGTCCAGCATTTCAAGATGAGCCCTGAGTTGTTTCATGAGATTCAGAGCTTTTATCTGAATAAAATTATGTGGTTTGTTCATAACTCCAACAACGTCATGTACTCCTTACCTACTTAGAATAAAAACACATTCCTGTAATTTTATGCTGAAGGATGAGACTCCAGAATCAAGATGCCTTTTTTTAGCAGAGACATTAATGGGTTTATACAAATCTAAATGGGGGCCTAGAGCTGGGAGTACAGAGTGTAGTGACTCTTTAAAATAAGATAGGAGAAATTGAATTTGAGGGAGGAAAATCCAAGAGAAGAGGCCATGCAATATGAGAAATGTAAGTGTTGAGATATTCCTAATAGTGCATAGTGAAATAGCGGGAACACTTAGTAGGTAAAGAAAGTCTAATATTCAATTTACATTTTTTCCATTTAATATACATATATATGAAGTTTTATTGTTAGAATATCCTGGAAAGGAGGCAAAATTCCATGTGTGGGTTGATAAAGAATAGAAGAACAAAGAAAATATAGTAAAAGCAGTATAAGTGAAATGAAATTTCAGCAACACTGGAAACTTAGCAGTATAGGAGATTACAAAAGTAGCCGGCTCCCTTCCCCACAACTCCCACAACCCTCCTAGAACTTGAAGAAATCTTATGAACATTAGATTTCCTATAGAATCTGTGAAATCTTGAAAATTTATTTGATTACCTAGAAATAAGTTGACCTTTGCTGACATCTAATTACAATAAGATATAAGAAGTCAAAGGAAAAGAGAGCTACAAAAGAGACTGAAAAGTATTGCCAAGGAAATACAGCCAAGGAGGAGTATTTGGCAGAAACACAGAACAGAGGAAATGGTCAGCTAAGTACTTGCCACTTCACTTTCCTTTATTAATATTTTTGACAGTTTCAGAAATATGAAACTGTGAAAAATATGACAAAATAGTGCAAAGAATTCTCAGACACCCTAGTTCCAGATTTATCAAATGTCAACATTTAAGTACAACTTTTAATAAAGATATTTATTTATTCTTCTTTCTCTGTCATTCCCAAAGTTATTTATGTATGTATGTATCTATCTATCATCTATCGATCTATATCATCTATATCTATCATCTATCTATGTATCTATCATCTATCTATCATCTATCATCTATCTATATCTATCTATCTATCATCTATCATCTATCTATCTATTTATCTATGTATTCTATCTATCGTTCTATTTACCTACCTATCTTACTATCTTTCTTGTAATCTAAGATAAATACATATATATAAAGCGGTTATATGCGTATATGTTTTCCCCCGAACAACTGAGGAATAATTTGCAGACAGGATATTCCTTTACCTTCCCCCACAAAGTACTTATGTATATTTCCTATAAATAAGGATTTATTTTACACAATGTTTACAATGGCTAAATAAACAACTTAATATTGATTAAATATCAATATTTATTTCTGGGGGTAGTAAATTATTCTGTTAAGGGCCAGAAGCTAATTATTTTAGGTTTTGCAGACCATACGGTTTTGGTTGCAACTACCCAATTCTGCTGTTGCAGTGCAAAGGCAGCCAGAGAAAATATGTAAATGAAAGGCATGGCTGTGCTCAATGTAGATTTATTTTCAAAAACAAGCAGTAGGATCACTTGGCTCATAAGTCATGTTTGCTGACCCCTGATCTAATATATAAACCTTCTTCAGAAGTTCCTAGATACTGCCATTTATAGCAAAAGAAAATCTAAGGTCATGTGTTGCATTCAGTTGTCATGTAGTCTTAATCATATTTAATCTCAAACTGTTTTTTATTTTTTAATACTTTTGAAGACTACTGAGCAATTATTTTGTACAATGTTCCTCTACTTGAATTTATCTGATTCTTATTTTTGGTTAAATTCAAGGTAATCACTTTTGTTTTGAATGTTATGGAAGGGATGATGAACATTCTTAATGCATCATGTCAGGGGCACATGTCGTTGATTGTAACACCATTACTTGTATTAATAACTTTTGTAATTAGGCCAGAAGGCTGCCAGCCAGATTTCTCCAATATAAAGTTACAACTTTATACTTAACAATTAGTAAATGTGTTGTTAGAAGCTACTTTGAGACTGTATAAATATTGTGTATTCCTCAAACTTTCACTATCTAGTTTCAGAATTTATTGACTATTTTTGCCTGAATCAATTATTACGGTGATTGCCAAGTGGTGATTTTCTAATTGCATCATACCTTCCACATCTAGTGGTTGGTTTTCTAGTGCAATGAAGACCATCTCTATTTGTTTGTTTGGAGGCTTACTTTATTCAATAGAGTAAAAAAAAATACCGTTATTTATTTCAATTGTCAAAATATTCAAGATTTGACTTTTTAGAGTCTCTTCAAACTGACTTCTAAGTCTTTTTATGTCTCCATCATTCGTTGAGGACATCTATGTTTTTTGACACATAAAGATATTCCAACTTCAATTTATCCTTACCAGATCCTGACATGAAATCAGTCATTTCTCTAAGGAGCCTTGATTCTTTTTTAGGGGAGAATGGTATTTAGAAAACAAGATATACAAACAAGTATTGCCATTGCTGCCTAGGAAATATAACACACATACATACACACACACACATACAGATATACCCACACACATCTATTATCTATTTCTATGTCTGTCTTTCTATCTACACACTTAATATATTAAACCCAAGGAGTTCTCACTGACATCTTCAAGTCCAATTCAACATGGTAGGATTTATTTATCTTTTTCGCTTCCATATTTAATGGAAAAAGGATCTAATAGGAAAAAGCTGACTGTCATTATCCATAATATATTTACATATTTGCTCAATTCTGGAATATGTAAAAGTTTTAGAATTACTAATATATATCTCTGAGAACAAAAAAAGAACTATATATTAAAGTTTAATATTAGATTTTTTTTTTCCTGTAACCTAAGGACATGTAGTCCCAAAACTACTTCAAAGTTACCTGCGGTAGTTCTTCCCTCACACTACCATTTCCATATGTTTCTGTTAATTTGTTTCCATTTGTATTTAATTTTGACTTTCTTCCCTCTCTTTGTTGATTTTGTTTATTTATTCTCATTTACAGTATGTAAAACATTGATTCAAAAAGTCAGTACGATACCAGAAAGTATATTCAGAGAGTACTCACCTCCTCCCTTCACTCCCTGCCCTTTCCACCGCTTCTCTCTCATGCTCTATATGCCCTGTAGGTGACAAGTTCTTATTGTTCCTCGGTTTATCCCTCCATCATTTATTTTTGCTTAAATGAGCAGACACTTGTGTGTTTATTTTCATTTTTTATTTCTCCTCCTTTTATTTCTCCTCCATAAAAGTAGAACAGTATGAAATATGAATAATGTATCATCCTTTGCTTTCTTCATTTAATAATATAACATGAAAATCACTCCACACCTCCATACCAGTTTAGAAAGATCTACTTCATACTTCATTTATTTTTTTTTAGAGACAAGATCTCACTCTGTCACCCAGACTGGAGTGCAGTGGCACAGTTATAGCTCACTACAGCCTCAAGTTCCTGAGCTCAAGTGATCCTCCCACCTCAGCCTCCCAAGTAGCTGGAACTGCAGCCACACGCCAAATCACCTGGCTGACTTTAAAAAAAAAATTGTAGAGATGGGACATCATCATGTTAACAGGCTGATCTCAAACTCGTAGATTCAAGTGATCCTCCTTTTTTGGCCTCCCAAAGTGCTGGGATTATAGGTATGAACAATCACATTCACCTTCTTCTTCTTCTTCTTCTTCTTCTTCTTCTTCTTCTTCTTCTTCTTCTTCTTCTTCTTCTTCTTCTTCTTCTTCTTCTTCCTCTTCTTCCTCTTCCTCTTCCTCTTCCTCTTCCTCTTCCTCTTCCTCTTCCTCTTCCTCTTCCTCTTCTTCTTCTTCTTCTTCTTCTTCTTCTTCTTCTTCTTCTTCTTCTTCTTTTTTTATAGCTACCTGGTACTCTATTTTTGGATTTATCAGAATTTAATTCCTAGATATAGGCACATAGGTTTCCAATATTCTGCAGTTCTGCCTATACATTTTCACAGTGTCAAAGGTATAGCTTTAAAATATTCCTAGCAGTTGCAAACATGTATTGTACTTTCTCTTCTTTTTAGACAGAGGTCTTGCTTTTACTTTTGAGCGGAAGAGGTGTCAACTTTTCTTTCACTTAATCAGTGCAGTATTGAGCATGTAATAAGAGTATAGTGTATATTTGCAGAATGAATAAAATTCTCCCAGGTATAGAAAATTTCATAAGAAATAAATCTACCTAGACATACAATCTTGGAAAGGAGAACTGCTTTGTGAGAAAAGCTCCTGAAAGAGAAATATGACATAAGCATCACAGACAAAGACCAAAGGAAGCAAAGTTCTTGAGGCAACTAAGCTCAGCTACCAATAGCAAGAGAGCCTGTAAACAACATCTGAGCAGAATTAGGAAACAAGGGACTGAGAATTCGCCATTTTCAGTTCTGTTGGAGCCCGTGTGAGAAACATCTGCAACAAAGATCTTCAGATACAAAATTCCACACACAAAAGCGCCGAACGAAAATGCTTTGTAGAAACTGAACCCCGCCTTCAGATAACAAAATAGCAGCTTATGTAAATTTCTGATAATTAAGTTGGGGCCCAAAAAGGGAAATTTCTGAGTGCATTTGAATGGATTTTGGCCTTTTTTTCCAAAGGAAAATAATTAAAGGAATATGAAAAGCAATCTCAAAAGTAGGAAAATGTGTTATCTCCTCACCAAGAGAAATCGACAGAATTGTAATGCTTCCATGAACTCTCATGACAGCGAAGTGTAAACTCAACACAAGGCTGTATTTTGCTCTAAAAAAAAATCTATTACAAGCTTCTCCCTTTCATCCCTTTTCATGTTTAGTTCATATTCAGAAAAATGTGAATAATTCACAAGCTGAAATGTTCTCCTCATTATGGTGAATAGCGCCACAGTGAAGCTGCTGCTTATTTTGCTAACTACATATTGCTAAGAAGATTCTCTCTGACTCTACACTGTTTCTTTTTACTAAGATGTCTGTCCGTGTTTTTAAAGGTATTTTACCATTTTTTTTGAATTGACATTTAAGTCTATTATGTAATCGCACGTCAATTAGATTAAATCAATTTTTAGGTTAATTCAAAGAGCTGAAAATCAAATCAGATGTTATTAATCTAAAAAAGAAAAATTGCCACATCATAACCTGGCTAAAGGATACAGCTGAGCATGCCCCAGATTATCATAGTAATAAAAGACGTTAGGTCTGGCGGTTTATTTTTAACAGATATTTTAAAGATACAATTCATATGTAAAGAACTGCACATATTGAATGTGTATACTTTGTTGTGTTTGCACATATGCAAACACCGATGATGCCGTCACCCCAGTGAAGGTAACAGACACACTCAACACCGGCCAAAGGTTTTGTGTACCTTTGCTTTTTGTTTTTGTTTATGTTTTTGTGGTAAGAATTTTTTTTTTTTATTTTAGTTGACAAATAATTAGACATATTCATTGGGTACATAGTGATGTTTCAATACATATGTACAGTGAACAGATAAGGGTAATGAGTCCTCACCATGAGATTTACCCTCAACAGACTTTGAAGCGCACAATATCATGTTATCTTCAGGTACTACCATGTACAGCACCTCTGGATAACTTTTCTTCTAACATAACTAAAACTTTTTACCCACTGAGCAACCAGCTGCCTTTTCCCCAACCTGCCCTTTAACCTGCTGTATTCTCTGTTTCTATGAGTTTGACCATTACAGATACCTCAAATAAGTGAAATCATGCGGCCGGGGGCAGTGGCTCATGCCCATAAACCCAGCACTTTGGGAGGCCGAGGGGGTGGATCACTTGAGGTCAGGAGTTAGAGACCAGCCTGGCCAACATGGCAAAACCCATCTCTACTAAAATACAAAAATTAGCTGGGTGTGGTGGTGGGCGCTTGTAACTCCAGCTGCTTGGGATGCCAAGGCAGGAAAATCAATTAAACCCAGGAGGTGGAGGTTGCAGTGAGCAGAGATTGTTTACCATTATGCTCCAGCCTGAGTGACAGAGGGAGACCCCGTCTCAAAAAAAAAAAAAAAAAAAAAAAAGAAGAAGAAGAAGAAAAAAGAAAAAGAAAAGTGAAATCATGCAGCATTTGTTCCTCCATGATTGGCTTACTTCATTTAGCATAATATACTAAAGGTTCATTTATGTTGCCACAAATTATAGGGTGTTACATTTTGGTAAAGATTATAATATTCCATTGTATGTGAATACCATATTTTCTTTATTTACAAGTCAATTGACATTTGGATTTTTTCCCATATCTGGGCTATTATGAATAATGTGGCAATGGACATGGAAGTGAAGATATTTCTTT